>NC_061092.1:67602694-67707694 GCF_015104395.2 Macrobrachium nipponense
CCGCCACTTCTTCACGACCACGGTCTAGACCGTGTTTAAGACACCCGAACTTTGGGTAAGGTTTTATGAATCAAATCTGGGAAAAGTGGCAGCGTCTAAAACGTTATTACATGTCCATGGTCATTTTTAGTTTGACTATGATACGGATAACTGGAGAATACAGAAATTTGTATGGTAGCAAGCGTAGTTGATATGAATGAAATGATCGGTTGTTGTTGTTTACAGCTCCAGTTACCTCCCACCCGTGACGAATTTGATGCGCTTGGTATTAGGGTCTGGATTATAATGAGTCCTTTTGAAAGATTCCAGTTTCTTCTTTCATTGATGATGGCCAGTTCGGAATTCCCTTGTTACGGGGAAAGTAAAATTCGTTTGCCTGTACAAAAGGGAGTCACTAAATCCGCCATTGCCCATGAAACAAGGAATTGGAATCGGTCAAAGGACTCGGAATAAACCACGGCACCATTCTCTAACTAATGTTCGAGTGGTTCCACCCACCAAACTCGATGCAGGTGGAAGGACAGAAGAGATGAAAATAACAACTGATCATTACCTTGGATATGCTTCTCTCTCTCTCTCTCTCTCTCTCTCTCTCTCTCTCTCTCTCTCTCTCTGATATATATATATATATATATATATATATATAGTATATATATATATATATATATATATATATATATATATGTATATGTATGTAGTTGATATATATATATATATATATATATATATATATATAGATATATATATATATATATATATATATATATATAGATATATATATATATATATATATATAGATATATATATATATAACTATATATATATATATCTATATATATATATACATATATAATATCATATATATATATATATATATATATATATATATATACAATATATACATATATAATCTCACTTAGAAATTCCATATATACAGTTTTTTTTTTTCTCTGTACAAAACGGACATACATCGTGGATGATGTAGAATTCATAACAAACCTAGCTTTAGCTTCAGCCCAAAGACTGGATTATACGGACTACAAAATGCGAGATCTTTTGGAATCAACTTTATTACATACCATTATTATGGCTTGTCAAAGAAATTTGAATGGGCAACTGTTGTATCCTATTATTTATAAATTCTAGAGCGTCAAAAAGAAGAAAGGGTTTTATGTACAACTTATAAACCTCCTTGCACGAAACAATACTGCTGTGTCTGTTCTAGTGGATGTTATTTTCCAATGGCGCCACGTTGATAATCCTATAGCCAAGGGATAAATTATTATTATTATTATTATTATTATTATTATTATTATTATATTTATTATTATTATTATTATTATTATTATTATTATTATTATTATTATTATTATTATTATTATTATTATTTATTTGGCTGGAAAGATCAGACATATAAATCCTGACAGTGGTTAAAGGGAACGGCCATATGTATGTTAATACACTTATATGACTTAAAATATAGGAATAACATTCAGAAACTGAAAAATAAGCTAAATGTAGCCCCCTGCACTCAAAAGATAGCGCGCCCGGGAGAGTAGTTGCCATGTTGTGTTTTTACTTTTTGCTGACAGATTGGGCAGCGTAAATTTTTGCTGCCCGCACTCTTGCCTGACAACTGGGGCACCAAATCTACTGCCCATACCAAACAGTTATTGGGTTAAACAATAATAAACTTGAAAAGAATTCTAATTAAATACAAATGAATTCACAACTGTTAAATTCAATTAAATATGCAACGATCAATTAATGAAAACAATTAAGTTAATCAAATTGTGAATGCAAATGAAAGCACAGAAAAATGGTGGAAAATACCAAAATTGCAAAAAGAAAGAATTAATCACAGAAAAAAACACGCTTCAATAAGAGAAATGGACAAATGTAAAAAAAAAAAAAAAAAAAAAAAAAAAAAAAAAAAAAAAAAAACTTTCATGAGACAAATTGATAAGTTACATTAACAGTCGAGATAAATTGACCAAAATGTAATTTTATTTTCTCACACGGAGGTCGTGTGAAGGGCGTTCGGCCAAAAAAAAAAAAAAAAAAAAAAAGAAACTGGAAAAGATGAAGAAACTCCATTATCGTTTTTTTTCAGTTCAACAGTCGATACGTTGCGCTGATCATCTTGTCAGAATTATTCATGTTACTTGGATGGAAAGACCTCGAGAGTGAGTCTTTTCCTGTTCTTTTTTCGGTTTCCTTTCTTTCGTCACTGAGTTTGACAGCTCTTCATATTAGGGGATCATTCAAAACGAATGTCTTTATCTTTTCCTTCCCCATCAATTTCTGTCATAACTTTATTCATTATAGCAAGACTGCGATGAGTGAGAGAACTCGTAATTATAAACTTTCTGGAAGAACAAACTCATTTTGTAGCTTCTTTCGTCCTCTTGACTTCAAAACTGAAACAGTTTTTTCTCCTCAAGTTTATTTTGTCAAACAATCTACTATTATTACTTTATATTGGTTTTTTCGCCTGGACTGAGAGAGAGAGAGAGAGAGAGAGAGAGAGAGAGAGAGAGAGAGAATTTTTACATCTCTTACCTTGATAATTTTGTTTGTTCAATTCGTTGTCGCGTCTTATCTACTCAAGTTCCTTATCCGATGATGATGATGGTGATTATGATTATGATGATGATGATAATAGGTCGACAAATAGTGACGTTGCTTTCAGGAGAAGGAGACCACTCCGAAGATGACAGCAAGCGCTAAGAGCTTTGTAATTTGTTCATTTATAAAGAGCTGTGGGCAACAAGGAGAATATGAACCACAAATTTCAGATTGATTTATCCTTTTTCATAACAATAATAAACACCCACCCCACCCCCCGCAACAGAAAGGCTGTAGAAGGATGTAAAGGGCCACAAAAACTAGTGATTGGGGTCGACCAAAAATGGAAATGAAAATAATAAGAGAAGGAAGACCAACCTAAGCATGGCATGGATTGACTACAAGAAAGCCTTCGACATGGCTAATAGAATGCCTGAAAAATATGTGGAGCAAAGGAAAACCCCATCAGCTTCCTAAAGAATACATTGTGCAACTGGAAAAAAATACTTGCAAGCTCTGGAATAAGACTAGCAGAGGTTACTATCAGGAGAGGGATCTTTCAAGCTGCCTCGCTGCTCCAACTACACATAGTAGTGCCATAATTCCCATGACAAAAGTACTGCAGAAGATGGATGCTGGATACCAACTCAAGCAAAGATACAACAGATTTAACCATCTGATGTTCATGGACGACATCAAGCTGTGTGGTAAGGGCATCAATAAAGTAGATATCCTAATCTAGACTGTAAGTATTCTATTTGGGAACATCAGGATGGTGTCTGGAATAGAAAAATGCTCCTTGGTCAACATACACAAAGGCAAAGTGACAAGGACTGAAGGGATAAAACTACCAGATAGGAATAGCATAAAACACATAGATGGGACAGGCTACAAATACCTGGGAATAATAGAAGAAGAGGAAATAAAACACTACAAAAGGAAGGACACGATCGGGAAAGAATATATGCAGAGACTTAGGCGATACTCAAGGGAAAACTCAAAGCCAGAAAGTTGATGAAAGCCATTCATACATGGGGTGTACCAGTGATCAGATACAGCGCAGGAGTAGTGAAGTGGGCGAAGTCTGAACTCTGCAGCATAGACCAAAAAACTAGGAAACACAACAATACACAAAGCAATACACCCAATAGCAAATACAGACAGACTATACATACCATGTAAGGAAGGATGGAGAGGGCTACTAACTATAGAGGACTGCGTCATCATCGAGAGTAGAGCACTGGGGCGATATCTGAAAACCAGTGGAGACGAGTGAAGAAAAGTGGCATGTCTAACAGTATCAGCGAATCCTTGAACTCTCTTACCTGACATGTCGGAGGCACTGAAAGCTGGCGGTTTGTGGGGTCATAAAAGGCCAGGACAGAGGCCAAGGGAGAGAGACGCAGACCAAACGCTATTGAGGGGGCACACAGCTCGTGGTTCCACCCCACTTCTCTTTGTTCCGACCGGGAGCCTACCTATTCAAAAGTCTCGATGAATATCAATTTAGAAGATCCCTTAATAGAGGCTGTATTGATGTCGATCCACGCAATCTCCACTCAGCATTTAACGTAAAGTCTGGTAAGAAGGTTCTTTGGTCTATTCATTTGTTCTTATTATCATTTCTATTCCTTTCTTTCCATGTGCCAACACCCGTTAATTCAATGTCAATATAAATCATCAGTGTCAATCAATAAATTACCGTCACCTTCCTTGAGTCTTTGGCAATTTCCCTTCGTACAGTCAGATCTTGTTCTAACTTGTAGACTGTTAATGTGCCCTTTCTCCACGTTTACGGAAAGGCTGTAAATACCGCTATATCTGCATCTACTCTACTATGTTCGCAAGCAACAATCAAGCCCTGAAGTGAATTTAATTATGATTGGGTCATGCTCTTATGATTAAATGTAAATACATGTAATTAATTAAGACCCAGAATATCCCTACTGAGCCCTTTCTTAAATTGAAATCTCCTCTAAATCTAGAGTACAATTTTCTTGTTCTGTGAGTATTGAGCCCCAGTCAGAATCAGCGACACTAGGGTAAGAGTAATAAATAAATCAACATGCATAGACATATATATATATATATATATATATATATATAATATATATATATATATATATATATATATATATATATATATATATTGTATATATATATATCTATATATATATATATATATATATATATATATATATATATATATATATAAGATATAGATATATATATATATATATATATATAATATATATATGTATATTATATATATATATATATATATATATATATATATATATATATCTATATATATATATATATATATATATAGGTTATATATATATATATATATATATTATACACACACACACACACACATATATATATATATATATATATATATATATATATATATATATATATATATATATATATATAGATATATATATATATCTATATATATATATATATATATATATATATATATATATATATATCTATACTATATATATATATATATATATATATATATATATCTATATATATATATATATATATATATATATATACATATATATATATATGTATATTACTATATATATATATATATATATATTATATATATATCATATATATATATATATAATATATGTGTGTGTGTGTTCATATATAATAAACTTCTAATGCCTTTATGAAGTAACTACCATAATTTGATTTTAAGTGTAAATCCCCATTAAATAGCAACAAAGGTGTGTACCATGTAATCAGTGTGACTTTTCTTTTAATATATCTTAAAATAACAAACCCTGATCGACATTATTAGATTAATGGGGAGGTTGGGGTTCTTTGTTAATCTACGGAGATTCTCACAAATTATATCGAGTTTTTATGCATTAACAGTGGGGAACTTACTGACAACCCAAGCAGGGGTGTAGGCGTAGGTCTCCCTTCCAACGCAAGTGCAAGCCAACCTCCCACGAGAAGTGACAGCCCACCCCAGCTGGTTAACCCCCCATCCACCCAATCGATCAACTCTTTCATCTTCGTGAGCTACTATGGATGCGTTAGATATTATCACTTGGAACATTTTCGGCCTCAAGCGGAAACGTTCCTCTCTTAGACATGTTCTGCAAAAACTTCAAAAGGTATCATTGCCCTACTACAGTATCTATGGGTGTTCCCTCTGGACGAACTGTACGAGAGAGACCTTCAGGAGTATCAATGATGCGCACAATGGCATCCTGAGACGCCTCACAAACACTCCTGGCTACCATTCCTCCACACACGTTTACAGAAAACCGCTTGGACAACTTCAAAATCATTGTAAGTTGAACAATGTCCAGTCTGATCACCCGAGTGAAGAAACAACAGCAATTCGCTCATACAAAGTCATCATAGGAGTGAGGCAAGATAATGATCTCAATTGTGGGAAAGATGGGGAAATGAGGCTTTTGTTCCCTAAATGACTTTATTTCTGTCTTTGCAAAGTGATATCTGCAGAATGTCATTATTATTGAATTTCTACGGTTACTATATAATGGAATTTTATTTTTTTTTTCATTTTTTACTGTGACTATTATCAATTCAGAGTTTTTCTACATTCAATTTTCCTATTTAGCCCTCTGGAGCTGACTACTGTAACCACCTAAGGTCTCTAGCTATAATTTAATGAATACAATCTGCTCACTATTTTCTAACTCTTATATTTTTACCTATTTTTATATTAATTATACTGTTATTACCATTATTATGATTACTATCTTTTATACTACTTCAGCAACTGTGTGGTATTGCTGATTATTAATTTGTTATCATGTTATCTCATTTCTCTTGGTTGTGCATGTTACTATCAGTACTTTGTATACTCCATGTATATGGCCTTGAGCCGAAAATAAAATTTATTATTATTATCAATATTAATAATACAAATAATACTATTATTATCATTATTAATATTGATGATATTATTATTAATAATATATATTAATATTAATAATATTAATAAGACCTCCACCATCACCGACAAGAGTGAGGCTCAGCCCACAAATAGGACAGCCAGTCGGAAACTGTCCGCCTGATGACATCACACGTGACGCCACAAGCAGTGCCCAATGAAAATGGGGTACCGGACTCCTCAAGCTACTTGATTGCAATAAATAGCGCAAATCCATCCGAAGCAGCTCATTGCACTCAGTGATCCCGTCCATCTGATGGCCAAACGAGGTGGCTGAAATATGTGGCCGTCCTTCAATAGAAACCAGAAAGAAAGAAACGCCTACGGTCTGTTCCCGACCTACGAGACACCTGAATGCTTGAGGCCGACCCTCAGCCTTTCCCTGATCCCCCGCCGTCTTTGGTAACACCACCCCGAAATTCCATTGACGACCTACACCATGATGCACATCGGACAGCTGCTTAGAAATACCAGTGTGCCAGAAAAAATAGTTATTTGAAGTATTGACAGAATTTTTTGTAAAATCAATTTAGTAAATTCTGCCATTATTTAAAAAAAAATGTTTGGAAGATCTGTTTCCATAATAATAATTAAATACGAAATTAACATCAAAGAACAAAGCGACTGATTATATATACTCTAAAAAAAAACGGAATATTACGAGAAAAAAACTACAAGGGAACATCTGAGTTAAATTGCGTTAATCCTAAGAAGAAAAATTCCTGTACATCATAACAAAAAAAAAAAAAAGGGTGAAAATGCAAAAAAACTTCAAGATGGAAACTCACCGGCATAGAATTATGTAAAAGGCTGGGTAAATTATTATTTATTTTTTGACACAAGGGAAGGTAGAATGGACGAAAGGTCTAATAGGCAATGTTGAATAACTGGACAGCAGTTGAATGTTTATTTAGGGTTGGCATCAATTCCGGTAGGGTGTCTTTTAACTTGAAAAGACTTGTGATTTTTTTAGGGGTTTATTCCGACTCACTTTGGAATAAGTAGCACATTTCAGATC
Organism: Macrobrachium nipponense; assembly: GCF_015104395.2. Classification (NCBI taxonomy): domain Eukaryota; kingdom Metazoa; phylum Arthropoda; class Malacostraca; order Decapoda; family Palaemonidae; genus Macrobrachium; species Macrobrachium nipponense. The sequence continues at coordinate 67,610,236 of NC_061092.1, forward strand.
ACGAGGGACCTTATAACCTAAAGTGAATTGAAACCTAATCATAGCCAAGTTCTACACTACGACGCCCAGATTACTTCACTCACTCCGAATAACATTTTAGACGTTACATTGCATTGTGTACATTAATGAGTGTATAAATGATATGAACGTTTTATCATTACGAAGTGAAAACTCATAATTCTTAGCCTGAATTGTCTGAGATCGGTGTTAACACAACATCTTTCTCGTAATCCTCATCCAAAGGACACCATAAGAAAATTCTCCTTATTCTTAGAAGATTTGCAGAATAATCTCCTAAAGAAATTTTCCCAAATGAACCTCAAGACTGAAATACTCAAGTTGTTAGCAGTGATGCTCATGCCCTACATCATTGAGAGAGGTGGCAAAAGTATCTGAGAGCATAAACGTCCCGAAAGGCTCGTTAACTGGCCAAGTGTGTTACTACATTACAATATGATGTGATGTGATTAAAAGTAAAACATAAATACACAGGGTTCTTCTGTATTTCTGTTTAGTTGTAAGAACGTTGGAAAATGACTGATGGTTTTCGTAACTACGGCTGTCGAAGAAAACAAAAAACCTGCAAAAATAGCCCGATCCCTCTTTCAAATGAATATTGAGGTTATTACAGCTCTCATTATGAAGGTCATTACTACACCCATCATTCTCCCCTTCTCTAACCCACAGCGAACATCAGGATTTGAAGACCCTTTTCATAATAAACGGAATATGCAAATGTAACTATAAGAGGGACCCATCATCCAGTTTATATCTGTGATTGATTTTCAATGGAGGGATGTTTAATGAGATGCTTAATCATTCTGACATCATAGAGAAAAGCAAATCCTTCCAGAGAGAGAAGAGATAGAGAGAGAGATGAGAGAGAGAGAGAGAGAGACGAGAGAGAGAGATTTGAGAGAGAGAAGAGATAGCAATCTCTAATCGTTCTGTTTCTCCATTTTGAAGGGAACGAGAAAAAGGATTTTCCTTTTTGGTAATGATACTTGAAGCCATTGATCGAGTCGTTCATACAGAGATTCGCCTACGTATTAGAGATGGAAATTACGATTATAAAAGCTGTATTGTTATGAATCATTATCATCTTTGTTGTCATGGAAAAGAAACCTCACTTCAGTGACAACCAGGCTGACAGATAGAATTTGCATCTGTCTAAAAGTAACCTTTTAGATTCGTTTTCAAGAATGATTATGATTATAACTTTCTATCAGACATTTTCCTTTATATAACATTGTTCATTCGGTCTTCATGATAATAACATCAACGTTCATGACTTTCACATCCTGTTGCGCCCTAATCATTTGGTTGGCGCTGATGTATTGACTTTCATTTGTTCGGCCCGTTTATTTGACTTTCATTTTCAGTGTCTTCAAACAAATTATTTAGCAAATGAGTTAATGCAGTACAGCTTTACCAATTTAAAGTCAAATTCATGAAATCGTTTTCCATTTCTAGTGCAGCAAAGTAATGTTTCGATCCGGTTTTCTTCTTTGTATTCAAGATATGCAAAGCAGTATTTACGACAAACCTGATATAGCAGAAATTAATGTGGTGTGATACGCCCTATCAGTTTAGTTATTTATGATCGCTTGTTTCTTCCCTGCACACCATTACTTTATTATTATTATTATTTTTATTTACATTTTATACTTTTTTCTTCATCAATAGCATATTAAATTATATGTTAGAGCAATTGTATCTTAGGTTTAGTTTGTCTTCTTGTCAACGTAATATTTTCCTTTCAACTAATAAATTTGTGAAAAGTTCATCATAGGAATTATAGAAACTGCATAAAGACATACTCTGAGAATTCTCACACTTACTAAAAGAAAGAATCCTGATTTTGCAACAGATAACTGATCGGCTAGGGCTGGAAGTCGACAATGAAATGGAAACGATTATTAATAAATCTGGAACCGTCAAAGGCTGGACTGACGAATGGATAATCGCTTCGTCGTCACAATCGTCACTGCTTTTCTAAAATTCGTCCATTCTCCGATTTCCTCTGTCTCTTCTATATTCGAAAGACTTCTCTTTCTTTGAAATGATCTATTCTTTTTTCATCTCTTTCTTTCGATTTCTACTTCCCTTTGTCACCTTTGATAAGAAGCTCTAGTCTATAGGCTGTTACTATCAATCCTGTTTCCCTTTTGCTCCTCTTTGTTTCCATAAAACGTTTGCTTTCTTCAATACGTATTCCCCCCCCCCCCCCTCTCTCTCTCTCCCCTCTACCTGGTTGTGGCCCGCATTGGGAATTATTATGCAGGGGTTTACTTCTCAATAATTTAGGTTGCGAAAATCACCCTCGATTACGTTCCGAACCAGATCGTGTTTAATAATGGAGTGTCATTCTATCGTCTGCACTGACTGCATATTCATGATTTTAGATTACTGGTATACCGACAAAGAGCTCTCTTCAGAAGAGCGCTCATACAAGCACTCCTGTTTCTTGGAAATTAGGCAAATTCAATTGCTCAAATAGCTTTCCCTCATATCCTTCTTACCTTATATTTTGAGGAATGGATTTCAATTTTGGAGCCAGATTTCGAGTTATAGAGACCTATCAAAACGTGCTTACCCTTGTTTTACTTTTTATTCTACACAATATATGAAATATTTGCCATACCTCAACACTTATCTTCTTTCCAGTCCATGTTACTCAAAATTGACAACTTTCTTTGCATAACAGCTACTGTTTTTTTTTACCGCACTTCCAATCAGTATTTGCTGTTCCAGTTTAGTCTCTGAATTCCCAGTGGTACTTCTCCACAGAAGTAATCTCAAACGCTACCTAAAACCTTTCATTCTGGCATCATTCAGATCTGGATCTCTTCTTTTCATTAAAATGATAGGCCTAGTCCTTCACAAAACGTGACTTCATGTTTCATTACAAGACACATTTTATCTTAAACATGGCTGAATTTCCTTCAGAAGCAATTTATATCTTAATTACTTTTGCAGTGTCTTTGTCTTTATCTCAATATTCCTGTTATTTCATTCTCACCATGTCTCTCCTCAAGCAACTTTTTATTATCGCCTACCTCTTCTTTCCCCTCTCCTCCACTTTCATTTTCAGTTCACTTTTCCTACCTCCCTAAACCAGAAACCTTTCCAGCTGACAAAGGTACCTTCAATTTTACACACCCTTAGTAACCTCGGTAAACTTTTTATTTGTTTTTAACCTAACCCATTTCTCATCCATCTTCTCCTGGTATGTAGTTCCCTTTGTAAAATAATGTATGGATAAGGCATAATGCATCATTTTAGGGCCTTCATCTTCAGGTGAAACGTAGTTTTTTTTTTTTTTTTTTTTTTTTTTTTTTTTTTTTTACGATTTCTTCAACCAAAAATAATCTGGCCACTCTTCTTCTCGCCGTCATGAACATAGACTTTTTTTTCAACTTCATTTCTCTTGTAAAAAATTTAATCTTAAAAAGTTTTTCCGTTTTTCGAAGCATGTATTTCAATATTTCTATTACTTTACTGAGAATAGTAAAGTCTTCCTCAGTATCTGCTTATTTTCAATCTCCTACGAGTATCTGTTCAGACGACTCACCATTTGTCGTCATTTCTTTCAGCTTATTAAAATGATCTTTTCCTTTCGGCCAACTTTCTTTAGGTCTGTCTAAAATCTACAGAGAAAAGTCTTGTATGTTTTCTCTCTCCCTCTCTCTCTCATACTCTTTATTTTTCTATTACTTGTATTTATATACATATATAATATATATATATATGTTTATGTATTATATATATATATATATATATATATATATATATATATACATATATATATAATATATATATATATATATATATATATATATATATATAATATTATATATACATACAATATATATATATTATATATATATTATATATATATATATATCTATATATATATTATATATATATATATATATATATATATATGTATATATATAATATATATATATATATATATACATATATATATATCATATATATATATATATATATCTATATATATAAATGAAGAGGACGACATAGACTTGCCAAAAATGGTAAATTTATTCCCAACGTTTCGTAATGACTTGATTACATTTTCGAGAGTTGTACAAAATCAATAATATAAATTATTTACAAGAAGGCTATGAATTTAAAATTTTAAAAAGTTGCACAACTGATTACAAATTTATAATATCAAAAGGAATAGCTAGAAAGGACAACTTAAAAAGCACAAATATAAAATAAAATATAATATATTTAAATAAAAAATAAAGAATTCAAAATTTTTCAAGAGTTAAGAAGAGCTGGACTAACCTATTTAATGGCAATGTCAAGACTGGAGAGAAAAATAAAAAACTAAGAGAGGTACAGTGTGCCAGCAGAGGTTTGGATGTTAAATAATGGGACGAGACGTTTGATCATTAACGATTCAAAAATCGTCAATTCATGGCTGTTGGAAGCTCGCCCCAAAACTGAAAAGTCCTTATTTTCAATAGACGTTTTACACATTCTATAGTGATTTCTACTATTAGAAAACTCGGTTTTATATTGGATCCACCAGGAGGCTTCTGAGGGCGCGCAGACTCTCATCGTGGAGTAAGCTATAGGACAGGCAGCAAACTTGCAAAATACGATTTTTCATTAAGTGTTGTCATTGATGCAATGCCTTCTTTACTCACAACTACCTCAGGGCTGTTGTTACCGATCTTCAGAAAGTACCAACACACCCGGGAACTCTTCCAAAATTCTTTGCTTCAGTTTACTTCGGTAACGAGTGTCCCCGTCATGACCATCATCGTACAACTCGTGAATCACTTTCATTGATTTGGCTTTGTTGTTCTCAATTATTGTATTTTGTATCCATCTTTGTATCCATCGTCTTCTTTCCAGGAAGTGCTAGGTTTTGTGACTCCAACTTTGTGAATGTAATCGAGTCTACCCCTTGAATGTCGCGTAGTACATCTGTATCATCTGATTCTTCAGCAGCATTTTTGATCATTTGTTCTGAAGATGAAAGGGATAGTTTATGTGAAATCTGCTCTTTTCCACGAACTTCTTTCTCTTCACTTGTAGCATAGTATTACACAAACATGCTTGATAAGAGTTCCTCTAGGGTATATGACCTTGTTTCATGGCTTCATTTCCAAATCCATTAATGTTTATAGCTAATATTATGACTTTTTCCATAATTTCATCTATTTTGGGTGCCATTTTTGCCCTAATGGTGGTCGCCATATTAGATTTAAATCATGGTATTATACAAATATGCTGGATGATAGTTTATAAAGAGTTTTTAACCATATTTAATGGTTTAATATCTATTTTAGAAAATACTTATGGCCAAAATATGATTTTTGTGAATGCCTATTTTGGCGGCCATTTTGAATGATCACCCGCATGTATTCTCCCAACCCCCCACTAAGATTCGCGTTTACCTGAACTTTTCTGTTCATACAAACGATAAGGACTCAACAAAACATTGCGTCAATAATGCCCTTTCCAGGGGGCACCTAGCTCTATCTGAAGCCGGTCTGTTGACTTGTATGTGCCTGGGAGACAGACCTGTATAAAAAGCGTACGGAAAAATATAGATTTGCAGCATCACAGCAGACGCTTCTTAGCTAAACTATTAAGAGTTCAGCATTCACTCAAGCACGAAATCATTCAATTGATCATTTATGGTCAAGAAAATGGGGTCCACCTTTTCGCACGTCGCAAATTCAGAGATAATGTGACGTAAAAACAATGATGCCGGAACGTTTGTGCACAGATAAATTTGATCATATTTCTGAAGTGTAGGATAGATTTATTGAATATTGCAGAGCCACTTATAAGTTGCACGAGAGCATCACAATTGATGAAACGCTTATTCTTTCGAAATGAAGATGTCCTTTTACACAGTACATGGAATGATGCAAATAAAAGTACGTATAGGTTGAACGCATTTCATTACTTGGGAATATATTAATTTCGACAGCAAACCAGCCTAAACATCGCTTCAATTAGCTGAGCATTTGAAAAAAAAAAAAAAAAACAACTATTGACACAATGAATCGAGACGGTAGAGCAATTCCACCTCAAATAAAATCATGGAAAGGTCGTTTGTATGATTCACATCTTCTGAGGAATAATGATGCAATGTTGAACTTATACCAAAAGTAGCAAAGCAAGACCGTCATTCTACTCAGTTCACTTCGTCGTTCTGTTTCATTCGGAGATGGACGGGAAAAGGCAAGAAACAGTTGAGTATTATAATGTAACAAAATTTGGAGTAGTCATTCTTGCCCAAAGGGCTTGTAAGTATTCCACGAGGTTCCCTTCCAGACGTTGGCCTCTGCATGTGTTTTACAATATTTTCTATCTTGCGGTATCACTGCATGGATATTGTATTCAGAGGTTATGAATTGGCAGAGGAATAGTGGCCTCTTTTACAAATCAAAAGATCGCTGAAAGTGACGAGTATTTCGATAAGAATTTGGAAGAGGCTAGTAGTAAAGCCAATGTGAAACGGAAGAGGTGCTAGACCTATATGTGTAACAACAACAAAACAATTATGAACTCGAAAAAAATGAAATAAAATAGAATAAAATAAATCGGAAATATGTGTGGAAAATCCACTGCTGTAACCAAATATCATATTTTTTCCTACTAGTATTTGTAATTCTAATAAGTATATTCCACTTAATACAGCATATTTCCAATAATCAGTACAGTTGATTTTATGCATAAGTTGCCTGGTATCAAGTGAAACATTAATAGGCTTTCCATAATACTATATATAGTACAGTTAATTGTTTGCTTTGACTTTCCTTATACGTTCTCCTATTTTTGTATACTTTCAATTAGAGAAACAAAACTAGGAGTTGATATTTTTGCCTAATGTAATGTCATGAAAAAATTAAAAAGTCCTTGAAAAATTTATTTAATTCATACAGAAGTTTAGATTTGGATAAATCTGTACGTAATATGAGCAGTACTTTAAGAACTAAACTATTTACAGATCTAATCATGTAATTTCTCTCTTATTTTAATATAAATTATCTACTTAATGATATAAGGCCACGATAGACCAATAAAAAAGATTTTATTGGGAAATTAGATCACTTTTTTTATAAAAGCAGTCAAAATGACTGCTCGGCCTTTAATGGTAGGTGTAGGGCCTTGTCTTTCCTAGTGTTAAATCTGAGCCATTTAGTCTGATATTGAGCCAATATTTCGTCTTTTTCTCCTAGAGTGAACCTTTCTAGAGTAACATGCTTCTTATAGTTGAATTACGTGTGAGATCTTTTGTTGTAAATTAGTTTTAAGAATCATGAAATTAATCTGAAATTAAGTTAACACTGTACGGTATCTCTATTACATGATTACTGCTTAGGCCATTAAGAAGAAAATTAAGAAAATATGAAAACAATATCATTAAAGAATTGTCATTTGACATGAACATTTGAGATTGTCAAACATATATTATTATTATTATTATTCAGAATGCAAATCTCTATTCATAAAGAACAATCCCACAGAGGGCAAAGAAATTTGATAAATGAATAAATGAAGAGATACAAATATTATTAAAGTAGTAAAATACCATGTACATTTTTTAGGTCATAATGCAGTGCATTATTGCTGGAACGTGCACTAAGTGTGATGGTGCGGCGGCCCAGGGCTGCCAGATTTCCACACTAAAGACTAGTTTACACCTAAGCACTTTTGTGGTGCGGTCTGTTACGGCGTGGGACAGCAAGAAACGCATTCAACCGCACTATAAACGCACCAAAAGCGCGGCACCTCGCTGGCGGGGCCAGGCGGAGACCATTAAAGCCGCACGACGCCGCCCAGATTTTAAATCACTTCAAATTTCTGCGCGACATCTGGCGGGTTGATGAAGTCGCATGAAGCCGTAAGCAGTGTGGCGCGGCCCCGCAAGAAAAGAGGTAAGAACCCGCACGGTGCCGTGCCACACCGCACCACACCCCACGTGATGCGATGTGGTCACCCGTGAGGGAGTGTTATGGCGGGATGCTACGGTGCCATGCGGTGCCCGTGAGATGCCCTTCGTATATTATTAATAAATGGTGCGCACATGTTGTGGGGCGTGCAGCGTGTGTACGGTGTCTCCCTAGGTAGATTTTTTTTTTTTTTTTTTTAGGTGAGCCTCAATACATTTTTTTTCTTTTATTAAGAAATAATTTCTTTACAAAATTATATTTTACAAATTTGTATATACATTATAAGATCTATGTATAATATAAAAATATTACAATTTATTATTTTTCTAAATATGTTTTTAAATTAGAAACATACTGATTCGTGAAAATTTTGTTAACATTAGACTTAAATCCTATAATATTTACGTTGAATGTATTTAAGAGTCTATTCTTTATACATTTACTAATTTGCTTGTTAGTACTTATTCCAAAATATCTTGCCATCCATATACTTGAGTTAAAATCTGCTATTATTACCATTGCTGTATTTTCATCCCTTTTTGAGTTTGCTTCAAAATCTAGTTTTAAAATCCTTAACCTGCTATTAGTTTTTAATTTACAACATTTTCTAAGCAGTTCGAATACCCAGGACAACAAATTCTTAACCAAAGGACAGAAATATACCATATGCATATTAGTTTCTATGCATCCACAACCGCATTCCATAACATCTTTTATTTTCATCATGGCTAGCCAATCATTTGGACTTAAAACTTCATGAACATACTTAAACAAAATTTCTCTATTTTTATTTTCTATATACTTATTATTTACATGTTCCCAAATTAGTTTCCAGTTGAATAGTGGATACAATTGTTCAATATTTGGAACATATTCACTGTTTTTCATTAAATGTTCATATACCACTTTCGTATTTATCTGTGGATAAGAGGTCATCGTATTAGCAATTCGTAATATATTTATCATATTTTCATAAAAACTAAGTGTAAAAATAGTGCAATCTTGATGTTGACATTCATTTTCTATAAAGTAGGTTGCTCTGACTTTGCAATAATAGATAATCATTTGGTAACCAAAACAACGATCTTTTAAACATTTTAGAAATGTACTAAACATGAATGACTTCGCTTTACTCTGAATATAAATAATTCCACGACCACCTCTTAATTTTGACAAAAACATAGGTCGATTGGATGGAAGGTTGCCGCGCATTCTGGGGAGGATAAAAGGGGCCGGACAGACCACGGGAGCATCATTCGCGCTCTGACAGCTTGTCGACAATGTATAAATAAATAGAATTTTATTTTTTTTATAGTAAATGATTTTTAGCTATTTTCTTAATATAAAATGATTTTGTAAATTTTATATCATTCATAATGTTTATTTTTGTAATAATTATGTTGAAATACTGACTTGCATTTACGTTTTCATTGTTGATGCTTAATTTATATGTCATGACAATATATATGATGATATGATTGGGTAAAATGAAATTGAAAAATGAAAAAGCATGGCCATAAAGAATAATAACATGAAGAGATATAACAGGAAATCTAACATAAAATATGATATATGAAATATGGAATAAATAGAACTTGGAAAATAACTTGGACTATAAAATGAAATGTAACATGAAATAAATATGGCCATCAAATGATATAATAACATACAGGGTGAAGAACAATAATATAATATTGAGAACATGATCAAATGAACATGAACACATACAAATATGATAATGAAACAATAATTAACATTGACTGGACATAGTTATTAACAGGGGAACAATGAAAAATCAAAAACAGACTAATGACATATTGGCCTCAGTTGATAATATATGATATTTGCAGTTGAAAATGTTGTGGTATAAACCAAGTCCCAATTTCATTTTCTTACATTCTATACTCTTCATGTTCATTTTCTTACAGGCTTTGCTTTTCATGTTCATTTTCTTACTTTCTATACTCTTCATGTTCATTTTCTTACTTTCTATGTTTTTCATATTAATTTTTTTTTTTACTTTCTATGCTTTTCATGTTCATTTTCTTACTTTCTATGTTTTTCATATTAATTTTTTTTTTTTACTTTCTATGCTTTTCATGTTCATTTTCTTACTTTCTATGTTTTTCATATTAATTTTTTTTTTACTTTCTATGCTTTCATGTTCATTTTCTTACTTTCTATGTTTTTCATATTAATTTTTTTTTTTTACTTTCTATCTTTTCATGTTCATTTTCTTACTTTCTATGCTTTACATGTTTGTTTAGTATAAGTATTTTTATGTCCATCATTTGCTTCTTATTTGTCTCATTATTATGAATTATGTTATTATTACTCCGCAACAACACCGCAACCCATCCGCAACACACCGCTACACGGAGTAACAAAGCACCAAGAGCGTGTGCCCTGGCATAGCAACAACGACCACAACACCGCGCCAACTCCATAACACTCCGCTAGACACCGCAGGAACACACCGTGACGTGCCCGTAACCCACCGACTGGGTCCGTGCCACGCCGTTTATTAACGGTCATTTTTTCTCCCCACCGTGTCAATTTTGTAACGGTTTCTTGCGGTCCCACGCTGTAACAGCCCGCAACACAAAAGTACGTAGGTGTAAACCTACCTTAAGGAAATCCACGCTCGGTCTCAGACAGTTGCCAGTTATGCAACATATTCACTTTATCGATGTAGTGGTTGGAACTCTGGAGGAATGTTTTAAGTTGTTTATCATGATCTTGTAAGTGCTCAAAACTTAGCGGTAAGAATTCCTAGCCGGTAACTTTTTTTTTTCTTTTTTTTAACTTGATAATTAAGGGTAGACACTGACCCTTTCCATTTTTAGCTAATTTTGTTTAAATATTTAGTTAGATTTTCATTGTAGTGTGTTTGACGAGAGGGTAAAAGAAACAAAACTTCTCAACAACAGTCGATACTCTTTTAATTTGATGATGAAAAACTGGAATGAAACTTATTTAATTTTTGTTGACGATGAAAGAGTTTGAATGAAACTCCTTTAACAGGTGATGAGAAATTGAAATGAAACTTACGTATTTAATTTGACCATGAAAAAAGTAACATAGGTCTTTCACAACAAAGTTTATAGTTACTACAATAAGTTAAATGAATATATTGTACTTGAATACAATATATATATATATATATATATATATATATATATATATATATATATATATATATATATATATATATATATATAAGTCTATCACATTACCGTGATTCATATACATATATCGAACTACAAATGTCCTTTAATATCTAATTCGCTCTACCTCGGAATTAATATATTTTCATATATGTTTAATGAAGGGGGAATTTATTAAGCGATAATAGAATTGGCGATCGACAGCGCGAACCAGCGACCTCTCAATTCTAGGACTGGCAGGGAAGCCTTAAACCACCCAGACACCGCAAGGTATTTCAGGTGGGAGGCGGCATATACTTACTCTCGCGGTGTCTGGCTGGTTTAAGGCTTCACTGCCAGTCCTAGAATTGTGAGGTCGCTGGTTCGCGCCTGTCGATCGCCAATTCTATTATCGCTTAATAAATTCCCCTCGGTTAAGCATATATGAAAATATATTAATTCCGATGTAGAGCGAATTAGATATTAAAGGACATTTGTAGTTCGATATATATATATATATATATATATATATATATATATATATATATATATATATATATATATATATATATATATATATATATATATATATCTATATATATATATATATATAAGGCATCTTAATTACATCGTCGTTTGTTTGTTTGTATGGTGTTTTTACGTTGCATGGAACCAGTCAGTGTTGCCAACGCGCGGAAAAACGACCAAAAGCGCGGAGAAGATTCGAGGGGAAGTCATTGAATGCAGAGCTGAGGTCTGCACTCCTCACGTATGCGGCGCTATGGGTCCCGCATATATATGTATGCTTTTAAAGCTTTTTCCATTAATAAAACAAATATTTAAATTATATGATATTTTTGAAAATACTAATATTTTTGAAAAACGAACCATTTTCACTAGTCTCTTGGGGAAAGATCTCATTTCAAAATATCCGGATCATAAAAGGTGGCATAGACTTACATGTTTCATATAGTTTTTGTCAGTTTACAATCCTTATGACATTGACTTTAAGACTAGACCTCTGTTATATATTAGGTTGTTTATTATCATTATTACTTCAGTATACGTTTGGATTCAACATACAGCATATTACCTAAAGTGACAAATGTGGCTTAAAAAAGAAAAGAAAGAATAAACTACTTGTGAATATCGAAGGATTTATGGAGCTAGTCAACTTACTCTGTGGGGAACGCAAAGAAATGAGTGAAAGCAACCGTTTTTAGTAAAGAAATACATTCAGTGTAGTTTTTGTAACTTCCCTCTTTTTGCTAAAAACTTTATGAATAAATTTACTTGCCCGTGTTCACTTTGTAGCCTAATTTACGCATCAAATCATATATAACAATCATAACTATGAAACAGTAATTAGATATATATATATTAAATATATATATATATATATATATATATATACATATATATATATATATATATATATATATATATATATATATATATATATATACATGTGTGTGTCTGTGTGTGCGTGTGTGTATCGAATGTTAATAAATCAGCTTCAAGACTGAACCCACTGTCCCGCGTATCTTGTTCGATTCTAAATTTTACTATCATTATGTTACGTAATGTTTCAAAAGATATGAAGCAACTGAATTTCGGAAAGGGGGGAAAATCTACTCTTAAAAACACTTTAATTAGTAAAACCCAACTCATATACTGGTAAAGATACGGTTAATATCAAAGACAATCTTTGGGTGGGGGGGGGAATATAACATAACCAGGGTGACTCTTTCGTCTGGTTAGTGTAGCAAAATAACACTACACCTCCCGGTACGGAGCTAGTTTCTGGGTGATGTGCGGACTTCGCGGCATCCCCTGGAACCAATGGTTATTCAGCAAACGGCACCAACCACGTCGAGAGTGAACTTCTATCACCAGAAATACACATCTTCTCACTCCTGAATGGAATGCTCGAGAAACGAATCGCGGACACCGAGGTGGCAGGCCAAGACCATACCGATCTCTTATCCGAGTTGTTTAATACTATTACCCAAATCAGTACTCGTGTAAAAGCCGAGTTTCTTAAGAATATTTTTAATGATCATAATTTTAATTATGATGGTTAATTATATTATACAATATTATTTTGAAAGCGCCCAAAATCGTAGGCATCAGGGAGCAAAGTCTTTCTGATGCCGCCTAGGGTCTGTGACGCTAGGCAACCTCACCAATCAATTAATAAACATAAAATGAACCTTATTCAAGGTATTCTCACTCTGTAAGTTCTTCCTTTCCTAATGATGGGTGGGCCACAGGTTGTCTTCGGGTGGGTCACAGAAACTCCCTCTTTTCTCGTCTTTATTTTTTTCTCCCAAAAAATCACTCATATCTAAAGGAGAAATGCTCTCTCAATGGGAACCCTACATACGACATATATTGAGTAAATCACTTCAATTCGTAGGTAAGGTGTACTTTAACTCCCGGTATTTAATCAAAATTTATTATAGATGGAGTTACATTGATAAGCCTATCGATAATAAAAACTTAACCGTATATGACGGGTTTTTTTTCTCCTGTTTCCGAGATGGAAAAATATAGGCGTGCAAAGTGATGCCATCTGTCATCACACAGGGGAAACATAAGCAACCGGCTTCTTGGGTCAACAAGAAAAAGCCAGACTTCTTTCCTTAACAATTCGCTCGGTTTTTTCGGTCATTCCAAGGTTTATCGTCTCATTTGCCTTCAAGTAAATAATGTACTTATGGAGAAATGTATGATGGAATGATAAACACGTAACTACTTTGTATTTACATTAAAAATATTTACTCGTAATGCGTTATCTCTTCACGTGCTGAAGCTCAAGTAGTTTAATAAACCAATTAGAAATAAATTTAGATATTCTATAATTGTTTCATAGGCTGTTAAGTAATACCTTGTAGACTCTATATTGATTTCTATTAATTAAAATCGATATAAACATTACTTCTCACAATCTTCAATGCAGTATGCATGGTAGGCCATAAGGACTCATCACCTATGAATTTCTACAAAGAAAATATCATTCGAATATGATAATTAAGTAACATAAATTTCTTCTACCGAGTCTATTTTATTGGAAGAATGCATAGAAGATTCATTTACTATTTATAGTAAAGAGTAAGTACTGTTTATGGAAACAGTTTGAAGAATATTGTCAGATGAATATTCCAAAACGCAATATTGTAATTATAAAATAATGTATATTGTACATTAGACATTTTAATTAAAAGGAAAAAAGCTATATATACTTCAGAGTACCCAATTCCTAATTCCGTGCCGTTGCTAACTTATTAAAATTCCCTACCTCTTTCGAAATATTTAGTCCCGATTCTTATTTTTAAGTTCTCTATCTCCCTGGGTATTCGTGTACGTGTTAATACCCTACAAATTAGAAGTTTCAAGTTATGGGATTCAGATATTTTTTTCTACTTCCGAGTGAACCGGAATTATTTAATTGTAGTGGAAATGGAATGTTAAAAACAAAGTGACGATGTGTAAAAAAATCAATTTCGGTCGGAAAACTTATTAGATAGTATATCTTTTACATGATTACTGCTGAGGCCTGTAAGAAAAAAATTAATTAAATATAACAACTATATTAAAGTATATCACTTGAAATACACAGGTTGAGATTATGTTTTTTTTTTTTTTTTTTTTTTTTTTTTTTTTTTTTTTTTTTTTTTTTTTTTTTTTTTTTTTGTTTTTTTTTTTTTTTTTTTTTTTTTTTTTTTTTTGCCTATCACAGTCCTCCAACTTGACTGGGTTGTATTCTATGATTACTTTTACAACCAAAGGGGAAGATTTTATCCTGGAAAATAATCCTGACGCAACTGTTATTCTTTCATGTACAACAAATCTAGAATTTTTGACAAACAATGCTGAGGATATCTTCGCAGATGGGAATTTTAAATGTTGTCCCAAGCTCTTTTATCAGCTGTACACCATACATGGATTATGTAATGGACATTATATTCCGTTAGTGAATGCCGTATTACCAGGTCAATCTGAAGAGATTTATCGAAATATGTGGACATGTTTGATCGATATTTGTTCAGCTAGGAACCTGCTCCCAAAGCCCTCAGTGACACAATCAGATCTTGAAGTTGCCATGCTCACTGTCCTAAGAGACATAATACATCCAACGGCAATCATCAAATGCTGCAGATTCCCTTTGGGACAGACATGGTGGAGACAAATTCAGAATCTCCGACTAGGCAATGAGTACAAGGGCAACAACAGTTTCATTAGCCAGTGGCTAAAAACATCGTTTGGATTGCATTTCATTGACCCTAAGGAAGTTGAAGATTGCTTTTTGGATGAGCTTATGGCAGATGCACCTCAGGATGATAGATGTACACGTTTTGAGGTCTATCTAGTTGACAACTGTATATCATTTAACTCAAGATATCCTCCATTGCTTCTTTGGGCTGAAATCCCTCACAGGAAACCTGGACAAAAGAGGAGCGAGTATGCTATTTCCCAGTAAAACAAATATATTCCAAGAGAAAAAGAGAGACACAATTATACGAAGAGTTTGGGTTAACAAATTCAGACCAAATACAAAACTAGAATAATCGAGATGTATGACGAATATTTTATTATATGAAGTGGTTTTATGGACTTATATACTTGTTTTTACGTGACGAATATAGGATTATATAAAGTGTTTTTATAAAGGACTGCAAGGACAAGCCTGTACTGAGGTGCAAGAAGAATATACTGACAGACTTAAAAAATATATATATATTTTTCCTCATTAAAATCCTACTTCCACCTCCCCGTGGTAAGCAGGGGGCAACAGATGATATCATCTGGCTAACGGAAGAGGTGAGCGATCGTTAATGAACCTATGAACAATCGGACTTGGAGGAGAGTGATAAAACGCGCTTTTGACTTATTATTCTGCCGCGCTTTTGATATGCCAATCGGCGCTTTCGTAAAACGCCGGTTCCGGGTTGCATCATGTCTCCTTAGGAGTCCATCACTTTTCTTACTATGTGCGCTGTTTCTGGGAGCACACTCTTTTGCATGAGTCCTGGAGCTACTTCAGCCTCTAGTATTTCCAGATCCCTTTTCAGGAATTTCTGGATAATGCCTAAGTATGATGTTTATTATGGGTACAGTTTCCACTGGCATATCCCACATCTTTCATTCTGTTTCATTTTTGAACTCTCCCCTCTGTAGCCATTGCCATGTTTCACGCTGGCCAGTTCTTTAGTCTGTCTCATGTATTGTCCGTGCATTGGTTAGTTGTGTCATTCCTCTGTTCTTTTTATCATTCTCCTGTCTCTGTATATTTCTGGGTCTTTGTCTACTTTTACCAGTCCTTCTTCCCATGCACTCTTGAGCCACTCGTCTTCACTGGTTTTCAGATATTGCCACAGTGCTCTTTTTTCAATGTTGACTCAGACCTCTATGCTTGGTAGGAGTTTCCCCTCCTTCCTCTCATGTTATGTATAGTCTGTCCGTATTTGCTCTTGGGTGTAGTGCTTTGTGTATTGTCATATGTTTCCTAGTTTTCTGGTCTATGCTGTGGAGTTCTGCCTCCGTCCATTCCACTATTCCTGCGCTGTATCTGATTACTGGTACTTCCCATATGTTTATGGCTTTTATCATATTTCCAGCATTGATTTTTGACTTGAGTATCGCCTTAAGTGTCTGAATATATTCATTTTTGATAGTGTCTTCATCTCTTGGTATTTTATACCCTCTCTTTCCATTATTCCTAGGTATTTGTATCCTGTCTCATCTATGTGCTTGATGTTGCTCCCATCTGGTAGCTTTATACCTTCAGTCTTTGTACTTTGCCCTATTGTATGTAGACCAAGAGACATTTTTCTGTTCCAAATTCCATCTTAATGTCCACAGATACAATCCTTACAGTCTGGATTAGGGTAGCTATTCCCTTGATGCTCTTACCATATAGCTTGATGTCGTCCATGAGCATCAGATGGCTAATTATGTTGCCTCTGTTTTTTGAGTTAGTACCCAAAGTCCATCTTCTTCAGTACTATTGTCATGGGAATCATGGCTACTACGAAGAGTGGTGGGGACAGTGGGTCGCCCTGGATGATCCCTCTCCTGATATTAACCTCTGCTAGTCTTATTCCAGAGCTTGCAAGCATTGTATTAAATTTGCACATTGTATTTTTTAGGAAGATGATGGTATTTTCCTCTGCCTCATATATTTTTAGGCATTATATTAGCCATGTGTGTGGTATCTTGTCGAAGACTTTCTAATAGTCAATCCATGTCATGCTTAGGTTAGTTTTCCTTCTCTTACTGTTCTTTATTACCATTTTGTCTGTCAGGAGCTTTTGCGCCCCGACACTTCCTTCTACAGCCTTTCTATCAGTGGGTATTTGTATCCAGTAGGTAGTTGTATAGCCTTTCACTGATGATACCTGTTAGTAATTTCCACATTATTGGTATTATTATTATTATTATTATTATATTCAGAGAAGAAATCCTTATTCATAAGAAAAGAGATAAATTTATAATTATTTAAAGTAGTCAAATACTAGGCGAATCGCTTTAGGGTTGTAATGCAGTGCATCTTTCCTTGAACATGTAAGTACGAGCGTGCAAGCAAATTAGAGCTGAATATTCATTATACTAAAAGCAGGAGGTTTGATAGGAAATAAAAACATTAGGGGATCAGCAAAAGTCACTGACGTCATGGAAAACCCCAAGAGTCCAGATGAAGATGGTTTAATAAAAGGGCACCACCTGGTGGCCAGTGGTTATGATGAGTAACAAGTTACAAGTAAGATCTAGAAATAGAAGTGTCAGTGGAACTTACATGAGGAAGGCAAAAGAGAAGAAGGAGAGATTGCATGCATGAAGATACGAGAAGATAAGAGAAAAGCACGAGGAGGATTAAGGTGAGGGAAAGAAGAAAAAGAAGAAGAAGGAAGGAAGGAATCTGGACTCCTGGATTGGCTGGGAACGTCAGAAACCTGTCCCGTGTAGGATACAAAACCGATAGGTAGTCATAATTCATCGATTCTTAAGAGGAACTTTTGACCCAACAGTACCACATGGGGTCTTCTCTTGGGATTACAGAGCCAATAACGACTCTTGGGACTCAAGAATGGTTCCAGGCATAGGTCTGAAATCATCTCCATAAAACAAATGGGAAGGATCCAAGGCTTTCGCTTACTTTGCGGGACAATTCCAGGATTCGGAATAGTGAGAGGCCAGTGAAAGTCGGAGTGTGAGTCGTTCTGCTTTTGGATTGGATTAATATTATGGAATTATGGAATATATGCTTCGTGTTTTGTTTCTGGAAATGAAAAGGTGGGACGGTTATTATTATAGGTCAATATTTTATGACTAATTTTCAGAAATAACCTGTAACTGTTTTCATGGCGTTTTACTTGTTCTTAATATAACAACCTTTTCTTTCAAAACAAACCAGATGGTATAATAAATGTAAAAGCATTTTAAAGGATTTTTAAGAACCAAATATATATCCACAGCGATAATTATATACTTTCAAGGATTCTTGAAGCCTCGATGACGTCATCATGTTGCCAGAGAGACTTGCAATGACTCCAGAAACTCCGGGAGAAATTTGCTTTCTTCATTCATCCCATTTTCCTTAAGACAGTCGGTTGAAGTGATCTTTGGATAATCATTTAAAAATCAATAATGGGTGTATTAAAGGAATGTTAAGTTTTATTTGAAGCATAAATAACACTTATTTATAATGCAAGTAGAGAAAATATAATTGTTAAACAGTTTCTCATAAATTAGCATAATTATCTCTTATGCGAGTTGTCAGAAAGTATTTCCCAAATCAGTACTCGTTTAAGAACCGAGTTTCTTAAAAATATTTTTAAAGATCATAATTTTAATTATGATGATTAATTACATTACACAATATTACTTTGGAAGCGGCCAAAACCGTAAGCATCAGGGAGCAAAGTCTCTCTGATGCCGCCTAGGGTCTGTGATGCTAGGCAACCTCACCAGTCAATCAATAAACATAAAGTAAACCTTATTCAAGGGATTCCCACCCTGTAAGGTCAACCCTTCCCAATGATGGGTGGGCCATGGGTTGTCTTTGGGTGGGTCACGGAAACTCCCTTTTTCTCGTCGTTCTCTTTTCTCACGAAAAATCACTTTATCTCTAACACAATGTTTACGTTAAAATACAAACCCAAAAGTCTTTATCTATCTTTTGAATATCAATACAGTTACTTATATAATTGTGGAATTATTACGAAGTTGTGAATTTCTTAGTAATAATAATAATAAGACGACTTACAGGCAACCTCTTCGTTCTGACTTCATTTCCCAACAAACGGAGCTAATTCTATTTGTGTCAAAACTCTCTCTCTCTGTCACGGAAAAAATAACTGTCCATCAAGAGAGAGTCGATGCAGAAGATCAATGACGCACAGAACGAACCCAAAAAAGAAATTATTTTCCTAATTACTCCAGTGACGCCATAGTTTTTCTCGAGGCCTTCGTTGCTGCAGTTCTTGTTTAATGTTGTTTCGTTTACCAGTTTCTGGTTCTTCCTCTTGACGGTATGAACGACTAGTGAATGGGTTACACAAGAGGAAAACCAGAAAAGTTTTCTTCAAGAATGCCTACAAGAACAAAGTTTTTCCCAAAATGTAAGCTTCTGCGATGGACATCGACTTCATACCACTTCCGGACTCCATCAGCACACTCCTCGAAGATTTTTGCAGAATACACGCCACACATCAATGCATCTATATGTGATAAGAAGAAAAATAAGAGAGTCAGCCACATCGATTCGCCTCCTGTGCCGGAATGATGGTATTTATAGATATCTTTCCTATTTTGTGCTTTCAGGTGTTATTGAAAAGAGTGAAACCCACTCCAGAAATTTACGCAATACATTAAAAAGGCTAATTAGGAACAGCGTATGGAATAATCTTGGCTTATCCAATAATGCGCTGAACCTCTCTAACCTTAATTTCTTAGTTGCTTTTGATAAACATTTTGCAAAAAACAACTATGACAAAAAAATATGCATGTCTCAAAGGAATTATATTAAATGTCTTGGAACAAAGCAACAACAAAAATTCACTCCCGAAAAGAATCCAAAATGCGTTAGTTGGATTAAGAAAAAGGCGGGATATAAACACAAAATCGGACAAAGACAGGAAAATAGCTCTATTAGATAAGGAGATTTACATCAGCAAAGTTCATGAACTTTTAAATGACACGGAGACCTATGATAGATAAACATAGCTGCCTAATTTAACAAATCAGCCAGATCCATAGGGGGTAATAAGAAGAACATAGAATTATTAGAGTCATTCAAGATAATCAACCCCTCTCTCCCCTATTTTAATGGCCACCCAAAAACTCATAAAGATGGGATTCCTCTACGCCCCATAATATCTAGCAGGGGCTCTTTTATGTATAAAATATCCAAATGGTTTGCAGACCTGTTGTCACCCTTTCTAGGAACATAGACGTACTAATCATTAGAGAGCAGAATAGATATTATGCGTTCACAGTATGCAGGAAACCCACTTCCGCTGTTTCATATATTCATTTCCTAAGTTACCACGATATATCCGTAAAGATTATGGTCGGGTGCAACCTATTCCTCAGGGGGCTTAGAATATGTTCAAATGGGTACGAAGAAATAAAATTCAACATGATCCGCCAACATCTAATGTAACTACTTTACCCACCTTACATTATTGAGAAGGCTACAAATAAAGCGAGTACTATATACTATAGAGGTCCCATTCAAAATAGATAAATACACTTCAGCAATAAAATTAAAATTCCGTGCTATGAAAACATCCAAAAAGCCACGGAACATCTCATGTCTAATAATCCTTTTATTTTCAATTATCCCAAATCCATTGGGAGTTTGCTCATTAATGTATAACTAAATAAAAGAGGAGAAGAATTCGAAGTTTACAAAATACTGTGAAGCAATTGTGATAAGATTTACGTTGGGGAAACCGGTAGATCCATCTCGCAAAGATTAGCAGAACGCAAAAGATCAGTGCGATATGCATCAGAGAACTCGGGGATTTTCGTAAATATTAGGGACAAAGGCCATATTATTAACTGGAGTGGGACGGAGCTGATTTTCAAAAGTAGCTGTCCGTGCAAAAGGAAAATGCTGGAATCTGCTATCATCAATCAAACCAACAATATGAACTTGTCAGAAAGACCCTGGAAATCGGATGACATCGACTAACTAAACCTTAGGCCGCTCCTCAAGCAGGTGTCGAAGAACATCCGACCACCGGACGAGTCGCCAGACGGGAGTTAATGAGGCCAAAAAATCACCAGGGAATAGTTTAATTTCCACCCCTCCTGGGTCACCAAGAGACTTACTGCCACACCTAGCTTTTGTATATATACTCTTGTAAGACATCTATGTCCATATTTTACCAGTGATCAGGAGCACAGAAGGAAGTTCTGAAATATATGGTTGCATCGTTAAAACAGTGTTTATGGGCCTTTTAACTTTATATATATATATATATATATATATATATATATATATATATATATATATATATATGTATGTATTGTATAATTGATTTTTAAGGAATTCAGGGATACCATGGACTAAGGTGGAACTGTTCTAGAAAAATGTTCATGAAAAAAGATGACACGGAATGATGTCAGCTACCGGAAGTGATGTTATAGAGTACAGAACATGTTGGAAACAGGAAATTATGAGAGAGTCAGACGAATTCAGTGACAAGTGAATTTCGAGCATGTGAATTATAAAATACCGTTCTGCGGTAACCTGCTTTGTTTTCTATAATATATATATATATATATATATATATATATATATATATATATATATATATATATATATGTGTGTGTGTGTGTGTGTGTGTGTGTGTGTGTGTGTGTGTGTGTGTGTGTGTGTGTGTGTGTGTACACACGGGCGGAAAGGTCTAAGCAACGATCCTAAATTAATTCCTCAATTATTGCATTCATCGAAACATTCAGGATTTGTGTCTTACATTTTATGAATGTGTTTCTAGCTGTTTGCTCTTATGAACTTCACTGCTCTTTGTTTTTTAATTGTTTTATTTTTTGCTTTTTTTCAAACTTAGTCTTTCTTCTCTCAGGAATTATGTACTTTTCCCTTAATACATAATAATAATAATAATAATAATAATAATAATAATAATAATAATAATAAATAATAATAATAATAATAATAATAATAATAATAATAATAATAATAAACACATGATGCAACTATAATGGTAATACAGGTTTATAAATATTTCTCGTTGCAAATGACAATTACTCTGTGCTAGAGAATGCACGGGTGCTTATTTGCAATAACGAAATTAGGTGTATATAACTGTTTATCCCTCATATATGAAATAGTTACATATTTGGGAGGTTCGAATTTTAATTTTATAATAAACGCAGCATTTCATCTTCATAAGTCAGTGAACGATTAATTGCGCTGATAATTATGTCAAGGTCACTTCTTATCCTATATACGATTCCTTCTGCAAAAATGTGGAAGAAAAGCAATCTGATCATTAAAAAGAACCAGCGCCTTACAGCAATTTGGCCAATTTCTATTTCTAAGAACCGTTACAGACCGATCTAATACATTTTTCATTAACTAAGCGTTAGGGCGAACACCCTTCATTGGTCCAAACAGTGTCAGTCTAAAAGTTTACCTTTTTGTCCAAAAAAGTTGGAAAAATTGAGAACTGACAAGACACATAAGAGATATAAGTTTAATGCTCAAGTGAAAATATGATTGCTAATATTTTAAGTGATATTAAATGATGGTTGAAAATCAGCCCTATAACATGACACTCTTCCATTTCTTAGACTTCATAAGAGAAGACTCACTCCACAGTATTACACAACAGAATTTATTAATAAGTATATATATATATATATATATATATATATATATATATATATATATATATATATATATATATATATATATATATATATATATATATATATATATATATATATATAGATATATATATATATATATATATATATATATATATATCTATATATATATCTACGCACAAGAAAACATCGAAACAAGATCTGGGCAGAAATAAAAGGTGGGCAAAATAATATGATGGCAAACAGAATGACCGAGAGCAAAGAAATAAATTTTGTTAAAAAAACAAAAAAAGCAAATTATTAAATGAAAAGGGAAAGGGAATTAAACATCTCTGACAAATAATTGAAGACTAAAATAACAGAGGCACTAAAAAGAATGAAAATAAGCAAATATGAAACGAGGCACAAATGGCGCAATGGAAAGTGTTTCAAATAAAATATTCAATTGTTCTTGAATGAGGGAACAAAATCTAAGTTTCTTCGGAGACTAACATCTCAAGAACAGAAGAGACGTCGTGATTCGCGATAAGAGAAATATTGCTCTAAAATGAAGAAAAAAAAATCTTTATTTGAATAGTGAAAATTTCAGAATTTAATTTTGCTTAGTGTATATATTATTTTATTGATTTACATCTGAGTTTTGCTATAATTTTATGCTCTTAAAACTGTTAAACGTATTGTCATATTGAATAACAAAACCTAGGGTAAAAGCATAAAATAGAAACAAACAACATTTATATTAAAATCTATAAACATCTTCAAGGAAAACTTCACAGTAATACATCTACATTTAGAGTTGAAAATGAAATTATTTCACTACAGTTAAAGACATTTGAATAACCTGGATGAGCAATGGAATAAAATCAATTAGCTCAATCATCTGTGCCTGTGTGTGAGAGAGAGAGAGAGGGGGGAAAAAGCAAGAAAATCAGAGACACTGATGAACTAAATGAGAGCTACCCACAGTGTTTTTATTCATCTACAAAATCCGTTATATTATCAGATATTTGTTTAGCGCGACTCCAGCTGACCATTGTGATCATGGCAGTGCGGGATCCTTCTCCAGGCGCATCCTTCGAGGGAGGAAAAACAATGAGCAAGGGTTGCAAAAGCCTGTTTAAGACCTCAGGTTACTCGGCCACAAGGAGGAAGAAGAATATCTTCATCTCAGACTTTTCTAATATAGCATTATATATATATAATATATATATATATATATATATATATATATATATATATATATATATATATATATATATATATATATATATATATATATATATATATATATATATATATTTTTTTTATTGTCGACAAATCCATACTGTGTGTCTGTGTCTTTGTATCCTGTATTCCCATCCTTGTTAGTTTTCTGTTAAAGAGAAGTATTGTGGCCACTTTGTCTGTCCGTCCGTCCTGAGATCTTAAAAACTACAGAGGCTAGAGGGCAACAAATGGGTATGTTGATCATCCACCCTCCAATCCTCAAACATACAAAATTGCAGCCATAAAGCCTCAGTAGTTTTTATTTTATTTAAAGTCGAATTAGTCATAATCGTACTTCTGGCAGCTCTATAGGGACCATCTGCATAGACCACCACCGGACCGTGGTTGAGTTTCATAGGCCAAGGCTAAGAGTTTTATGGGCCGTCGCTGAGGCCACCAAAGGGCAGAAAACTCAATTGCCTGCAGCGCAATTTATACTTGTTTTAATTATCTAAATAATTTATTTACAAAGACATCGACTTAAGTTGATTTGAGACATCATTTTGACATCTTGGGAAAATCTTGACTCTAATCCAGTTCCAGAGGCAAAAGGCTGCAACGATAGTTTTGAGATGGACACTTCTCACTATTCACCTCCAAATTTGTACCTACATGTGCAATTGCACCTCTTTATACCTAATGGATAATAATAAAGATGTAAAAAGATAGATAATTGGAGGGTTAGATAGATGTACTCAGTGTTTTAATTCTTTGCAACTGCAAAGCGCAAAAAAGCCACATAGCCAGTAATGTTTAGAAGCAGTTTAAGGATATTCCACGTCTGAATGAGACCCATAAGTTTGTGTTTAAGGTTAAACTCTCTCTCTCTCTCTCTCTCTCTCTCTCTCTCTCTCTCTCTCTCTCACTCTCACATAATCATGGATTTTCCATAAATACGGCAGTAGCGAAGGTGAGTTCATCGAAGATATCATAGAGGACCAATAGTACAATTCTTGTGTGGCCAGTGATGTCGCATTGAAATTTTTGTTTGTTCGGTTTATTTAATACAAAAAATCATACAAAAGGGAACTTTCTTTTGGGAATTTAACTTTTCGTGAAAAGGCATCATTTGAAGGAAACTCGTTTTTCATTGTTGGTAAAAGGAAAAATAACAACCCTGATCTGACCTCCAGCTTACTAGAGGCATGTGCTGAAATCTGTGGTCATATAGTGCATTTTTTCGCCAACGAAAATTGAAATATATATATGCTACATTTTATTAGGAATAATTGATCCGTACTGTTTACCATGCATTTTATTTATATTTTACATTTTCATTCTAATAAATAAATCATAAATATCCTATCGTAAAATTCCTGTATCTTTAGCTCAACGTAAAACACATTTTTCAGACATTTTAAGGCTTTTCCATAGGTCTTCCATACCTCCCAAACAGTAACAATAGTTTTGCAGGCTAACTCCCCGAGTGAGCGAAAAATATTCAGTTCACAAAATCAATGAAGATTTCACCCAGAATGAGCGTTAATTACGAATTATGTTTTCCCAACACATTAATATATTTGTATCATTCATAAATATAACTAAAGAATAACAAAACCAATAATCTTTCTGTGTCTGTTATATTTACGATATTAAGTTATAAAAACAGACAGGCGGTACAGAAGAAACATATTAGGTACATTTTGTAAAATCCTGGGATATCGTTTCCCAAAGAGAAGATGGGAAGGGTCTGTGCAAACTCTTTTCTCATAAACAAATGTGCAACGTATATAAATCCGAAATAATGAAAATAGAATAAATACGATTTTAAGAACAACTGTCGATAGTGAATATCAACAAATCAAGAGAAACTCAAACTATGAAAAAGATCAAACTTATCCAGGGTTAACCGACGAATATGAGGGAGAGTTATCTATGTTTCAAGGAATACAAGCCCAGATTTTGACTGTGATTTGAGACCAGATCCATGCGATGATCCTAATGCTTCTTTATAACATTCTGAGCTGCCCGCTAATTCTGATTATCTGTATTCTTCGGAGGTGTGGGTTCGAATACCACCGCTGCCACCACTATAACGAGATGATTAATCTCATTATCATATTTTCAAAAGGTAGCAATGAACCAAGAGCGGCCAAAGGCAATTGGTAACACATTCTCTCTCTCTCTCTCTCTCTCTCTCTTCATCCATTTTTCTCTCTCTCTCTTGATAAACCTCCCCTCCATTATCTAAGGTCATCAAATCAGACACGGAACTTACAAAAATATGCATTTATTTAAAAGCAAAGTATTAACTGAATAACTCAGATTCTTAACAGAATGATTAAATGTAATGTTAAACTCAGAAGCCCAAATAACTCAGATAACCCTCAGTAATCATTCAAACACTAACATTAGTTTAGCCATAACACTAGGCACAGTCAACACAGTCAGTACGCCACAGTAATCAAGTCAGTTCCCATTTCTCCAGATCAATTCCCCTCTTCCAGATCAATTCCCCATATTCCAGAACAATTCCCCTTCTCCAGAATTGCCCATTCAGCACAGAATGCACTTACACATATTAAAAACACTGCAGAAGTCATCCTGGCTCTGACGCCTCTCCATAATGGTCTCCCCTTCATGATATCACTACATTCTCATATGTAGGGGGAAAAGGCTCGCACGTACGAATTCACACACAATGCCCACAATGTTCACGCCCCAGGTAACTGCTTGAATCCAGTTTCAAAGTAACCTCTGTGTTCATAGTGACAGGACGAGGCACTGATTTGCTAAGACAGCAATTTTGATCACACCACCCAAAGAAGAATGCGTTAGCATTCCCAAGGCTTGTCGCTCGGACCACTCTGTCTCAAGGGAAGTTAAATGATGAGTCTCTGCATTCCAAGAAACATAAAAGCATATGACATTATATATTATTAATCATAGCAAAATCCCTCTTTATGTAACAATATATATATATATATATATATATATATATATATATATATATATCTATCTATCTATCTATCTATATATATATATATATATATATATATATATATATATATATATATATATATATATATATATAATATATAGATAGATAGATAGATAGATAGATAGATAGATAGATAGATAGATAGATAGATAGATATATATATATATATATATATATATATATATATATATATATATATATATACATTAGAATCCCTCTTCTTTTCATGCAGTTTCTGCTTATTTCTTTGTTTTCTTTATACAAGTAAGCATAATGAATAATACTAATCAGCATCGAAGTGTCTGTATTTATCTAACTGTCGATGTCAGTCATTTCACAATGTTAATAAGGCACCAGTTGTCTCCTGAATACAACAATCATTTGAATTCCTCAAAGGTGCAGTTGACATTTCGTCTACATCCAAATATCCCTGAGGCCATATTCCTGATCAGTCCTTGATATTCTTTCCAGATCAGCAAATAGCCTGACTTAGTTGAATGATACTTATATTCAGAGTTACCTTTTCCCCAAATATCGCACAAGATATTGTAGCAAAGGCATGAGTAAGATGCAGCGTCAACAAACTTACTGTTTTATTCAGACAACAAACAGACAGGGCAATAGCTCTTGCGAGGGGAAATGTAGGGCCTGACACCAGGTGAACGGAAAGAGAGGTCACCACTTTCATTTGTATTTGTTAAGAGATGGAAATATCCATATGGATTGATACACAAGATATGGCTGAATTTAAGGTATATATGGCTGAAATGCTGATATCGTAATGCGTAGGATGAATGACGATACATGCATGACATTAATAAGAAAGAATATATATGTAGAAAAG
Organism: Macrobrachium nipponense; assembly: GCF_015104395.2. Classification (NCBI taxonomy): domain Eukaryota; kingdom Metazoa; phylum Arthropoda; class Malacostraca; order Decapoda; family Palaemonidae; genus Macrobrachium; species Macrobrachium nipponense. The sequence goes on from NC_061092.1 coordinate 67,638,244, forward strand.
ATGCGTGATGTATGTTGTGTTTCTTGTGTCCACGTCACTGCGATGAAGGTGTGTGGGATTCACTTGGGACCCTACAATATAATATATATTCATCATTTAATCCACCACAGTGAATGAGATATTCTAAACTTTTGAGATGATTTGTCATTGAAAATGTTCAATTGTATTAAATTATAAGATCCGTTTTTTGGAACATTTATAATTGTGATATACTTGAATTCAAGTTTGTATCTTATTTTCCACTATTTTTGCCTGTACATAATGTGTTTATCGTGAAGATTTGAAGAAAAAGTGAAATCACCAAATTGCAAATTATAATTATAAGTAATAAAACTACAAATTTCATTATAGTGATGGCGAAATATAACTATAATTATGATTATTATGATTAGTTAGACGTCTAAAGCTGGACTCAGTCTAAATGAAAAGTATAATGTTTTGTGTTACACCAAATATTTCGATCTTTTTCTGTACTTTGGGAATTTGTCAACCACAAGGCAGGAAACTACGAATAGAATTACTGTGCTGGCTTACGAATTTTTCGTAAAACAGTTTCAGGATGAGTTCTGAAATGTAGACTGCCTAGTGAAAACGATTTACTCATATTTTTCTCTTTTTTTGCAAAGATAAGGAATTAGTGAACAAAAATCACACATTTGATTTACTCAATTTGTTTAGAGTGATAAGGAATATGTGATAAAAGAAAAGACATATTTAAGTGTATCCAAAACCAAGAAAACATTTCACCGCAAATTTTAAGAAGGGTTGTCTGGGTTCAAAGGACAATCCAGAGAGTTTATTGGTAATACCGAACTTTGACACTGTGCTGAGTGCCTCTTTTAAGTTCAAGATAACTGATACTTGAGGGCGAAATCAATCTTGGTGAAAAGAGTAATAAGCTAAAAAATATAATGAACGTGCTTAACAGTATGAAACAAACACTAAAAAAGAATAAAAAAGAGGATAGAGAGATAGAGGAGACCAAAGGGAAGGAATTGATTTCAAAGAGCAATTTCTTCTGATATCCGTCGTCGTGATTTCCCAGAACATGAAATGAGAAATGGCATCAGAGATGAATTCCACGTCTCCTGGAAATTGAGAAAATTCTGTTTCTTTGATCCATAGTTTTTACAGTGTAAACGCTGGATAATGAGGAGGAAATGCAAAGTTCTCCCTTCTGGAATAGAGGCGGAGAGCGCTGTTGGATAGTGCTTGTTTCATGCCAGTCATAGTATAATACACTAACAAAAAACACAAAGCAAATACAGGAAAGGGAGAGCGAAACAAAGAAAAAATATTAAAAAGGCAAACGAGGTTGAAAAATAAGTATATCTTAGTTTAACCAAGATTACGGTGCTGATTAACAGCTCGACTAGATTTTTATTTAAGTTGCTAGAAACCAGTTGGTTACTTAGCAACGGAACCTACAGCTTATGTGGTATCCGAACACAAATATTCACAGAAATGAATCTATAATCACCAAGAAGTTCATTCCTCCTGATTCCGCGATCTGGTGGCTACTGGGAACAAGTTCGGGCTATCAGTTTGGTAGGGGGGAGGGGGGTATGTAATCGACTCGTCCAGTGAGGAACTAGGAGAGCAAAAAGTAATCAAGTACTTTGACGAGAATATGAAGCTTTTCTGCTGAGAAGTGTGAGAAAGCCGAGAGCAATTTGCATCCCTGAAGAGAAAGCAGTCCCGGGTTGATGGAGTAGTTCGGAGGTTTGTTGAATTAGAAAGATATGAGAGAAGCTGAGCTGACTGACTCATGAGTGGAAGAGAATAGTGGAAGTCTCCCAATGGTTATTCAAGTGGTAGTTGGAGATGATATAGGAAGCCACTGAATATGAGGTTGCAGACAAGAAGGACATAACAGTGAATGGAATCATAGTTGGGATGCTGCAGTATGGTGGTGAAAATGCGAATTAAAGGCTGGCAGTGTTATTAGTAGAGACATTGGGTCGCAGGAAAATTTCTCAAGGAATGAGTAAAAGGGTATGATATTATTAAGCATTCTAGTGAAGGCGTACGCTAGGATTTTGATTGAGAGAGCAGTGCAAGGAATGGCAGGACTGAAAGACAAGGAGAGTGCAGTGCGAGTTTATACAAGGAAGAGGGTGAATGGATCAAGTATTTGTTATGAACCTGATATGTAGGAAGCTGAAAGTAAAAGAGAGACGTTGAATGTGGCATACTGGACTGTGTAAAACTTACGGCAGAACAGGTATGGGGGAAATGAGGATGGTGTTGAGACCAATTACCAGTTTATGTGATAATAAAAAACATATGTTAGCAAACCTAGAAGAAGTGATTGGTTTGATATATTGATATAAAATGGGGATGCAAAAGGCCCTTTTAAATCACTATGGATATTTCATAACATTCTGGATGGAATAATACATGAAGTCGGGTAAAGTACATTAGACGTAGGTGCAAAATTATGAGATAAGAGAGCAGACCATGAAATGATTGCAGACTGCCTGATGTTTGGTAAAGATGCAGCACTGATTTGAGGTGGTGAACAGAAACTGCCGAACCTGGGAAACTTAAGAGTAAATACAGCAATAAAGTTATGATAGTAGATGGAACAAGGATGATGGAGCCATAAATATCAAAATTTATGGTGACATAATGGAAGCAGTTCATTCATTTACATATTTATTGTTAACCAATGAAACTAGGACAAATACCCTTAGCCTAAGGCCTCTTCAGTATCTGTCGTCTCATCAACATTTCATCAACCCTTCCATGTCTATTGCCCTCTTCCCAACTTCAATTTCTATCCCTCACATATATTTGGCAAAATAATTATTAACAGAGTCCGCATTTCATCTCTTCTGCTTTCATTATCGATTTTCCTCTTTCATAATCCCTCTTACGTAACTTCAGGCTACCACAACATCCATTATGCTCTTCCTCTGTTGCCTAACATTCTATAGAGCTTCTGCTACAACTACTGTGTCGCCTGTTATGTTTGTCGCACCATGATATTTAAGGTCCTTCGCTTCCTCTTGTTCACAGTATTCTGTAGTAATCAGTAATTGAAATGTTGTTAGACGATGGACATTGGAAGATGATATCTTAGACGCATTAATGGAAACGAAAGATCAAAGATATATATATATATATATATATATATATATATATATATATATATAGTAAATATATATATATATTATATATATATATATATATATATATATATATATATATATATATATATATATGTATGTAATGTATGTATGTATATGCACGCACAAATTCATATAAATGCACGCATGGGGGTGTGTACACGCTAAGTACTAGAAGAAGAAATTGTTGTTTCCTGATGCTAAAGTTAAAAAGTAAAACCGAATTTCTCTTTTAGTTGAATCTCCACTGTCAGTTACAAATATTAAAGTTAATGACAGGTTTACCAAAAATCTACTTAAATTGGGGCCAGAATTCATTCAATGTCTCTGTCAACTTTTTAATTACATTAAAAAATCTCTTGCCAACAAAGTTAATGATGGCGTTGTAAATATTAATTTGTGACAAAAGAAATCATTCCCATGTTACAGCAAGATTTTTTCTTTTTATGCGTGGCCAATACAAAATTACATTTATCAAATCTGACGTCGTTTGAGGCAAAACCTAATATCAATTTTTTTAAAAGTGGGAAATGTGCACGAGAACGAAAAGTAGCAAAAGACGAAGACCTGCGTAGGAATATCAGATACCACTCACCGCGTCCATAGAGATAAAAAAAAGACACAGAAGGAAGAGATTAATCTTTAGGAAACAAGGGAAGAAAGTCTGCAAGCAAACAACGAAACAAAAAAATAATTAATATATTATATATATATTATATATATATATTATATATATATATATACATATATATATATATATATATATATATATATATATATATATATATATGTATATATATATATATATATATATATATATATATATATATATATATATATATATATACATATATATATATATATATATATATATATATATATATACATATATATATATATATATATATACATATATATATATATATATATATATATATATGGTTTATACTACCATTGATTCGAAACCTCTTGGGAATAATGATCGCAGGGAAATAATCTAATAATGGGAAGACATCAGTTGAAGATCTTTGAGTATTTAGGCACATCTGATCATTACGTCATCGAGATGGACGTATCTGTCAACCAGTACATTCCTAATTCCATCATGGGAAAAACAGTCTGGCTGAAATACAGAGCCAATTGGGATCGCAGTATTGAAGCTTATTAGGCACTCAATATTTCAGATGCTATATTAGAACCTGATCCAAAAAAAAAGATAAATAAAATTCTGATCGTTATTTTAATAAGATATGTGGCTAGGAAGGTCATGAAATTTAAGACAAATGACCAGCCATGGTTTGATGATACATGAAGACAAGCCTACCAAGACAAACAGACCAAATTCAACGCACGGAGTCAAAGTCGTTCAAATGGAAATTACACCATTTTTGTTGAGTTTGCCGTGCTTCAAATAAAACATACCACAAAGACGAGAGAAATTACAATAATTCCTGGAAACTTGAAGGAATTATTCAGCCTCATCTGTGGTGGGCCAAATTGCCATTATCTATCTTTGGGTCATACTAATCTTTCATAGTACCACTACTAACATATGATGACAGATTGGTTACTGGCCCTAAGGAAAAGGCTGATCTGCATCATCGAGCTTATGAAGCTAAGCAATCAGCTGAGGATGCCCCTCTCCCTGATACTTGTAATCTTGAACATTTTCTTACAAAATTTCCATTTCATTCCAGGGATGTTAAGAATATTCTGGATAATCTTGATAGCAATAAGGGTGAAGTACCTGATGGTTTTTTCCCTTTGTTTTTCAAAAAAAGTTTCTAAATTCTATAGATATTTATATCGATGTAATATCTTTGTAGATGAGCACAAGCATAGTAATACAGTGCCTATTCGAAAGAGTGGCATATCTGCAGACTGCAGTAACTACAACACAATCTCTATTCTCCATGTGCTCTCCAAAGTTGCTAAAATAACTTGTTTTAAGCCATTGCATAAGTATATGTGGAATCTCAAGGACTGTTAGCTGATAGTCAATATGAATACAAGAGGCAGTTAGATACCTGTGATGCCCTTTTGGACTTCAAATGTCATTTGCAAGCTAATCTTGATAAGTTTCGAGTGCAGAGTAATTCAAATAGATTTTAGTATTGCTTTCAGAGACTTGAAGTGGTTGGATATGTTTTAGGATTACTTAAGATTTCCTGACAGGTAGGCAGTAGCAAGTTGCTGTGGACAGGATCTTCAGTGAACCAAGACCTATTATGTTTGGAGTTCCACAGGGCAGTGTTCTTGGTCCACTACTATTCTAGTGTATACAAGTGATATGGTTGTTGGCTTGGAAAACAAGATTGTTCAGTATGCCGATGATGCAACACTTGTGGGTGTAGTAAGTCCCCAATTATGAAAAATGAAACTACTTCAGCCTCAATTGGGATATGGACCGGATCAGGGAATGGAGTAGTCAGTGAGGTATGATGCTGAACTTCAGTAAAACAAAAATACTATTGATGAGCAGCTCTCGTACAAATTTCCCACCCATCCTTCCTTCAGTAGGACGAAACTTTGTCGAATAAGTCTGAAGCTTTAACTACTCTAGGTGTAACTTTTGACTCAAATCTAACTTTTAAGAAATATCTAATGAAAGTTTCAAAATCAGTGCAACATTAAATTTTAGGTCATTTGTACTCTGGAGTATTCTTCTCCAGTGTGGATTCTGCCTCTGCCAGAGATTTATCTCTTTTAGATAGAGTGGTTCGCGGTGGTAGGTTTCTGTTTCCTAATAGTAGCAACGATGAATTGGACCGTCGATAGATGACCTCTTGCTTGTCACTTTCTTCATAAGTTGTATTTCAACAGAGAATTTTCTCATTTCACAATTGATCCCTGATCCGTTTATCTGCCGAGAGCCAAAACAGATTCGAAGAGCAGCAGCCTCAATATGCCTCGCTGTCGAACGTCTCAGTTTCAGAGGTCCTTTATTCCTTATCCTGTTTGATTAACTGTGGAACAGCCTCTGAGGATGTCGTGCAATTGGAACTTCACACGTCAAGCGAAAATGCAATACATTACTATCCTAATACTATCTTTTTGCATTTTAATAAATTTTTATTAATTAATCTATTTATCATTGTATTTTTTCTAATAGGAGTTCTCTATTCTTTCTGTTTCCTTTACTTTCTCATACTGCTTCCTAATGAAACACCATATTCTCTGGAAGATTGATTTTTAAGCTAATGGGCTGTGGGCTTCATACATACATACATATGTATATATATATATATATATATATATAATATATATATATATATATATATATATATATATATATATATATATATATATATATACATATATGCTATATGTGTGTGTGGGTATTTATGCATGTATATATATACTGTTTACTTGCCAATATTTTCAGTCTTGTATCATTGGTACATAGTGCAATATTTGTTCCATCTTTTTCATTTGCTTTCATTTGTTTCGCTGCCTAGAAGTTACACGATATTTTTTCAATGGCAAGGTAAAAACAAACAAAATGAGGTAAAGTTCTTAAAAGTCCAGTTATATTAATTTAATTAATATTTTGCATAAAAGTTACTGGTTGAGACAACTAAGATGATTAATTGCTGTCCTGCCTCCCTCAAGTTAGTAACTTACTTCACCGGAAAACAGCCATATGAAGCAAGCCCCTACCAATGACTATCATGTCTCTCAGGATCTGAAAAACACAAAAAAACACTCCCTGTACCAACTGTTTAGGTAAAAGGGAAACTAAATTACTTACGGGAATCCGTGTTAACAAAAACAAACAAACTCATAACGGGAATCCGTTCATTAAAAATACCTTCGATGGAATTAGATTTTTAAATTTAAAAGCACAAACATATTGTTCCATAAACTGTGGTAATCCACCAAAACAAAACTTTATAGCTAATAGCCTAATGTGGTAATCCATGAATAATAATTGATGAATTCCCAATAAAAAGTGGTATCCACTGTAAAACAAAACTTTAACGGTAAAAAAAGAAACCGAAAACAAAATGGGAAAAATCGTAATTTCTTTTGATCCCGAGATTTATTTTTAACAAGGTCTTGAGAAGGGAACTAATTTAATCCAGTGTATTAAATCATTATGGCTAGGGTATCAAATCAACTCATGTTCAGATGTAAAAAGGCTGACTCACCTCAATACTCCTGCCGTTAACTAAATTACTGTTGCTCCTGCTGCCCCCCAAAGTGACATAGTGTCGGTATCACTAGGGGTTTATCCTTCCATGAGCTAGAGTTGTAAAAAGGTCAACCATACAATAAGGATTTTGCCTAAGAACTCTCTTGGGAACTCCGCTCGCCTCGACAAATACTTCCAGCTCTCGGACAACAGCGTAAACAAGCAGTTTACCTTAAAAAACAATCCTAGGCGGCAGATCACTAGTAACAAGGTTGTTTTAGTGGAACTAAAAAGTCAGCCCCGCTCAACACTTGAACATGATACCACCAAATAAAATTACGAATAAATATTGTTAGGAAGTTTTGATACTTATCTTATACTTAAACAAAAGAAATCACTTTCAACTTCTCCAATTTTGGTTCACAATAAAATATTTCTACACTGGTGGGAGGGGATTCAATTTATTTATGTAAACTAAATAAATTGATTACAGAAACTCATGATAAATAGGATCCCCAAAACAAGAAAAGTTGAAACATTAAATTACAAAAAATATTTAATACATTCAATATACAAAGGTATATTAAAATTTAAATATAACATGACATTATTCACAGTTGAATGCCCAACCAAATACTCTATATACTAACTATTTACAAGTAAAGTCTCTCTTATTCACCCGAAACAGATAAATCATTTTAAGCTTCCAAGATTTTTCTAGTCCGCTCCGAGCTGTCAATAGCAGCCTTGCGTTTAACTCTAGTATCCTTGGGTACTTGAGACTCCTGTACATCAACCTTAGAATCATTCGGAATTTCATCTTTCCGGGTGAGACGTGGGATAATGACTGACGAATGTCTCTTCGCAAGTTCTTGGGTTTTCCCTTTAAGGATAGTGACATCAGTAACCTCACCCAAAGTATTTGTAAAAATCTCTTTTACAACGCCCATCGGGTAGTCATTTGGCTTAGTGAATTTTCTTTAAGTAGTACAATATCTCCAGGTGAGATCTTATTATGAGTGACCTGGTTTGTATCTATCAGGGACATCTACAGGCTTGATGTATTAGATTAGCAATAAATTCTTCCTGATATAGTTTAACTAAATTGTTTCTCACCTTTTGCAATTGATTGTAATCTTGCTTAAACTTTGATTGAGAGTAATTTTCAGGAATCCAGTCAGGGTCTCTCCCCCCATGCAATTCGGGAATTATATTAACCGATATCAGATCATACCCGTGAATCAAATTTTCCTTGGGGTGATAGGTCTGGAATGTCATCGCCGATCTGATTCCCTTAAAGCTTCTTTAAATTGCTATTGGCCTACAATTGACTAAATGAATGACTTGTTGAATTAAGAACTCAAAATCATAATATTCTAAGACATTCTTACCAATAGCTCCATAGATCAATCTTTTAACAAGTTTAACACATACTTCCACCATCGAACCTAACTGACTATGACCCTTGACAAATTGGTCAAACTTTAAAGATTAGGCCCCATTCCGTTCAAAATATGACTGAGTCTCATGATCTTTGATGTAGTCAATAATTATATTAGAGGCAGAGACTAATTGGGAGCCTAGGTCACTAATACAATATTCAGGGATTCCAAACTGGAAACAATGAATCTGAAAGGCTCTAAGAAATTCTTTAACAGAAAGATCTAAACAAATAATCAAATTAACTGCTCTACTCCACATACAAGTGATACATAGTAGATAGATTTTTCCTTTTTTACCCTGTTGTTTAACGCTCAATGGGCCAATGAAATCCATAAATACATATCTAAAGGGGACATTAGGTGGTGACACTCTCCATTTCCTGTAGGGAGACTGATTAATACTGATGGTTCTTGACTTGAACCTACGACAAAAAACACATTCTCTAAGGTTTCTCTTAACCACTGAAAAATATGATGGCACGTAAACCGCTTTCTCATTTCTGACAAGACAGAGTAACATCCCGTATGGTTGAGCTTTTTGTGTAGGTTGTGCACAATCAGGGAAGTTAGATGGCTATTTTTAGCCAGCAACAAAGGAAAACCATGCCTCCGAATGAGTTTGTCATACTTGCTACGTACTCGAAGCAAACCATCGTTGTCAACGTAAATATTAAGCTGCCTATAATGTTAGGCATGTCTTTTTTCTTTGAGTAGGACAGCTGAAATATGTAAAAACCTCAGGGAAATGTGCCCGTTGATCCTGTAGTATAACTAACTTGCAAGCTCTTTCATGTATACTATTGCTCTTTAATTCTAAGTGAGCAAATTTATTGGAGTTCTTAGCTTTCAAACGACCCTTTAACTTCTCTATGAAAAGAATAACTTTCTCATGAATAGATACAAGTAAATCAAAACTGGAAAATTCTTCAAATGAAAGAGAATATTCAAAATTATCTGACATGGCCACAACATTGGAACTAGTACACATAGACTCTACTGTTTCCAAACTATTATCCAGCTTGCACACAGCATAAGGATTTAGAACCATAAATAATAAGTTACCATTTTCACTGCATAGGAAGGTTTCCTTTTTCTTAAAACATTCAGGACCAAAATAAAAATTGGTATGCATCAACTTACGATATTAAAGGGAATGAGTTATGGCATCAGCAGGATTTTCATTCCCTCCAACAAAAGCAAAATGGACTGGATGTTTTGCACATAAGTTCTCTACATGCTGAATTCGATTCATCACGAAAACTGGCCGTTTCTGCATTTTTGACAATTTATTAGTAGAAGAATTCAACCAAGAGAGCGCTACCTGACTATCGGAAAACACATGAAGGCCAACAATATTCAAAGGATTGATGCATAATGGTCCAGCTAATTCGTTATACAAATCTGAAACCCCTTCCGTTGCAAAGGCTACTCCCTGCATCTCCAAAGATGGAATGCTTTTACTCTCCAACTGTCTATTTGTCATACGATTTTTTGCCATCACAAAACTTGACGACACAGAATCAATATCAATGATGTACACAACAACACCATATAGCAATTTAGAGCTATCACAGCAAGTGGCCAAATGAAATTTTCCATCCCTACGTCCAACAAATCTATCAATAGCAATATCAGGAGTAGAATTGGCCTGATTAGCAATAGTGTGCCATTCTTTACGTAGCTCTGGTGATAATTGATCGTCCCATCCTAAATTTCTATCACACTGAAGACCATAAAGAAATAATCTGCTTCGATTTAGGATGGGTCCAGTAAAACCAAAAATATCAGAGTGAGAGGCAATGGTACTTAAAATTTCCCTCTTAGTTTTAGCCTTACCATTCAACTGAAATTTATTTGCTAACAGACAATCAAGTGTTCGATTCCACTGCATACCAAGAAGTTTAACAACCTCTGCCGTTTCAGAACCTGTGCAGGAATCTATTTCTCCCTGTAGAGACCTGTCATTAATAACGAACTGTTGTAAATCAAAACCAAAAGGAGAAAATATAGATCCTACCACAGAATATGCCCAGTGCAGATTCTCAATTTCATTTGCACTAAAAGCACAATTGTCCATATAAGACAAATAATAAATGCACCTTTTTAACTCATTCAACTGGTTTTCATCATGCTCAGCATCTAAAATCAAAATCTTGTAAAGACCGAACATCAACAAAGTTGGGGAACATCTTACACCGAAGTCCAACCTAACATTTCGATATGCAACAATGGTAAAATCTCCCTTCTCAACATTTGTATACTATAAAAAACAAAGTCTGCTAGCATCAACATCACTTAATGCAATCTGATTATAGGCCTTGCATAGATCAAAGCATACTAACAATTTATCAAACCTTAAATGTATTAATGATGAAGAAAGTTTTTGATTTAGGCATGGACCTGCATGTATGGCCTGGTTATGACTTATTGTCTGACCCTTGGTTGAGTCTCTTTCACACAAGTTTGATAGAAAATCAACTCTACATTTGGTAGTTTCACGATTCAATTTGAACACACCCATATGAGGCAAAAAAGAGTGTTCTGGGTGTTCATGTACAAACTGATTAAGATTAAGAATCCTTTCTATGATTCTAACCCTTTCCTGTTCTTTTAGGGCTTCATTCATGAACAGTAAATGAGATGGATTTCTTTTTAGTTTTTTAATATTAGATTCCAAAATAACTTTTGCCAAATGAAAATTTCTACCAAGCATATGAGATACTTTTGCATTCCACAAAAGTGGCATAACTAATCTACCCTCCTCATTCTGAATAGTGTGATCCAAACAATATTTGACGACAAGTTGACCATGCAGTTCTGAATTGTCCAAATCATAAGCTTCATTGTCCAAGTGAATATATTTATTACAAATACTGGCAAGCACATCATCTGTGGCTTTATCTAACTCTGAACGAATTACATTACCTTTTTCATCGATTACACTGAATTCTGAAACCTTAATTGGATAATCAACATCACACTTATCCAGACAGAGAAGATGGCTTATCTATCTTTACACACAAACCAGTAACATACTGGATGACATTTATAAACCGAAGGAGGACGGATGTAGATAAGGAATATCCATCAATAAGTGTCAATTTCACCTTTTAAGAAGACACCAAACGGGGTCATAGCATACATAGACTTGCTATTCGTACCAAAAACTACTTCTGAGAGTGGTAAACAATATCCTGATTTAGTTCCCAAAATCAATCAATATTTTCAATGCAATCACTGTTAGGCGTTAGAAATTCATCAACCAACACATACCCTTTCATCTGGAAACCATAAACCACTTTGCCCAGACCTTTTAATTTCAACTTTATGTTAATAGACGGGATACATAATGCCTCTATTTTGTGAACAGCATTACCAATTATTATTTCAAATTCCACTAGTTTTGATGCATATTTCTGAGAAACATTGATACCATTTATTCTCAATTCAACCTTGGCTTGTAATACCTTTAAATCCAAAGCATTGGCTAGTTCCTCACTAATCAGATTTGACTGACTTCCATCATCTTCAATGCTCTTATGCTTCTGTTTTGGATGCTACAAGAAAAGGTAGGGAGAATGCTGGACTCACAGTCCAAATTACTTTCAAGAGCCTCCATAATAACTACGTTATTATTAGATTCTATTGACGAATTCTTATTGTCCTTTTTCGAGGAAGTCTTAGTAGATTCAGATTTTCTATCATCATCAGAAGATGCTGATTTTTTACTATTCTTACAGAGAACACTAAAGTCCACACTTATAACACCCATTTAAAGACTGAATTTTGTCAAGCTTAGTGGTAACATCCGAAAAAATTTCACATTTATAAATAGGATGCGAGGCAGGTTTGCCTTCTGTGGTACACAAGACACAAGAAAGAGGAAAAAATTTTGACGGTTTCCTTAGGGAACTAACACTGGCAGCATAACTTGCACTATTCTTCCTATAACTATGATTATCATGCAATTTATTTCCTATATTAGACCTCTTACTTTGCTCATTGAATCTTTCACAGGCCTCAAAGAAATTATCATTAATTTCCTTCAGTGTTGGCCTTGATGAATTAGTAATCTGGGTTAAGTGTACTTTAAATCGATTATCTAAGCCCTGCCAGAAAAAATACCTCAAAAAATCCTCACGTCCCAGAGACAAATTTTCAGCTGCTTGAGTTAGATTTCTTATCTGTGAAATATATTCAAATGGATCACTTTCTAATTTCATATTGATTTCAGAGATTTTTTTATGGTATCAAAAATTTTGAGGTCTTTAGATGCCAAGGCCTCTGTTCTTGGCATGAACATAACCCTTCTTGTCCGATTCTAATGATTCTAAAAGTACTAAGGCCCTTCCACTGATTTGCTGCTTTAACAGAATAAATTTGTCATATTCTGAATATTTGAACATGGACGTTATGTCTTCAAAATCTTTAAAAAACTTCAATAGATCCTCCCCTTCTAGGCTACGAAATTCTGGAAGCGGAGCAGTGGGACTCTTTAACAAACTTCGGGCAATATCAACACTAACATTAGAAGGGGTAACATTTCGTGTAAGATCAGCAGTACATTCCCGAATTTTAATAAAATAACTTTCACAGGAATCAAGTTCGGCATTTAGCCATGTTTCATCCTCCTCTTCAGACCTTTGAGCTTTTGAATTTCACTATTATACTTCTTAAGCGATTCTAAATGATCTTGTAACTCTGACTTAATCTTATTCTTTTCCAATTCAGTTAACTGACAATAATTAGTCCTTTTATTATAACATTCAGTCACTAACTTGCGAATATATTTTCGGGAATTAATCAACAACTTTAATTCAGACGCCATGTTTAATTAGGAATTTGCTTTTACAATGTCTGATAAACAATTATAGATCCACTGAAACAGACAGTCTAAACCCCTTCTATTTAAATGAATGCCGTCAGCTTTGAAATAGCTAGGGTTATCGAGTTTTGACGAACCGTTAATCAACAAAGTCATATATCTAAAGGGTTGACAGTCTAACCACTTATTAAAATTTCTAGCCAATTTCTTATACAAATCTGCAGAAGGGGTGCCGTGTCTATTAGTACTTTTCAAGTGGCGAATTTCAACGTGAGCAACAACAAATATTGAATTTGGTAACCTTCTGCCTTACTATGTCTTTACTAAATACTGAAATGAATTTTGTATCTCTTAGGAACCTTTCTTTTTCTTCTTACAGCTGTTCGCAACATTTTGTCTAAACCTATAAGATTGATTCTGCTCTTCTCTCACGATGACGCAATTTGAGGAAATACTTTAATTTTCCTCATTTCCTTTCAGAAGCACAAAGAAGCCCCTGGATTTACATGATACCAGATTAATTAAAATTCAAGATTTGGTGCATAAAAATGTAAAAAAGAGATGAATACATTAGCCAATATGACTTCTATGAGGTGTAAGCAAGAAAAAGTAGAAGGTCAATGCGGATTACAAGAAATATATAATATTCATTGCAACTACTTCTCTAATTTTGTAACAAAAATAAAAATTATCGTCAGTTTTTCCACAAGTGAAAAGAGAAGTCTTGGTCTTTCAGATCTGTTTTCCAATTCTCTTTCCTTCGTATATTTGGTTCGTTAAAGTCGAACCTCCAATGAAAGTTAAATGGCAGTCATCCACTTTGCACTTTAGTTCGCCTCTTTGTTCCGAAAATCGACGACAGAAGCGATTCTCAAAGAAGAACGAAACGATCAAGCAACGTCGGTACTTAGTGGAATTTATATTACAAGTTTTACGAGTGGGAGTAGATGCTGGAAGGACAACGCTTAAGGCTCGGAATTTTCATGAGAGAGAGAGAGAGAGAGAGAGAGAGAGAGAGAGAGAGAGAGAGAGAGAGAAGGAGGACGAATGGAACTAGATAGTCTCAAGAAAAAAATGCTTGAATTTTATCTAACCACAACGTCATCTCGCGTGATTGTGCGTTCGACAGTTAGGCAGTAGACCAGAGGGGAAAAGTGTTCACGTGTTTCTATCTATCATTGCTTGAATTGCCGTAAAGAAAATGATAGCTTCTCTAACTATACAATGAACTGAGAAAAAAAAATTTCCCAATCCTGCTCGTCTGGGAACTAGAATAGGTTCATCCCTACTCCTTCAGTTTCGTTGTTGCTATGGTAACCGAGTATTATTGCGATTTATTCTCTTTTTGATTTTGAGATGGAGTAGAAATCGGCTGCCTTGTGGAGATTGCACTTTCGAAAATTTGTTCGCTCTTACATCATCTGATTCATTCTGCTGACTTTCGATTAGGATAAAGGGTGAATTCTGTGGGTGGCCGTAAAAGACGTAAGAAAATAAGAAATTTTATATATTAGATATAGTAATATATATAGAGATTAATATTATATATAGATATATATATGTATATATATATATATATATATATATATATATATATATATATATATATATATATAGATATATATATATATATATATATATATATATATATATATATATATATATATATATATATATATATATACATATATATATATATATATATATATATATATATATATATATATATATATATATATATATATATATATATATATATACATATATATGTGTGTGTGTTAAGATAGAGAGAGAGAGAGAGAGAGAGAGAGAGAGAGAGAGGTAACGCTGTAAACTGACTGAGAATATGGAACCTATTATCACGCATCATTATGCATAATTCACTTTGTTTATATTGATCCGGGTCAAGATTTACTCCTGTGTTCTGCTTTTACTCTTTCATTCTTTCAGTTTTCTGAATTTAAGAAATCGCGGCTCCAAATCCTATTTAGGATGTTCAGCTCCTACCTCTTAGACGAAGAGCTGGGATACTTGCGGAGAGCTTTAGGAGATTAGGATACTTTAAGTACTGGCGGGAGCGGCCTCACACCAGGACAAGAAATAACTATTTTGTCTGTATATATATATATATATATATATATATATATATATATATATATATATATATATATATATATATATAGTGAGGTGCCAACTTAACTTTCTTGTTATTATAAAAAAAGTGAACGGGATGGGGGGGCGGGGGGTCGTTCCACGAAACATTCATGATTTTGGCGATATGCAGTGGAAAAAAGAATTCATCTGGTATGAAAGGCAGCTTTATCTAGTATATGATGCCGAAATTTTATTGTCATATTTTGTATACTTTTGTAGTTATTCGGGTATTTGAGAAGGGAAATCCATAACCCGTGACGTTCACTCATAAACAAGTTCACACGTGACATTATTCTTATAATGTTTTATGTGATTTTATAAAAAAAAATGTATTTTTAATTACATCATTAGTTATTCATGAAACTCGAAGTCTTGTGTTTCGAGATCATTTCATAATTACAAATTTATAACACCGAGAAGGCAGCATCTCACCGACTGTGGAATTGTCGGCATAGTGGGTTTGTTTCCATTCCTGATCGTTGACTTCAAACAATGAGGAGACACGATAAGCGTAGGAAGATTTACAAACACTGGCAGAGGCTAAAAGAATAAATACTATCAAAAAAGGAGATAAACGCATTGGAATAAAGAGAGGAATAACAAAGAAAATAAGAGCCTCGACCCCTTGCCTAAGTAAGCTGACTCACAAAACTGACCCACTTCTTCTCCCATATATCATGGCAACAAAAGCACTTTTTCAGGAAGAAATAAACTTGAAGCGAAATTATTTGATACTCTCTGATTTTTTTTCTAGAAAAGTTTCTGATAAAAAAAAAGTTGGAAAGACCCATTTACAAATTTTTTAACAAAAATATATATTATGCCCTGTCAGTGAGGACCCGTACTGATATATATCCAAAGACAATCTGCAACTGGCGAAAAGACAATAGTGCTGAAACCAAGCTCCATGGCTCGGCTGGAATTTACCAAGGGGGGACTTCAGAAAAAAAAAATATATTTATATACTTGTCATTAATAAAGGAGGAACTCCATGACTGATGCCTGATGGGTGCCACTAAAAATACTAATGAAAGTTTCCACTCTTCAATGTAGCGAAAGGTCAGTAAAACAGTTTCTTGGACGGTTTAGAGGGGAATTTGTGACAAGGATATCAGCATTGTCTCTTAAACTCCTTACAAGAAGGCATGTTTACTAAAGTGCCTAAACTTGGGAAATATAGGACTGAATAAGCCCTTACAAATAACGGAGTTGTAACAAGAAAAAGGAAATCCGAAAACACTCCTGAGTCCATAGAAGACCATCCTTCCAAAACCCTAACAACAAAGAGAAGCCGTAGGAAGCTTTGAAACACTCTGCCATAACTTTGCAAGATAATATCTTGCGTTTTCGGGGCACAAAGGGGGTTTACGATCCCAATGGGATACGGAAGAGGCATTATCTTTACAGAGATAAAGGTGAGAAATGTATAATATTATGCAAACCGTTTTCCCCTCATTCATGAACTTCATCTGTAATCTTTAATGGCATTTATCTCCAAACAACTTTTCAGTATTCTTTGCGTTCTAACTCTGGTACTTGCTTTCATATCTTATGAAATTTTGTTTAGACTGTTGGCTAATGATTGGCCTTAATTATTATAATAACAACAACTTGAAAACTTTCTTTTTTTTTATTTTCATGATTTTTTTTTATTCCGCGAAATTTTTTTTAACCGGAAAATTTAAATATTAATAAAATTCCAAATTATTAATGCATGAGAAAAAACAACACACACAATTATATTTTCATGTATGGTCTGTCTCCACAGTGAATTTCACTGGTCAGTGTGATAGTGATACTTTGTTCAGTTATAATGATTTGAAAATTTAAAGTTTTTCAGTAGGAAGGGAGGGGGAGGGGGTTAGTCCCCTCAGGGCGTGGAGTGGTTACATCATGCTTTATGCTTGAGTTTTATTTTATTTTTTGATATATCAAATAATAATATGAATAAGATGCCATTAAAGATAAATAAAAAAGACATCATCTATAGTAAGCAGTAGATTCTCCCCCGAAATTTAATTTTGCAAAAGGTTTTTGTACTGGTATATATACGCACCAATATTCCTCAGTCATGTAAATTTTTTTTTTTATATATTGCTTCTGCTACCAAATATTTATCATGATTTCTTTTTTCTTAGAACAATTCTTTGCCAAGTAGCAAGATTAATTTCCTGCTTTTCTTACAGACTCTGTTAAAATCCTTTTAAGTCATAGAAACACAACACTCAAATGTCCCCAAGAACAGGATATTTACCGAACCAACTTCGCATTACACTTTTTATGCATTAAATCCTAAACATCTTTTAATTTGAGCTTTTTGATGTGCAAGAACATCTCTCCAAAGCCTTTTCATGGCTTCTATTTTGCTCATCTGTTTTCGCCCTATTTCCGGTGGACGCTTATTCTTCGATCGCTGTACTATTTAGAGCTACATTCTGTTTACGGACTATCGGTGTTCACATTTTAATATTAGTTTTCATAAAAATATAAACTTTCCCAGTTGCCATTAACCAGCTTTATATTTCTCTATTTGTTTATATCCAACCAGAGCTGTGTAATATGACCAAGTTAATAATTATGATTTATCATTGATTTTCCATGACTATTTCCTCTTCCCAAAGCATTCTTGAATTTCTTATTGTTTTGCATCTTCTCATCTTTCTCTGATCGAAGGAGATCACCCGAGGCATCTTTCACACTTCATCCTCTCTTTATCACTGAGACTTTCACTTATATTTGTTCACTTTTCACAAAAATAAAATCTCTCATCTCGACTACAGTTTTATCATAAGGAAAGCAATCGTGTAATTGGTGTGCGTTTTATAATACTATTTTCTGCATTTATTCTTTAATATCCTGATTTCCATTGTATCATATACTGACATCGACTAATCGTATAATACACGCGCGCGCGCACACACACTCATAAGTAAGACAAGAGACAGACTGACAAAACAAAAATTTGGTGTTTTTTGGGGAGCTAGAAATGTTCAAAATCATATGTATTTTTTTCCCCTTCATGCACGACTACATCCCGACTCACTTCAGAGATGGAAACTCTCCATTAAGAGATGTAAGTGAAGACAAAAATCTGTATTGGCACACGGAAGGAAGGAAGCAGAATTGAAGTTGATTTATTACAACATTACCAGAGCAGATAATTCGGATGTCGATACGAGATCTTTGAGGCAGCAAGACTGAAGCAGCAAGAAAGGAAGGTGGAGAGGAGACACAAAAGAAAATATAATTTATGACTTTGCTTTCGTGAACCCCTGAATTTTGATGTGATGCAGATCCTCTAACGCGGCCATCATCGTGCATGGATGTCATTTATTGTTCTCCCCCGCTCTCTCTATCTCTTTTAACCTTTGGTAGCGACCCACTTCAGGTAAAAGAAGCAAGATAGATGCCAAATTTGCTGATGCAGACTAAAGGCAGAGTGGGGCTAAGGAGAATGCGTCGAAATCATTAGCACTAAATCCGAGATTGAACCCTTAATTATGGACTGAGGCAAGTGCCGTACCAGCAAAACGCGAAGATCAAGAGAGAGAGAGAGAGAGGAGAGAGAGAGAGGAGTTGGAATACGAGAGAGAGAGGAGGAAGAGAAGAGGAGAGGACAGAGAGACAATTTTTATGATTCCGCATATTACCATATAAGGAAAAGCATTTTCCAAGCGAGGGACGGGACTCCATGAGATGGGAATATATTTTTATTCGGTGAAATTTGGATTAAAAGAATCATTGTTTTCCTTATTCAGTAATTAGTGTGTAAGGGCGCTGATAAGGCTAAAATGATAACGGTCCTACCTTTTCGTCTTTTCATAAAGATTGTTCAGTTGTAATCCGATGATCCAAAAAAAAACACCCACAGAAGTTTTAAAAAAAAAAAAAAAAAAAAATTATATATATGTGTGTGTGTAATGGGTACTTCTCCTTTCAGTATCAGCTCCAAGTCTTCTCATCTCTTAAGGATATCATCTAAAAAGGCATCGATCATTTACCAATTTCCCAAGAACCAGAGGAAAGAGAAAGTTCTTTATCCTCCTCAACCTGACTTCAAAAAAAGCTGTGTTAAACCTTTCCCCGATAGACAGTTTCACAAATCCATAAATAATGATGCGATGATCCCTCATCAAATCTTGCTTCCAGAAGAGGCTCCCGTCTGTCGAGCTTCGAAAAAAGGAAATCGATGGAAAATCCCATTATGTTGAGAGATAATGGAAAAAGAAAATGAGTGAAGGAAATGTGGAAAAATAATTGGCTGATAAAAATGTGGGTTCAAAATATTTTTCTTATTACATTTATCGTTTAAACAAGTAAAAAAGGAGCCAGAGTTTATTCGGCGCAATCGACATATCTGAGCATCGTATAATCAAAGCCAACGGAAATAGAATCATCTTTCAGTGGTCTCGGTATAATGCTGTATAAGCCTTAACCCATGAAACTTTAACCACGGGCCGGTGGTTGCCTGGCCTATATATTTGCCAGATGCACGATAATGGCTAACTTTAATCTTTAATAAAATAAAAAAAACTACTGAGGTCAGAGAGCTGAAACTTGGTAAAGTTGATGACTGGGAGGATGGATGATCAACATACCAATTTGCAGCCCTCTAGCCTCAGCAATTTTAAGAATTGAGAGCGGACAGAAAATGCGCGGACGGACAAACAAAGCCGGCATAAAAGTGCTCTTTCAGAAAAGTAAAAGGGATATAGCGCTTCACAAGCGGATTAAGGTTTATACAAGTACTATGCAGTCGAAAAAAATCAGTGATAGAAATCTCCAAAAATAAAATGTTTGATTAAAAAGTGAATTCGAGGGGATATTAAGAATAAGAATAATTGGAACAATTGAGAAACTATTTGTAAACTGGAAATGGTAACGATATAAAAAAAGAAATTCGGAATAAAAGAGCGAAGAAAGTGACAGGACCTGCAAAATGGAATACACTCATTTTATTATTCCATATAAATGTATGAATGATAAAACTATAAAAAAAAATTCATATAATACATTTTCAGAGCTACAAAGTGAAAGAAATAAAGAAATCTGAGACTCGTGGCAGTGGTTCGCTTTGGATTTTTCCATAGATCTTTTTTCCTTTTATTTTAGTTTTTTTTCCTTTTAATGATATAGATATTTTCCATTTTGAAATACAATATTTCTTTGCATTTTGAATTTAATTATTTTTACATTTGACTGTATTTTTTTTTTTTGTTCATATTTATCCCATATTTTCCCCTAATTCTTCAATTTTAGATGAATTGTCAATATCATTATAACATTTTAGAATCAATTTAGCTTACAAACGTCCCTTCCTCATTGAGATTTTTTTTTTTTTTTTTTTTTATTAAAATTAAAATGCATTAAAAAGTGATACAGATTTTTTTTGAGACAAACCAGGATTTCTTACACTTAATCATGTCTACAAAAATAAAAGCATGGGCCTGAAGTCAGGAAGGAAGTGCTTTAAGACAAGAAATATATTGTTTTCATTTCCTTCCATGTTGAGCATCGACGCTTTTGTTTCTGTAGACAGGATCAATTGTAAGAAAATCCTGCTGACTCAAAAAAAGTATTTTTCACTTTTTAGTGAATTTTAATAAAATAATTTTTATAAGTTTCTTTTATATTTTCTTACTTAGTACTTTCTTAATTTTTTACAGAAATTGTAGCCGATTTATGTAGCCGAGGAAGGTGTGAAAAATCTGCTGAGTTATTAACTTATCCTGCTGAATCAGAGAAGTTGTGACAATTCCGAAGTTTCAAGCAAATCCTGAGATACCGGGTCATTAGGGGTCACTGCTCACCTACTCATCATTTAAGTTGTATTGTCACCAGAACTGAGTAGCCATGCAAAATTTCTAGTCCCTCAGACGAAGAAACAGGTCGAAAATTGAGTTACGAGTTTTTACCCAAACAGACCTGCAGACAGACAGACTAACAGACGACATAAGTCAAGTTAAATAAAAGCATGAAGAAAAAGGAGGTTGTTGTGCGCGCCCCGGTATCACTTTAATGGGGCATCTTTCCAACACTCTTCTTTCTAGCGTTTTTATCGGCCCTGGACAATGTAAGGACGCCATGTTGGCGTCACAAGGTCAGTGATGTTTGGAAATGAAAACCAAAGGAGTTAAATAGAAATATGAAATTGCAACTTAAGCGTCTATAAAAGTTGGCTAACGATTGTAAACTAAATAATAAGGAAGTTGGAAACCTAATGTAAATTTTGTTTTAGATAATATATTTATTTTAGTATTATGCTTTCTTACATCAGAAAATAATCTTATAAGTCAATTAAATAATTTAGCTTTAGGAAAACATAAGTTTAGATAAGGTCATTTCATAACACTGCACCCTTATTTTATTTTAGATAACAAGAGACGACGATTTTCTAAACTTAGCTCATTTCGGATTGAAAACTAAAAAACATTTTTTTCCATTTAATATAATTATATATATATATATATTATATATACTATTTATTTATATCATATCTATATTATATATATATAATATATTATATATTACTATATATATGTATGTATAATATATCTATATATATATATATGTATATATATATATATATATATATATATATATATATATATATATGTGTGTGTGTGTGTGTGGTTCCAGCATTATTCTATAAAGCATTGAGCAATTTCAACCAAACGTTGTTCACATATGGCTTACTGTCTGGAAAGAAGAGTGTTGAGGTAAGACATCAATGTCACCAAAGTGGGGGAGGATGGGAAAGGGGAGACAATTTAAAATAGCCAAAAACTACAGATATTGTTATCTAATGCAAAGTTTTTTGTAGGTCGTTAGATAAATATTGACACTCCTTATGTTGCTGGGAACCAATTGGATACTTAGCAACGGGACCTACAGCTTATTGTGGGATCCAAAACACATTATATCGAGAAATTAATTTTTAATCACCAGAAATAAATTCCTCTGGTTCCGCATTAGCAAACAGCCAATGTGTGTATGTATAATTACATTTATGAAACAACATTATATCTATACAATCTTATTATTTTTCCACATAAATATAATCACTGAGAGTTATATTATAAACGCAAGTGAATAATTAGATTTTTTGTAGCCTAGGTAATTCATATGATTGCTTTGCACCCTCTATTTTTGATGAACGGTGTCAGGAGTTTGAAAAATATTACGTGTTGGAATATTGACGTGAGTGATTACTTATCATAAGGGAGTTGCATATATTGTAGAACAATATAATCAAAATTCTACTGGGAAAATCGCAATATTTGATTATTAATTGGCAACATTCCGAGGTAATCACTATGTAGTCCTGCATTCCTATCAGCATCCCACCGCCAAGACAAAGAGCATAAATTAATCATAAAGGGCCACATGTATCATAGAAGGTTCCGATCATTTGTAATCAAGACCTGATCGTTACGACTCATCCTCTGGCAGAGATTATTCGATTTTAGTCCTGCCTTAAATTCTTAGCCATTTGAATTCTCCAGTTTTTTCACAACTAAACCAGCGGCCTTTATCTGCAACACTCTTGAACTTCCGCTTTGTTCTGCCAAATTATTTCTATAAAAAAAATGTTCTTCTGCCTATCCAATTTTGTCTTGGGTGTTCCCTTTGTTTTTCTTTGTATTCGATTTTCTCTCAGTTTCCAAACAGCCACCATCCTCTCCTTTTGCGCCTTTTTCCATAATTCCCAAATAATCCTGTTGCACTTTCTGTCATTCCCACTTTAAGGCTCACCTGATCTTCCGAGATCAGATTCTCATCCTCCAGCTTTTCATCACTGATAAAACTTCATCCATCCAATCTCCTGTTCTTTCTCGGCTTCTGATTATATTAAGCTCTTGGCGCCCTTCCTTCTTGTGCTCCTCTGACACTTTGTTCTTGACCTAAATTCTCTTTAACCGGATTTTCTTTACTTTCAACTTCAAATTCATCAGAGAACATTGTTCAGAAATAGATTTTTATTTTATGTTCTTACAGCAACTATCTATT
Source organism: Macrobrachium nipponense (assembly GCF_015104395.2). Classification (NCBI taxonomy): domain Eukaryota; kingdom Metazoa; phylum Arthropoda; class Malacostraca; order Decapoda; family Palaemonidae; genus Macrobrachium; species Macrobrachium nipponense. Next base: position 67,661,941 of record NC_061092.1, read on the forward strand.
TTTACCTTTTAGGGTATTAACTGAATAAGAAAACTTCCAGTCTTACATAACAATATTTGACACATCGTTAGTCTTGAAAACGCATATCTCTGTTACTGCTTTCAACCAATATCAGAAAACTTGTCTTGAAAGTTATTGTACATTACACACTAATTAGAATTCATATTAATTACATTGTTTCTTGTGATATACGAGTACTTTGAGTTTCACGTCATATTTGTAAATTCTCCAGCAAATGATGGAAAACAAGACAGATGATAATGCAGACGTCTGTAAGACGTTGTTGTCGGCCTACGTGTGTTTGATTCGGGCTTTCGAACGATGGTCTCTTTCACATTCACAATTAATCCATGATCTTATTTTCTTACCAAATGTTCCTCGTTGTCGAGCTCTTCAGTTCCTGAAGTCTTATTTATCCCTCACACCGTTGACCTGTGGAACAGTCTCCCTGAGGACGATGATGAATTGGAGCCTCGAAAGTTCAAGCGAAGATGCAATGCATCATCAGCCTAGAAGAGTCACCCTTGTACTGTAATGATATTTTTGCATTTTATTTATCTATTTTTCAATACATTTTTTCTAGTAACCGATCTTTTCTTTCTGCATTACTCCTACTTCCTGTTACTTCCTTCAAATGAACACTGTTTTATTAAGAAACTTGGATTGCAAAGAAAGGGCCTTGTGGGCTTCTTCTATATAAGAATAAGGTTCAACTTCTAAATAATTATATATACTAGTAATAATAACCATAAGATGAGGGGGAAATGTGAACAAGTCGGAATATTTGGAAATAGCCGATTTCACCAAACCTCGGTGTTCTGTCCCTGATGTCGTCACCCGGCGGGTTGTGGTGAAGAGGAGCCTGAAAGAGCTACACCAGACCCTATTGTAATGTTGCATTGCCCCTGGGATTGAGTGACCATGCAAAATTTCAAGGAAGAAACGATCAGGTTGAAATTTAGGTTACAAAATTTGACCAAGACAATAACTACTCTGAATCATTATTCTTTTTCGTAAAAATTTATTTAATATTTGCATGATATTATTTTATACATTTTTGTACCTTCACAATGGCACCTTATAAAATATTATATAGATCACGTAGAATTAATTAGGAAAACGTTTTTGTAGGTAGTTATTGACATCCAGTAATACATTGTATTTAACCCTGCTTTTAAATTATATACTTTCAAAGATGAGACCTTGTCATTTTATACAGCTGCATATTTTTATATACAATGTAACAATGAACAACATATTTGTTTAGATTATATTCATATTGTGGAATTTACTGTTACTCGTACAACTGAAAAAATATTTTTATATATAAATGAACTCTTTTAACTCTTGAAAGATTATATATACAATTCATTACAGCCCTGCCATATCTAAATTTATGGAAAAATCGTTAAAAGTTCACGAGTGAACAAGATATTTTGAGAAGGTTCATGGAAGTTTCTTTCATGGAATGAGAAAGAGTAGACAGAAAATTGGTACAAGAATAGAATTGTGAACCTGAATGATGAATGACCTTTGATGTAATTTTTTAAAAAGCGCCATCATTAACTCTCGTGAAGAAGGCAAAAAAAATGCTCTTCATTATTAGAAATAAACATTAAATTGCATGTAATCTCTCGATAATCATACATAGTAAATGAATGCTCCAAATATGTTATGAGCTTTAATATGAAAAGTGAACATTGCAAACATGGCGAATTACATGAAAACTCTAAATTTATATTAGAAAACGTAAATGAAAAATTTGATATAACTTTGCAAGTAAAAGTGTATGAAATTTAAAAAGTATTAAGGAAAATGCTTTCATTTTTTTATTATCAACTGCAGCGCTCGTATTAAATTAATTGGTGCGCTCATTTTACCTGATATTCATTTACGGTATAAAGGAATAGAAACCTCTTAAGACTCGGTGTTGTTGTAAAAAAAGATCACTATTCCAGATGTAGACAAGATGATAACTCGAGTAATAGGGCATTTTTCATTCCAGCATCATAACGCTTTCAGGGTTCAGTCCCTTGACGTAATTCAGTTCACTAATTAAAAAAAGGCGGTTTGCAAGATTCTTGGATTCTTGCTTGGAAGTAACGCAAACAATCACGAAGCACTAAATGAACCCGCTGGAAATGAAGCGTGTACAATTGCACAAAAATATAGTTGTGGGCAGCATATAAAAGTCCTATCACCTGCCCAATGTCTTTCGTTCCGGACCGTGGCTAAGATTCATGGGCCACAGGTAAGAGCATTATAGAGCTTGGATGACGCCACCACTGGACAGAAAACTCGTTTACTCGGCGTGTTTCTCTCTCTCATCTCTCGTCTCTCTCTCTCTCTCTCTCTCTCTCTCTCTCTCTCTCTCTCTCTCTCTCATTTTGCTAAAATAAACTCATGTAGATTCTGAAGCAAGGAATGAAATGGAAATTGAAAGATACTAACCACATACACCATAGAACATAAATATAGTGGTAGTGACACACCCCAGTTTTTAATATCTTAATGATGTTCTTCCCCAAAAAAAAATTTAAACTTAACGGTGATTGAATGAAGAACTTGTCTCATTCATAAAACTACTACTTTTTATTTGTGTTTATAATTGTTATTAATTTAAATTTATCTTATTTATTTGTTTGTTTCTATTCATTTTCTTAGGAAAAATATTTAAGGTAAGTACCGTGACATGGCAAGTTCCTTCTTCTAAACATAGAGGGGAAATTATGCAGGAAGTACTGCTGAATAAGAAGACATTTCTGAAATCTGAGGTATATGGAATATGGTTTTGCAAAACGTCACAGAGTTCAAGGGGTACCACTGAAGTATCCAGTTATCATGAGACATTAATATATGAAATAGCTGATCTGAAAACCCAGTTGTTTAATAACACGACATCTGTCAGTTACTGAATTCTCAGAAAGCATAGCCACACAGAAAGTATAACTAATATGAGCTCACGCCCCAATTATTGAACAATTGGAAGCAATAAAGCTATTGGGGAATGTTTGAAATCCATACTCGAAAAGAGTATGAAAATAAATGTAAGAAAAAAAAAAAAAAAAAAACTAAATCAAGAGACTATGACTGCTTATTTAAGTAATTCTAATAAAATGTTACTTGTGACCACTGTCATGAAAATTAATCTAGAAATACGATTAAGGTATTCTATCACATCAATCATATGAACATCCATACATACATGTACTGAAAATTACAATGAACTTAGAGTAGCATTTTTGTTTCAGGGACTTTGTGTGTAATTTAACCATAAAACCATTTTTGTAGACAGGAGAAGCAGAGCAAAAATGATAACCCACACAGAAAGTGATATCTTCATTTTGGGAGTTATCAGACATTTCTGCATTTTACAAGAAAATTTAATATGTTGGACAAATCCTCTCATTCTATTTGATATCATCAAAGGAGAAAGGGAAAACTCGTATAATATCTGAAAGTTTAACAACAAAGTATTTCTTTAGTATCGTCTTTGTAAACTCAATTTAGCAGAGTGAGAGAGAGGAGAGGAGAGAGAGTGAGGATAAGGAGAGAAGAGAGGAAGAGAGAGACGAGAGCGATAGAGAAAGGAGAGAGAAAGTAGTTCATAATTTTTTTTTTTTTTTTTTGTAATCTTCTTAAAGAAAAAGGGAAGTCGAGGGAACGAAATGGAGGACGAAGACCATTAAAAATGAAATAGGATATATATATATATTTTTTTTTTTTTTTATCCGCAGGAAAAGGGGAAGGGGCAGTTAATACATACAAAAATGTAAATGACTTAAAAAAAAAAAAAAAAAAAAAAAAACTATACTGTAAGCAGAAAAGCCGCGCTGTACTTGAAAAAAAAAAAAAACTTAAACATAGTAGATGATATTAAGAATCCAAAAGAATCCAGTATCTTAGAATGACTCTCTCATCTCTCTCTCTCTCTCTCTCTCTCTCTCTCTCTCTGTAAGAGAAGTTATGAAACAACACAATCCTAAGTTTGAACCCTTCTTAAAATGGACCGAAATTTTCTCTTTGAAATTAGTCGATACGACAGGAGGTTGTGTAGTTTTATTATACCAAGACAGGACTGGGTAATGGAGATAGACCGAGATAGAGAAATCAGACAAGTACTCGAGAACAGAAGGTAAAAAAAGATGCAAGAAATTACATGATGTTGTCTCGGGAACAGAAGGGTGAGTCTAGCTAGGAAAATGGAATAAGGAATAAAAATCATGATGTCTTCGATACTTCGGGTATGTAAAAAGTAATTTAGTAATGGAAAAAGAACATTTGAAGTTGAATTGCTCGAAAGAAGAGGATATCTTGCACAGGGATGCAGGAGGAAAGGTTGCGTGGTGAAGGACAGAGAGCGAATGAAAGAAAGCAAACAAGGACTAGCAAGAAATTTTGGGAAATCAAGTTTTTCCACAGAGAACTGAATACATAGAAGAAGGCTTAATGAGCATATAGATCTCAGCATTAAAATATAAAGAGTTGCAGTCAGTAGTTTCTGCCGAGAGTGACGAAATCTGTTGCTCTTAGATGAAGACCGAAGACTGCAGAGGTGATGAAGAGTGGATCTAGAGTCTAATAAGAACAATGATATGCGCAGAAAGACAACTATGTTCTCTACTATTCACAGACTGCATGCAATTTGCGTGAAACCAAGGAAAATAAAAGATCTTAAGCTTTACTGCTAAACTTTATCAGAACTTCACCTTCATGTGTGTGAAGAATTTATTCTCACTGAAATGATAAGTAACGCAGAATTATTATTATTATTATTATTATTATTATTATTATTATTATTATTATTATTATTATTACTTATTATTATTATTATTATTATTATTATTATTATTATTATTATTATTAGTTATTATAAATTACTTAAGGTTATGCATATAAATTCGTGAAACAAGTTGCCAATAACTTTCGTTAGATTGAAATGCCCAAGTGTGAGATCGATAAAGTGAATGAACTTGAAAGGAGCAAAAACACGTAACTTTTAGAAGGTTATGAGCAAATCACTGGTCATGCAATGTTATTATCGGTATGATAGAATATAAGGTAATTTCCGTTCGGCAGGGACCAAATACAAATTCAGAATTGTATATCTAGTTGAAACGGGAGCTAAAATATCACTAAAAATATAACATGACCAAAAAAATATAGATTTTAGTACAGAATATCGTCAGACATTTGGGATTTCTTTATTTTGTGAGATCCCGGGTGGAGAAAGTTGCTTATCCGTTATTGCCTTCTTCCCTTCAACTCCCCTAAAAATAATAAATTGGATAAGGAAGGTAGTATATCATCATGGTGATGTTGATTATCATATTCGCTACTAACACTTTATAGTCATTTACAAATGTATAGTTTTCATCTTTGCTTGACGCCCAAGAAATACCTATTTCATTCGAGACCCTTCAAGTTGCACCTGTACAGATAATTTATATACATACCAAAAGCCTTGTTTGCTTCTGAGTGTATCAGGCACAGAAGTGCAGGCAATCGACATCAGATAAGAGGATTATTCAAGAAACAACTTATTGTGAAATTAACCTTACTCCCAAACAAACATCTCTCTCTCTCTCTCTCCTCTCTCTCTCTCTCTCTCTCTCTCTCTCTCTCTCTCTCTCTCTCTCTCTCTCTCTTCTTAGTCTCAGGGTAACTTGTTGAAAGAAGATATCCTTCCACCGTCTACTCCAACTTGCATTAAATATCAAACCTAACGTTCAGTTTGTATTTGAGAACAGCCTCTGTTGTTAAATCACGACGTCAATGGACGACCTAAATGGCGAAAAGGAAGACCACCTTTCTCACTGCAAAAGGATGGAGGACATTGAAAGGCAATTTCTCTCGAGAGAGATGGGAATTAGTTCGCGTGCACGTTTTCTTTCGGTCGTTGCAAACAACTACTTTCGTCAAGTAAGTATTAGAAAATCCAGAAATATAGACAAAAGAGGCGTAACTTGATACACTAATGATTACTTTTATTTATTTTCTGCCATACGAGCCATAAGGTACAACTCATTCCTTATGGATAAGAAACTAAGTGTAAAAGTATATGTAAATGATATCTATCCATAGCGGTGAATTGCAGATTCTCTACTATGCACAATTATGAAATCTGTCATGTTTCTTTTTATCCCATACAAAAACTAACTATATATAAAGGATGAATTCAAAAATAAATATATTTCTATCAACGAACAAGATCAGGATAATTTTTATCCTCTATAAACAACTTTAGTTACTGCCTATAAAAAGTTCCATTTGATATAGTTCAGATTTGAACTTAGTGATATTATATAATATTCTCACTATGTATACCTTATTAGGTTAGGTGTTTCTGTTAGAAATCAGTTGATACATGCATAAATTACTAAAACACAACGTCTACCAATTTGCTTTTTTTATAATATGTTTTCATGAAAAGTATAGCTATAAAGGAAAGCTACTTTGTATACTCCACCAACCACCTTTTCTGTGTATAAATTCCGATCAACAAGCTCCTCTCGTTCCTCTTGATAAAATAAGGCAGCTTTTTCCCAAGGAGAAAAAAAACAGATTATATAAAGTGTTTGTTACATGGAAAGATACTGATCTAATCAATTCATTCTTTAAATCTATTTTCTACATGAACTTTCTTGGTTCTGTAAATAAATCATGGGGTGTTTTGATCTCTTAAACGCAAAGGATTGCAAACGACATATGACTACTGTTTTTTTTTTTTTACTTTTAAAAGTAATGCGGATTTTTAATGCCCTTCGGAAATAATACTATGTGCGTGAGTTTTAAATGTAAAATCTTTCACCATACCAGGATTAAAAATTTTAGCTGAGAATGGGCTTATCTCAAATTAGTCTTTTGTTATTGCTAATAAAGCTGAATGGATTACAGAACGTCATGGGGGGCACTCTCACATTGTAATTATCTCCTCTTTCGTGTTCAAAATTGAAGCACTAGAGGAGGTGGTGCAAATGTGGAAACATGCGGGTAATGAGAAACGTAACGTATTTTGACTGCAGAGAGCTTCACCCTAGCGGCGATCACCTTAAAACAGTCTTCTCGTCCTTTTCGTCACGGCACAACACTTAGAATCAGTCGGCCATTGTTGTTAATTGTGGTGCGTGGATTTTTGTTTACACTAATTTGTGAAGTTTTTGAAGGCAGTTTGTAATAGTATTTAGTCTAACGTATCATAGATGTAGTGTATACGTATCAGAGTATTGTGAAAGGGAGTTACTGGAAGGTATTACTGGATTTCAATCAATCAGAAGCTAACGTTTTTTTATACTTAAGTCGTAAAATCCAGTTTGGCTAAAGTGCGGGTAACTTGGAAACATGTGGATTAGGGCAAATGTGGAAACGTTTCCTCATTACCCTCCCCCGAACATCCATTGCATTGTTTTACTATTAAAATAGTACTAATTTATTGAAGATAAAATATATTTGAATAAAAAAAAAATATATTTTTTTTTTTTTTTTTACTTTTCATTCATGACCTAACTTACGGGTAGGCCACGAAAGATATCCGTGGTGAGCTATGGATTCAATGTCAATTATGTGCGGAAAAAGACATTTATATTTGTGATTTCTGCAAGTAGGACTTACTTACATAACACCTTTATCTGTTGACAACAAAACCTTTAAAGGTAATTTTTTGTTTACCGTAAAACCTTCAGCTTTTGTAACTTTAAATATTTTTGTTGCATTTGTTTCATTTACAGATGTTTTCTGTGAATAAAAACATGCTATATTCCAACCATTTTGTGTGTTTACACATTGATTTACTGTAATTTTAGGATGTTTCCACATTGCCCTCACTTTTTGAAAAACCGAAATATGCTAGTACATGTGGCAAATATTTTTTTTTTTTTTTTTTAGTACAAGGTTTTTTGCACTTGCGAATCATTGTCCCATATTTCTAATATTATAACGCATTATGAGCAATTTTCCAGATTAAAATAACGATTCACCGAATTTTTACAAAATAAAAACAAACTGGGTTTCCATATTTGCACCCACCTCCATAATAATAAAGGGAATTTGTGTAATCATGCAGTATATTAAGTACGCTGAAAAGATGGTATCCCGTTCATTGATATTATTTAATTGCTTTTATGTACAGATATATTGAGAATATATCAATTCACATAAATTTTAGTCAAAGAAACTTCCAGTTGCTTCAATCAGAAGCTAAGAAACGCATAGCCTTTTATTAGTAACATCTTGATAAGAGTCGTTAAATATAACCATGAAAATTAACTCAGACGGGCACCGTTTCTCTCGGTTTTTATGCTTTTGACACAATTAATTTTAATTTGAAGACGTCATTCATTTTTATTTTTATTTTTATTTGAATTTTGTTATTCTTAAAAACGTTATGCAATATATAGAATATATATATATTTCCCATGACTGAGAGTGATAAGTTCCGAAAACCAAAACCATGCGGAGGCTAAGCTTATCATTATCTTTTTTATTGTTCGTTCCAGAATGCCATAGAACAACTGCTTTTGTTTTAGATTATGATTTTTTTGTACATCCCATTTTTATTTTGTATGCTAAACAAAAAGTGTTTTGATCTGTAATTCTGCAATTGGAAAGCGCAATTCTATCTATAACGATCTTCTCAATAACAAAAAAAGTGCATTGATTTTCATTCAATATTCTTCAAAGCTTCCATGAGTTTTTAAAAAGATTTTCAAGTGTCTATATGAAATTTTCAAGAGATTTTAAAGTGGGTTTCAAAGGATTTTTAAAATTTCAAGAAGTCTAATATTTTCAAAATATGTTCATGGTATTTAGAGATTTTAAGGGATTTCACTAGTTTATAAGAGATTTTTGAGATTTTCAAAAGGTTTAAAAAGTTTTAAAGATTTTCGATAGGTTCATGAGATTTTTTATATATTATTCAAACTTCCATGAGGTTTTTCAAATGATTTTCAATGTATTTTAACGACTTTTAAAAAGGTTTTCAAAGGATTTTAAGATTTCATCAAATAATATGATATTTTCAAGATATTTGTAACATACTTGCATGAAATTCTAAACGATTTCATTAGCTTTCTCGAGATTTTCAAAAGATTTCATGAGAGATTTGAAAGATTTTCAATGGGTTTTATGAGATTTTTTCATATTCTTAAGAGCTCAAATGAGATTTTCAATAATTTTCAAGTGACTTTATGACGTTTTCAAGATATTTTCAGGTAGATTTAAAGTTAGTTTTAAATTTTCAAGAATTCTTATGTTCCCTTTCAAGTATTATCAATATATATTCAAGAGATTTTCAAAAGGTTTCAAGAGCGTTTTGAAAGATTATAAAAAATTTCATGAGATTTTCAATTTTATTCAAAGCTTACAAAAGGTTTTCAAAGGTTTTCAAGTGTCTTCATGATATTTTCAAGTGGTTCCAAATGATTTTTGAAGGTTCAAAAAATTTCATGATATTTTTCAAATATTTTCAATTGATTTTCAAAAGATTTTTAAGGATTGCACTAGTTTCATAAAATTTACAAACGGTTACATTAGAGTTGGAAAAATTTTCAAAGGATTTCAAGAGCTTTTCAATTTTATTCAAAGCTTCCATAATGTTTTCAAAGGTTTTCAAGTGTCTTTATGCTATTTTCAAGAGGTTTTCAAATTATTTTTAAGATTTCAAGAAATCTCATGATATTTTCAAAATATTTTCAATTTATTTTCAAGGGATTTTTAAGGGATTTCACTAGTTTCATGAGATTTTCAAAAGGTTTCAAGAGAGATTTGAAAGATTTTCAAAACATTTCATGAGATTTTCTATTTTATTCAAAGCTTGAATGAGGATTTCAAAGGTTTTCAAAAGACTTTATGATATTTTCAAGAGGTTTTCAACCGATTTTCAAGATTTCAAGAAGTCTCTTGATATTATCAACACATTTTCAAATTATTTTTAAGAGATTTTTAAGGGATTTTACTTGTACTGGAGAGTTTCAAAAGTTTTCAAGAGAGTTTTGAAAGATTTTCAAAAGGTTTAATTTATTTTCAATATTCCTCAAAGCTTCCATAGGTTTTAAAAGGTTTTATGATTTTCAGTGTCTATGACATTTTTCAAGAGTTTTCAGGTGGGTTTCAAAGATTTTTAAGATTCTAAAAGAACTCTAATGATGTTTTCAAGATATTTTAATGGTGTATTTATAGAGATTTCGCTAGTTTACAAGAGATTTTTTGAGATTTTCAAATTTAAAAGGTTTTCAAAAATGTTTTAAAGATTTTTTATAGGTTCATGAGATTTTTGATATTCTTAAAAATTTTCATGGGATTTTCAAATGATTTTCAAGGTATTTTACGACATTTTCAAGAGGTTTTCAAAGGATTTTAAGATTTCATGAAATAATATGTTATTTTCACTAGTTTCATGAGATTTTAAAAATGTTTCAAGAAAGATTTGAAAGATTTTCAAAACATTTCATGAGATTTCTATTTTATTCAAAGCTTGAATGAGGTTTTCAAAGGTTTTTCAAAAGACTTTATGATATTTTTTCAAGAGTTTTTTCAACCGTTTTCAAGATTTCAAGAAGTCTATTGATATTATCAACACATTTTTTCAAAATATTATCAAGAGATTTTTAAGGATTTTACTTGTACTGGAGAGTTTCAAAAGTTTTCAAGAGTGTTTTGAAAGATTTTCAAAAGGTTTAATTTATTTTCAATATTCCTCAAAGCTTCCATGAGGTTTTGAAAATGATTTTCAAGTGTCTGTATGACATTTTCAAGAGATTTTCAGGCGGGTTTCAATGGATTTTTAAGATTCTAAGATATAAATGATATTTTCAAGATATTTTAATGTATCATTTATAGATATTTCGCAAGTTTTACATGAGATTTTCAGATTTTCAAACGTTTAAAAAATTGTTTAAAGATTTTTTATAGGTTTTCAAGAAATTTTTATATTCTTAAAAATTTTCATGGGATTTTCAAATGATTTTGAAGGTCTTTTACGACATTTTCAAGAGGTTTTTCAAAGGATTTTAAGATTTCATGAAATAATGTTATTTTCAAGATATTTATAACATATTTGCACTAAATACTACGGGACATCACTAGCTTTCTATAGATTTTCAAAACATAACCAGCATAGATTTTGAAAGATTTTCAATAGGTTTTATGAAATTTTTCATATTCTCCAGAGCTCAAATGAAGTTTTCAAATAATTTCCAATTAACTTTATGACATTTACAAAATATTTTCAATAGGTTTTAAAATGAGTTTTTAATTTTCAAGAAGTCTTATGTTATTTTCAAAATATATCATTATATATTCAAAAGATTTCTATGTGTTTCACTAGTTTCATGAGATTTTTCAAAAAGGTTTCAAGAGATTTTTTTTTTTAAAGAGAGTTTTTGAAGTTTTTCAATGGATTTCAAGAGCTTTTCAATTTTATTCAAAGCTTTCCATGATGTTTTCAAAGGTTTTCAAGAGATTTTATGACATTTTCAAGAGTTTTCAAGGATTTTCAACATTTCAAGAAGTCTCTTGACTTTTCGACACATTTTCAAAGTTTTCTTAAGGGATTTTTAAGAGATTTCACTAGTAGCCAAGAGTTTTCAAAAGGTTTCAAGAGACTTTTTAAAGATTTTCTAAAGGTTTCATTGATTTTCAATATTCCTCAAAGCTTCCATGAGGTTTTCAAAGGTTTCCAAGTGTCTTTATGCCATTTTCAAGAGATTTTCATATTATTCTTAAGATTTCAGGAAATCTCATGTTTTCAAAATATTTTCAATGTATTTCAAAGAGATTTTTTAAGGGATTTCACTAGTTTTCATGAAAATTTCAGGATGTTTTAAAAGAGATTCGAAAGATTTTCGAAACATATCATGAGATTTTCAATTTTATTCAAGGCTTCCATGAGGCATTCGATTTTGATTTTTGAGAGACTTTATGATATTTTGAAGAGGGTTTCAAACGTTTTTTTTCGAGATTTCAAAAGGTTTCATTGATTTTCAATATTCATCAAACAGCTTCCAAGAGGGTTTAAGATTTTCAAGCGTCTGTCTGTTCAAGAGGTTTTCAAATTATTTTTATGATTTCAAGAAATCTCATGATATTTTCAGAATATTTTCAATGTATTTTCAAATTATTTTCAAGGGATTCTTAATGGATTTCACTAGTTTCATGATATTTTCAAAATGTTTCTAGAGAGATTTGAAAGATTTTCAAAATTTTCATGAGATTTTTTTCAATTTTTATTGAAAGCTTTCCATGATGTATTCAAAGGTTTTCAAGAGACTTTATGATATTTTCAAGAGGTTTGCAAACGATTTTTCAATATTTGGTTCAAGTATTTTTAAGAGATTTTTAAGGTATTTCACTAGTATTGGAGAGTTTCAAAAGGTTTCAAGAGAGTTTTGAAAGATTTTCAAAAGGTTTTAATGATGTTCAATATTTCTGAAAACTGCCATGAAGTTTTAGAATTATTTTCAAGAGTCTGTATGTTATTTTCAAGAGATTTTTAAGCGGGTTTTCAAACGATTTTTAAGATTATAAGAAGTCTAATGATATTTTCAAGAGATATTTACATAGTATTTTTTTTTTAGAGATTTTCAAGGGATTTCACTAGCTTACATGAGATTATGTGATTCCCCAAATGTTTCAAAAAGTTTGAAAGATTTTCGTTAGGTTGATGAGAGTTTTGATATTCTTAAAAACTTTCACGTGGTTTTCAAATGATTTTCAATTTATTTTACGACATTTTCAAGAGATTTTCGAAATATTTTAAGATTTCATGAAATAATATGGTATTTTCAATATGTTTCTAACATATTTGCTTTAAATTCTAAGGGATTTCACTAGCTTTCTTGATATTTTCTAAAGGTTTCAAGAGAGATTTGAAACATTTTCAATGGGTTTTATGAGATATTTAATGTTCTTCAAAAGCTCACATGAGGTTTTCAAATGATTTTTCAATTGACTTCATGATATTCTAAAGATATTTTCAAGAGGTTTAAAAAAGATTTTTAAATTTTCCAGAAATCTTATGTTATTTTCAAAAAATTATCAAAATATATTCAAGAGATTTTTAGGTAATTTCACTAGTTTCATGAGATTTTCAAAAGGTTTCAAGATAGTTTTGAAAGATTTTCAAAGGATTGCAAGAACTTTTCAATTTAGACAAAGCTTCCATGAGGTTTTTTAAAGGTTTTCAAGTGTCTTGATGCCATTTTCATCACCTTTATAGGTCATCAGGTGCCCCTTTAAAACCTATCTGAGATGACAATTTTTTAATTATATTCTTTTCATATTTTTGTGTTTTAATTTTTTCCTAATGGACCTCAAAGTAATTATGAATAGAGATTACAGTGCAGAGTTAATTTAATTAATATAAATAATTTCATGATTCTTAAAACCATTTTACAGCAAAAGAACTCATCCATTTTCAACCATAAAAAAAGATGTTTCTACAGAAAGGTATACTCAAGGAGACAAACACGAAATATTGGCTTCATATCAGAATAAATGCCTCAGATTTATAGCCTTATTTTATGCTTAGCGAAGCATGAGTTTATATTTTAACATTGTATGTATTTTTAAGATTACGTTTTTACATAATTTTTCTAGTTTTTTTTTAATGCTTGAAATTGATTCAGGTATTTCGTTAAGATTTTAGGCTTAAATGCCTGGTCATCGGCAGGTTGAATGTTTTCATAAATGCAGTTTATTTTTTTTGCTGTTAATAAAGACGTGGCAAGGAGAGACAAATTGTGATATCAAATCTCTTTTAAAATGAATCCTAAGACAACGACTTTTTAGTTAAGTTTATTTAGAAATTTTTTTAAAACGTAATATCATTGATATTTTTTCTTTTGAGACCACTGGTTTAAGATAAAAACTTTTCATTTTACTTTACATGAAATGACCTAATCATATTTTAGGGAGGGGGAAACCTTTAGCTCCAAAATAAAGAAAATTTCGTCAGGACTTATCAGCGTAAGATTAATAATAGTCACAGCAGTAACAATCCAAGAAATATGCAAAGGTTCAATTAAATATTACAGCACCAAATATCAGAGGACAAAGTTTATATTCAAAGAAAGAATAATTTAAAGGAGAAAATAAAATGCCGCTAAAATAATGAAATAAAACACTGGATGATTTTTTTCTTCTGCAAGAATTGCTAAACTACAAACATAAAATAAACAGTGGTTTTATTTAATACATAAAAAATTCTTTCATACACAAATGGGAAAATTGCCATCAATAATAAAATATAAATTATGAAGAAACACAAACAAACACTAAATGGAGAGACTCTCTTAAGGAAGTTAACGAAAAAAGAGAAGAAAAGATTGGAAATAAATGTGAAAATCCTCCCCCGCAGAACCACAAGCAGAATCCAATTCCAGTGGAGAGAGACTACAATCAAAGTTGACATTTTGCTGCAGTTTCTACTAGAACACAGCAGTCCTAAATCCTCCTCAGTTCTTTTTCTCCCTCCACAAATTCCTCCTTCTCTCTCTCTCTCTCTCTCTCTCTCTCTCTCTCTCTCTCTCTCTCTCTCTCTTAACATTACAAAAAGCGCAACATAATTTGGACCTGTCTCTGAAAAAAAAAAATACGGGATGCACATCTACGCTTTGAAATATTTCAATATGAAATTAAAACAGGATTCGGGGTTTTGACAAAATAAAAAGAGTTTTTATTCACGATTTAAGTGTGAACGTTTTCGTTTGCATTATTTTTCACGAACTTCGACTTAACAGCTTTGCACATTCGGTGAAAAAGATCCTTAAGAAACACAGTGATTACTCGAGTACTTATTTGGGTAATAATTTTATTTTAACTCTGATAGGAAATATTTTTTAAATTAGAGAAATATTTCACCAATTATAATTTCATTACTTGTTTTAGAAAGATTTATTATTTATGTTTCAAGTAACCGTTAATATTCCTTTAAAACACCAACAACTGATTTTTAAGTGAATATCTGAGTGCCCTTCAACCCACTGTCTTAAGGAAAAATAGGATGAATGAAGAAATTTCTCAGGATTTCCGGAGTCAGTGAAAGTCACTTTGGTACATGATGACGTCATCGAGGTTTGAATATCGATATGGATATATAGTTTTCAAAATCTATTTAAAATGCTTTTACATTTTTTATAATATGTGCCTGAAAGAATGGTTATATATTAAGCATAACATACATAAACGGTTTCAGAAGTAACTGAAATTGCCTAAATATTACATAAAATCCTAGAGTCTTTCAAAACACAGCAAATATTCCTTAGTGATCTTAAGGATGCTGCTCACTCTGACTCCTGGATTGTCCGAAGTAAAGAGCCTCGGGTCTTCCATTTGTATGGAGCCGATTTCTGACTCCGAAACATTTGGTGTTCCGAGAGTCTTTTTCGGCTCATAAGTCCTAAGAGGGAAGACCCCGTGTGGTGGGTCAGAAGCCCCTCTTAGGAATCACCGAAAAGAACTACCTCTCGGTTTGGTGTTCCGAGACAGGACAAGTTTCTGACGTCCCCCGACTATGCAGGAATCCAGATTTCTTTTCTTTCTTTCTTTCTTTCTTCTTCTTCTTCACCGGTTAATCCATAATCTATGTGGCTGTTTTCATCAGCCTCATTCTGCTGCCTTTCTCTCTTGTGTCCTCCCTTCGTTCATGCATTTCTTTGTCTTTCGTATCTTCATGCATGCAATCTCCAATCTCCTCTTCTTTTATGCCTTCCTCGTTTACGTTTCCCTAACACTGTATTTCCATGATCTTAATTGTAACCTATTACTTACCACCTTCACTGGTCATTAGGGGCCGCATACTCAAAACTTCCAAAGGCGCCTTTTGTGGCAAAGGTGCCGTTCCTGTCGGCTGTTTACTCGAAAGGTTCATAATGAAAACAGTGTGTGCGCCGCCATCTTGGAAATATGGCGCCGTGAGGGCTTTTGCGCTAGGGCAGGTTAGAGCAGCCTTTGAGGTGGAAAGGCAACTTCGGGAATGACAACAAGTAAGAAGAGGATGTCTCCTACCTCTTGTATACGTCAATGAACGCCATTATACATAGCTTTATTTTGCAAGTTACACTAATTGCTTTGTAATAGTGTGATTTTTTCCTCTGTAGACGTTAGATTTAAAGTTATTGGATGTGTATTATTTAAAATTATTTCATATATACAATCTAAAATTCCTATATATAATCTGATTGTTTTGACCTTTAGTTATCGTATATCTTATAAAAGTGTTCATGTATAATCAATGCTTGAAAAGCAATATATTTTTTTTTGTTGTTCGTTTAAAAATCTCAATACAGAAAATATATCTTTATTCTATGTACTATATGCAAGGTGAAAATATATGTATGCAATTTCCCTGCCTAATCACTTCTCTTCAGGTACTCATAAGGCACATTAAACATAGGTTAAGGTGGTCTGAGATAAGTACCGTACTATATACAGTGACTCACATTATGAAATAAATGCCACCTAGTTATGAAATAAATTAATTTGATGTTCATATTACCTAGATACAAATAGGTTTGTATCACTGAATGACCCTTAATAATAGCAATATCAGTGTATCACATAATACATTATCTCCAGGAAAGAACTAACATACTAAAGTAAATAAAAAAAAAACTTACAATAAGGTAGAGGTTACTGAGATCACAGAGGTATATTTTATACTATTATAAATAAGAAAACATGCATTATAGCCACAATAGAGGAATAACATGAAATAGCATTGTAAATAAACAAACCTGTACTAAACATCACAATAACACGAGATCACAAGTATCACGATATAATAAGAGTAAATGGAAGAAAAAAAAATAAACTTCATTAAATAATGGAGTGATTAACATAAGATAAGAGGTAGTATATCACATTACTCTTAATTAAAAAAAAAAACCTTATCTCAATAATGAAGAGGTATATGACATTATCACATTATGGGCACCCATGGTATAGGAACATATAAGGCATGGTATGAAAAAAGAAATAGATTTACTACTGTATAGACTATATTACAAGTACTACCACTTTAAAAAAAAAAAACGATGCATAATGTTTCTTTGTTTTAGGATGTCAGTCTTTGTTACCATGCTGTCAGCTTATTACCCTTACACTTCCATTTAACTCTTTTACACTTTCATTTAATTCTTTTTGATTAGACAATATATCCTGAAAAAAATATCATAAACATCTGCCAACCCCTCAACTGCTTCTTGCTCCAGTAGGACCAATCTTACCAAAGATTCCTCTGAAGGTTTCACAGCTAAAAATTTCACGAGGACCACCACCTAAAAAGATAACAATACAGAAATTAGCTACTGAAATAACTCTGGAAAAGAACATCAATGTAATTGTGTAATTATTGACAGTAATTATAATCCATGACTTCCCACATCTCTACCTCATCAAAAGAAAAAAAGAAAGTTGCACTGATACCACAGATAGAAATCATAGCAATCTACTTGAGTCACAACTAGGCATGGTTAGGCTAGGTTAAGGTTAGGCTAGGTTAAGAATTGGTCTTGTAGATAAGACCCTTTTAACAATACGGACTCCAGTTTTATCCTTTTGAACAGGTCCCATGTTCGTGTGGGACTGCTATTTCTTCAAAAGCTCCCTAACTTTTTACCCTAACCTAACCTAAGATTAAATGGTTAATATTAATTTGTGGCATAAATGCCATACATGAAAAATTTCTTAGAATTGTGTAAAATATATAAAATAAAATGACTTGGTTAGGCAAGGCATATTGACAACTTATGCAATAATAACCACAGGCCTAGGCATATCATCACAGCTTAGGCTAAACATTTATTTCCTTCCAAGCAATATTATAGGATACTTTTGCATAGCCTAACATATACTAGGCATATATCATAACTAGCATGAAGTTAACAGTACAACATAAGCCAAGGCCTAGCCAAAAACTCGCTTCAATCTAGGTATGTTTGTGATAACGTTTTCATATTTTCTGATTTTCTTATTAATGGCCTCATCAGTAATCAAGTAATAGAGATACAGTGCAGAGTTAACTTGGTAAACTAATTTACAGCAAAAGAACTCCCACCTATTATTCAACCATAAGAAAGAAAGATGTTATTACAGAAAGTAAACTCAAGGAGACAAAGACGAAATATTGGCTTAATGTCAGAATAAATGGCTCAGATTTAAAGCCTTATTTTATGCTTAACGAAGCATGAAATTATTTTTTTTACAATGTATGTATTTTTAGATTACGTTTTTTCCCAATTTTTTTAGTTTTTTTGTAAGGATTGGAATTGATTCAGGTAATTCATTATCCTGGACATCGGCAGGTTGAATGTTTTCATAAATGCAGTTTATTTTTTGCTGTTGATAAAGACAAATAGCCCTCACTTCCTAGGACAAAACACTAATTGTTTTATCAATTTTATCTTAAAATTAATCCCAAGACAATGACTTTTTAGTTAACCTTATTTTGGTTTTTTTAAAACATAATATCATTGATATTTTTTTGCTTTGAGACCAGTGGTTTACAGAAAAAAAAATTTCAATTTATTTTACATGAAATGAGCTAATCATATTTCATGGAGGAGGAACCGTCAGCTCAAAAATAAAAAAAGAATTTCGTCAGCACTTTTCAAGGTAAGATTAATGATAGTCACAGCAGTAACAATCCAAGAAATATGCAAAGGTTCAATTAAATATTGCAACAACAAAAATCAGAGGACAAAGTTTATATTCAAAGAAGGAATAAAATTTAAAGGAAAAAATGCCGCTAAAATAATACAATAAAACACCGGACGAATTTTCCTGCTACAAGAAATGCAAAACTTCGAACATAAAATTATAGTTTTTTTTATTTAATATATAACAAAAATTCTTCCATACACAAATGGAAAAACTGCCAATAGTGATAAAATATAAGATATGAATCATATTTAATACATATGTGACCAAACAACAAAAACTAAATGCAGAGGCTCTCTTAAGGACGTTAACGAAAAAAAAAGAGAAGAAAACGATTGGGAATAAATATGAAATTCTTCCCCCACAGAATCACAAGCAGAATACAATTCCAGTGGAGAGAGATTACAATCAGTTGAACGGTGTTCAATTTCCGCGACCTTCTGCTGCAGTTCCTACCCAGAAAACGGCAGTCCGAAATCCTCCTCAGTTCTTTTTCTCCTGCAAATTCCTTCCTTCTCTCTCTCTCTCTCTCTCTCTCTCTCTCTCTCTCTCTCTCTCTCTCTCTCTCTCCTATGTATTAAACAAAAAACACTCAGAATTTTCTTAAAGAAAAGAAGTTCTCTTATAGAAAATTCAGAAAGAAAATGAAATGAAAAGGAACACTTTATACTTCCCAAGAAAAAAAATCATAATAGTATATGGTGTTGAATCCATTTTTTTACATTTTAAAGAAAGAGAGATAGGGAAATATGAAATTTCTTTAGGTTGAAAAAAAAAAATATTGGAAAGTTTTAATATAAAAAATCTCGAGTCCCTCATCGATTAATTTCTGCGCCATTACCTCTAGAAAGATTCTTGTTAGTTTCACCCTGGAATGGGAATACCTATACTATCCAAGACTACACCACCGACGATGACAATACCGAAAGGAAACCAGGAACAACACCAGCCGTGACGTCATAAGCTTTCGGCCAAACAATATTCGGCCCGCGATGACGTCACGAACTCCAAAGATCGTCAGGGTACAGCAGCCCAGCTACCGAGTCTCGAGACTCTATGAAGCCTGACCCCACAGCCAACGGAGACCAGGTCCACGAGCTCAACCACCAAATTCAGCGCAGGGCAAAAAACACTAACTAGTCGGGGGAACACTGTTACGTAAAAACCCCTTATGGCTCTTATGAAGTCCTTATGTCCTTTATGCCAGGGGTTCAGCGGTAGGTCTTCAGTGCACTGAATTTTGGTGGCTGAGCTCGTGGACCTGGTCTCCGTTGGCTGTTGGGGTCAGGCTTCAATAGAGTCTCGAGACTCTAGAGTTTCTCACCCTTATCTCTTGCCCTTAGAAGCTGGTTGTTTTGGATTATCCTCGACGATTGTTTATCGTTTGTAAGGATGTAGTGGATATAATAACTCGTCATAAGATGAAAATACCGCCGTGTTCGGGCTATTTCACGGACTACATTCGCCCTCCAGGTTCGAAGAAGAGACCCAGAAGTGACCAGGCAACACCTGATCTATGAACCCATCCGCCTTCATCTTCGCCCTCTCTCTCCCACCTCCCCCTCCCTGCAAATCTCTCCTGGTTCGCCGTCGTCCTTGGACTCTCCTCCTTCTTACCTCCCTCCCTCAACTGCTAACCCCCTCCTGCAATATCCAACGCAAATGAGTACCTCCATTGCAAAAGTTTCGAGCGTTTCTTTCTGTTAGGACGGACCTCGTATGCTACGGTAGTGGCTCTGCCCAACAACATCTGTGTCTATTATAATAATCTCTCCACTTTGGAAAAAAAACCTACGTCTTATACGAGACAAATAATGGGGAAATTTACTTTAAGCTCAGCCTACGGGATTGCTACGTTGCTATAAATCACTCGTTGGCTCCTCGGCCAGCTGTAGCTGGAAGTAGGGCAGATCGTCCTGATTGGTTTGTTTACATTAGAGGCGCTTCGACCTGGAAAAGGTAAGGGACTGAATGAATGGAATGAACGACCGTTTGTCTGCCCAGTGAACAAAAAACAACGAGGAATTATTACCCACGGTACACTATTATATTAAGTAAAGCTGCACTGTATGTATCTTATTACCCGTGATTTTCTACGCTAACGTTACGTTAACATATTACTGCTTATTTTTTTAAGGGCGGCACTCTTCAATGGACCGAAGGTGAATTCTTCTAATCCTTACACGAAGGATACGATAGCGCAAATTTGCCTACTTCTTCCCTATTCCTTCCTACCACGGAGATAGTGAGCGAGAGTGAGAGAGAGGAAAAGTGGGAACCGGCAACCGGGACCTTCTCACACACCAGATTGAAACAAATCTCTTTCGGACACGGAAATTCACCTAGGTAAATTTGCGAAGGATATGTGGGACTGATTTTTTTTTTTTTTTCATCGAATATCACCTTTCTCGCCCATATGCTAACATGCAGTAGTAAAAAAAATAATAAGTTAAGGTGGTTAGTTGACTCGTCTCTCTCTGGATGCTAAAATTTTGGGTCTACACGTGGCCTAAGATTTGTCCTACCTCTAACTCTTAAATGGCAGTCAGAATTTTGTTTTATCCCTAACAAGAAATACCTAGGATGCTAAATAGCTTTACCTCCTGTGGTAGCTGGGTTTTCTTCTCCGAGTGCTCGTATGGGACTCGATCTGCGCTCGGAATTCAAGAGTCTTATCTTCTCGTGAAATCAGCTCTAGCAAATGCTAGTTGCCGATAGTCGTTATTGCAAGGAATTGCCCGATTGACACGATCTGGCACAGGTCGCCGCTATTAGGACTCCAGTTCCTTTGTCTACACAAAACAAATGTAATTACTTAGTGGAAGGCATAAGAAGTACATGGACAGGAAGTAGATCATAAAAGAAAACTACGGCTGAAGACCGGCTAGAGAGACAGAGAAATCGCAAAAGAGCAAAGAACCAGAGAGAGAGAGGAAATATTTACTACTCATAACTTCCTTGTCGCTGAGGCAACCGATGATTATTATAACGGTCCTGTTTCTTTTTTTTTGGGATTATGAGACGACAATAGAAATTGGCTGCCTCAAGGAGACTGCAATTTCAATAACTGTTCTCTCGTCTAACGTTTTTTGACCTAATCAATTTGGAATAAAGGTCAAAATTTTTGAACTAGCGGTATAAGACGTTAGATTTGAAATATATATATATATATATATATATATATATATATATATATATATATATATAATTAAGTTTCTAGTTCCCTGTGGAGACACACAACGAATGTAATTACTTACTGAAAGTCATAAGTAGCATTGGATTAGAAGTATATTCTTAAAAGAAAACTCTACGGCTGAATGCCGCCATTCAGAATAAAGGATAAATTTATGTAGACTCTAAGGGCTCAGTTTAAAATGAAGTATATTTGCATAAATAATTACGTGAATACCTTAAATAACATCGGAAGGGTGACACGGACTCTTAAGGTCCGATAATTAATAGGTAATTAAGGAAGGTTCATTGTAGATCAACTAAAAACGTAGCCTGGCTTGACTGGACACGTGAATAAGACTTCAGCACAAAGATAAACCATGGTCCCAGAGCACAGAGGGAGGGAAACCATCCTCCACAGAGGATCCCGATGGAATATCTGGAACGAATGGTGGTCCTAAAAACACAGATGCGGTGCAGGTGGTGGTTGGTCGGGTGTGGTGAAGGCAAATTGCAAAATTTCCGATCTACTTATTATGACTTTTACGTTATAGATCACTCAAAGATTAATGGCATTAATGAATCACTCATAAGGGAAAGTGACGCTTTTTGCTGATGAGGGAATTAATACACAATTACCGCTACTTACGTTATTTCCTCAAATAAATTACGTCAGCGAACGCTAATCACAATGAAACAAATGAAACAGTCATTCAAAACACAAAGGGGCTCACGGTATCCCGAATAAAACAGTGGCAAATTAGTCAAGGAATTACAGGTGTGAGAGCACAATGCTACCATCCACAAAGGGGGTGGGGGTGTTGACAGAGAAATCGCACAAGAGCAAAGAAAATGAGCAGTATGAGAATAGAAAGAGCCTGACTCCACAATACTCGCTCATACGGCACTTTCTCACAGCAAAAAAGGGGGCAAAAGGAAGGAAACACTGCAAAAGGAGACTATTGTGTGGCAATCCGGAAGACATAGAAAGATAGAGGAGGGGGGGGGGGGGGGGGGGGGACTGTCCCAGGTGAACACGTTTCTTCAATGGCGGTGTAGACGGGTCGAAGATTGTCCGTCTGTTTCCGAGCCCTTTTATGGCCTCCAGGCTAGTTCCCGGGCATCTCTTTTGGTGGTGAGGAAGGTGATCCGCCTATGCCCTCGTGTGACATGTGTTCTTGAGTTCAACATATCGGCAGGCAACTACACCTGGCGTCTCTCGGCTGACTCCTGGGGTTACCTGAGAGAGCGAGGCGGCAACTCACAGACATCTCAGAGGTTAGTGGAGGATGAGTCGTTTCTTCCTGCTTTATATCATATCATTTAACACGAATTTGCAGTGACTTTGATATATAATACCTCCCCAACTTAAGAGTCATTCCAACCCTAGATAGTTGAAATGGCGAATACAAAGCCATTTACAATGAGAGTCAACTCACTTCCACACCCTTGAGAGATATCTAATAATACAAGATCTAAAGTTACTGAAACTCTATGACGGATAAATGCCAACAGACAATAAAACATTTTTTTACTGGGCTCACAAAAAATCTAATACTAAATGTTTCAATATACGAAAGAACAAGGCAATGTGACCTAACTAAATAACAAACTAAAAACCTGTCTTTAAGAATTCTTTAAAGCAATAGTGAGAAATAAGCAAAGCCACAAAATTGCTCCCACTCTCAGAGAGCTAATAATTACTGGAAATATTTCTTTCTCAGAAATTAACTAAATAATAAAACGTAATAATGAAGAATATATCTAACCAGAGTATACTGACTACATTAAAATATAATAATTTAATAACATTATGTAATTCAGTGTTACTAAACATAATGTATTATTCTAACTCTACCATAAAAGGGTCAATAGTAAAGCTTAACTTAAGGCGACACACGCTATTAGTTTGCCCCTGATGGACGATACAACACATTCGTATGGCGTGTTTATTAACCCACTACCATTTTGTAAGGTAATTGGCCATGTGCCATAAGGGCTACGTATAAAATAATTAAAACTGTTACCTTTGGATAATCCATTGCAGTTGTTGATCAGTATATGAATTTCTCCTTAGAGAATAATACTGTAAATCAAAAGGATAGAATCAGGAAATGGTAATTCTCCTCAAAGAATAAACAAAATTACATTCAGTATAGACCTCCTCAGAGAACACTGGAAATTCTACAAAAATATTGGCTATGGAGGGATATTTAATCAAACAAGCGAATTAAAAAGAACAATGTATAAAAGAGCCATGCTTTAAAATGACATTGCCTTAGTAGACAAAGCTAAAGTTATAGAACTCTTGCTGTCTATAAGTGTTCCTAGTCTCTTGGAATGTGTCAGGTGCCAATTTGGCAATTTTGATGACAATCTGCGCAGTCTACTGTAAGGAACAAGAATCCAAGTTCGTTTTGAGAAATCGAAAAAAGGGGAACCTACAACACCCAAGTGTTCTGAGTGTCACCATGCGTGGTTCAAACGATTCAGTGCCCGTTTTTCCAGCATTGCACAGTTCAGAGCAAAAGCCAAATATCAAAACCATCTCTCACGGGTAGAAGTACCAGCAGCCAGTCCAATCCAACCACAATGCCAGAACCAAGGATGGAAATAATCAAACAAGTGATTGAAACAGCGCCTGTTGTGTGTCGATATATGGACTTCAAGCCTCTTCCCTTCCTACTTTAAATCCCGTTATCAAACCTCAAATTTGCCTGTCGGCCTAGAAAAAGAAAAATATACCAAGTTGCTCTTAACTACAACAGACCTCTACGACATCCTAAGTAAAATCCAATTCCTCCCAGCAAGGTTATGATACGAGAAAACAGAAAGGCAGATGGGATTTGTTGAGAGCTTTTTTTTTGATAAAATCTACACACAAAATAACGCTTCCCTCCCTAATGACTTCGTCACAAAGCGGCCTCCTGAAATCGGTCGCCTCACGTCTAACAAACTGATATGTTTCAACAGTTGCTCCAACTACCATTGAAACTGTCTCTATTTTCTGTGCTGCTTTCTTTAAAACTAAAAGATTCTTCGTTTTCCTCCATCGATCACTTCCACTGAAAGATGGATGTTTTTTCCTTGCTCAAGTAAGTTAAAAATGGAACTATATCTCCCCGCGTTTTTTTCGACAATAAATAATTCATTTTTCCTCACTGCCTATCTCCGACTCCCCAGTAACTCGCTTACTGGGCTTCCTTTCTCTCCTACTGACGGATGACTCAGGGCCCAAAGAGGTTTGTGTAACTTGCCTGTTAAACCATTTTCACTGGTATATTCTTTTTTTTATATCCATAGATCATGATAAAGAATTTCCATTCATATCCTTAATCTCACCTGCACATCAGAAAAATGACATTCAAGTTGCTCTTTGAGCAAGAGTCCGTGTTGCTATAAGGCAGCTTAATCAAAAGAAAATTGTAAGGAATACAAAATAGAGTCGCTAGATTAAAGAAGGATTACCGTTCCTGGGACAGATTAACCCCTGCACTAATTGAGCTTAATATTGGATCCAGTAATCAAGAATAAAATACAAAATACTTCTTATAATCTTTAAATTACTACCATAGAAATGAAACCAATAATCTGAGAAACTGTTTTGTTTAAGCTTCTTTAGAGACCTGAAAGATTGAATGTGGTGATCATAACATGGCAAGTGAAGCATGTAAAGTATTAGAACCTAGAACAAATTATAAAACAGATGAGAGAGCATTTGACACAGTGCACCAAAAATATACAACAATATGCAACCGGAAATGAAGCCCATACAAGAAGGAAGCAAATTTATAATGGAACAACAGCCTCTCCTAATCTGCAGGAGCCACAACACCTGGGAGAAAATACTAAAAGACAATTATAAAATACAAGAAGAAACTTATTTTGAAAACGTACAAGGGTCCGTCAGAGAGGGAATCCAGAGTGCTGTGCATAAAACTAAACAAAGTAAAAAAAAAAAAATGAAAAAAAAACACACACACACCACACACAAAAGCCATAGTCCCTCACCTACCCTCCGCCTAAAAGTATGTCTGAAGTTCCAGACGAAGCGTCACTGAAAGATATTCCATAGGAAAGATACTGAAGATATTCCATAGGAAGATACTGAAGATATTCGAAATATCTTATGTTAGCAAACTCTACAGGGCAACAACACCTCATATTTCACTTACCAATATTAATAAATTAGCTATATTTGGCTCAACATTTATATTGCTTGCCATAAGCGCGTTACTCACCTGTTTAAGTAACAAAGAGAATGCCGCCATAAGAAAAATAGAGAACCTTTGTAATAAGCTCAATGCTGCTGAAGCAGCAATAACCTTCAACAAGACCTATTTGAAAGATGGTCTCCTTCATTATTATTATTACTATAATTATTATTATTATTATTATTATTATCATTATTATTATTATATTATTATTATCATTATTATTTTTATTATTATTATTATTATTATTTTATTATTATTATTATTATTATTATTATTATTATTATTTAGCTATTTTGCCATCATAATAATTCTGCTATACCGCTGAAAAAAGTTGTATTGCTTTGCTCATTTAATCATTTTTACCAATTTCATATTCCTATGTACTGCTACCATAATTATTACATTTCTGATAGTATTTTTCTTTCCATTAATTTTACCCTTCATAGAAGATGCGACCATTATCGAAAATAATCCTGTCTTCAGACCTGTATTTCAAAAAGGATTCTCACATCGCTGAATTCCTCGCTCCGTTCCATAAATACACAAAATACTCCGCATGAAATTCCGGAGTAGGAGTTGCACAAGGCAATTTCTACTCGTATGTTCCTTCCTTTAAAAACACCGACAATTGATTTTTTAATGAATTCTTAAGGGCCCCTTCAAACCCACTTTTCTTAAGGAAAATGGGGGATGAACGAGGAAGAAATTTCTCACGATTTCCGTAGTCATTCCAAGTCACTTGGGCAACATGATGACTCATCGAGGCTTCAAGAATCAACGAAAGAATGATCGATATGGATATATTTCATTTTTAAAAATCCTTTAAGCGCTTTTACTTGTATTATAATATTTGGCCTGAAAGAGAGTTTGTATTTTAAGCATAATACACATATACAGTTCCAGGGTAAGTGAAATTGTTCTAAATATTACATAAAATGATACAGTCTTTCAAAACACAAAGCAAATATTCCTTAGTCATCCAAAGGAAGATTCTCACTCCGACTCTTGGATTGTCCGAAGTAAAGAGCCTCAGGTCTTCCATTTGTTATGGAGCCAAATCCTGACTCCATAACATTTGGTGTCCCGAGAGTCGTTTTCGGCTCATAGTCCTAAGAGGGAGACCCCGTGTGGTGGGTCAGAAGTCCCTCTTAGGATTCCCCGAATGAGGACTACCTCTCGGTTTGGGGTTCCGAGACAGGACAAGTTTCTGACGTCCCCCGACAATCCAGGAGTCCAGACTCCTTTTCTCTCTTTCTTCTTCTTCTTCTTCTTCTTCTTCTTCTCCTCCTCTTCCTCAGATTAATCCACTATTATCATAGTGGTTGTGTTCATCAGCCTTCTCCTGCTGTTTTTCTCTTGTGTTCTCCCTTCGTTCATTCCTTTGTTTGTCTCTCCTTCTTCTCTTATGTCTTCCACATCTACGTTTCCCTAACACTTCTATTTTCATCATCTACTTGTAAACCTCTTACTCACCACCTCCACTGGTCATCAGGTGCCCTTTAAATCATCTTCATCTGGATTCTTGGGTTTTCCTGACTTTGGCTGATCCTCTGATGTTTTCATTTGTTACCAGACCTCCGGCCTCTAGTGTACTGATTATTCAGCTTTGATTTGCAGGCACCATCACACTTACACGTTCAAGCAATAATGCACTGCATTATGACCTAAAAAGTTTACATGGTGTTTTACTACTTTAAAAATATTTGTATCTTTTCATTTATCTTTTTCTTTGCCCTCTGTGGGATTGTTCTTTATGAATAGGGATTTGCATTCTGAATAATAATAATAATATCATATGCTTGCCAATCTCAACTGTCTATCTCAGATGACAATTCTTTAATGATATTATTTTCATATTTTCTGAATTTTCTTCCTAATGGCTTCAGCAGTAGTCATGTAATAGAGATACCGTTAACTTAGTTACACATTAATTTCATGATTCTTAAAACTGATTCGCAGCAAAAATTCTCATCCATAATTCAACTATAAGAAGCATGTTACTTCAGAAAGGTTTACTCAAGGAGAAAAAGACGAAATATTGGCTTAATGTCAGACTAAATGGCTCAGATTTAACACTAGAACAGCCAAGGTCCTACACCTACCATTAAAGGCGGAGCAGTCATTTTGACTGCTTTTATAAAAAAAAAAGCATCTAATTTCCCAATAAAATATGATTAATAGTTCTATCGTGGCTTTATATCATCAAGTAGATAATTTAATGATGTTACATTAAGCAAAAAAATTAAACTTCCAGTTTGGTTTGTCTAATTGAAAGCATACAATAATAGCAAAGCGCATTAGGAAAGTCAAAGCAAATAATGAAATGTACTATATATTGGATTATGGGAAGTCATTTCAGGTTTTACTTGATATCAGACAACCTATGAGTAGAATTAACTGTACTGATTATTGGAAATATGCTATATTAAGTGGAATATAGTTATTAGAATTACAAATACAAGTAGGATAAAATATTATGTTTGGTTACAGCAGTCCATTTTCCACACATATTTCTAATTAACTTATTTCATTTTATTTCATTTTTTTCGAGCTCATATTTGTTGTTGTTGTTGGACATACAGGTCTGCCACCGCTTCCGTTTCTTATTGGCTTTACTACTAGCCTCTTCCAAATTCTTATCAAAATGCTCGTCACTTTCAGCGATCTTTTGATTAGCAAAAGAGGCCGCCATTCCTCTCCTAATTCATGACCTCTGAATAGAATATCCATGCAGTGATACCTGCAAGATAGAAAATATTGTAGAACAAATGCAGAGGCCAACGTTTGGAAGGGCACCTCGTGGAATAATGACATGCCTTTTGGGCAAGAATGTCTACTCCAAATTTTGTTACATTATAATACTCAACTGTTTCTGGCTTTTTCTCCGTCCATCTCCGACTGAAACGGAACGATGGAAGTGAACTGAGTATAATGATGGTCTTGATTTGCTAGTTTTGGTATATGTCAATGTTGATCATTTATTCATTCAGCAGATGTGAACCATACAGATGACCTTTCCATGATTTTATTTGAGGTGGATTTTCTCTACGGGCTCGATTCATTATGCCAATAGTTGTGTGTGTGTGTGTGTGTTGTGTGTGTGTGTTTTTTTTTTCTAGCTAATTGAAGCGATGTTTAGGCTGATTTTCTGTCGAAATTAATATATTCCCAAGTAATGAAATGCGTTCAACATATAAGTACTTTGATTTGTATCATGTCATGTACTGTGTAAAAGGACATCTTCATTTCAAGAGAATAAGCTGTTCAACAATTGTGATGCTCCCGTGCAACTTATAAGCGGGCCTGCAATATTCAATAAATCTATCCTACACTTAAGAAATATGAGCAAATTTATCTGTACACAAACCTTCCGGCCTCATTGTTTTTACGTCAGATCTTATAAATCACATTATCTCTTTAAATTTGCGACGTGCGAAAAAGGATTGACCCAATTTTTTTTTTTTCCTTTTTTTTTACCATAAATTATCAATTGACAGACTTTTAGCTTGAGTGATTGCTGAACGCTTAGTAATTTAGCTAAGAAGCGTCTGCTGTGATGTTGCAAAGCTATGTCTTTCCGTACGCTTTTTATACAGGTCTGTCTTCTAGACACATACAAGGAAATAGACCGACTTCAGATAGAGCTAGGTGCCACTTGGAAAGGACATTATTGACACAATGTTTTGTTGAGTCCTTATCGTGTGTATGAACAGAAAAGTTCAGGTAAACGCGCATTTTATGGGGGGATGGGAGAATACAGGCAGATGATCATTCAAAATGGCCGCTAAAATAAGCATTTTACCACAAAAGTCATATTTTGGCCATAAGTATTACCTAAAGTAAATATTAAGCCATTAAATATAGTTAAATACTCTTTATAAACTATCATCAAGCATATTTGTATAATGCCATGCTTTAAATCTAATATGGCGACCACCATTAGGGCAAAAACGGCGCACATAATAGATGAAATTATAGAAGTCATAATATTAGCTATAAACATTAATGGATTTGGAAATGAAGCCATGAAACAAGGTCATATAACCTAGAGGAACTCTTATCAAGCATGTTTGTGTAATACTATGCTACAAGTGACGAGAAAAAAGTTCGTGGAAAAGAGCAGATTTCACATAAACTAACCCTTGCATCTTCAGAACAAATGCTCAAAAATGCTGCTGAAGAATCAGATGATACAGATGTACTACGCGACATTCAAGGGGTAGACACGATTACATTCACAAAGTTGGAGTTACAAAACCTAGCACTTCCTTGAAAGAAGACGATGTTGGCAACTTTGAATTGGTAAAGATAGAAATACTAAGTACAATAATTGAGAACAACAAAGCCAAATCAAAGAAAGTGATTCATGAGTTGTACGATGATGGTTATGACGGGGACACTCGTTACCGAAGTAAACTGAAGAAAAGAACTTTGAAAGAGTTCCCGGGTGTGTTGTACTTTCTGAAGATCGGTAACAACAGCCCTGAGGTAGTTGTAAGTAAAGAAGGCATTGAATCAATAACAACACTTAATGAAAAATCGTATTTTGCAATTTTGCTGCCTGTCCTATAGCTTACTCCATGATCAGAGTCTGTGCGTACCCTCAGAAGCCTCCTGGTGGATCCAATATAAAATCCAGAGCTTTTTAATATTAGAAATCACTATAGAATGTGTAAAACGTCTATTGAAAATAAGGACTTTTCAGTTTTAGGGCGAGCTTCCAACAGCCATGAATTGACGATTTTTGAATCGATAATGATCAAACGTCTCGTTCCATTGTTTAACATCCAAACCTCGGCTGGCACACTGTACCTCTCTAAGTTTTTTTTTTTTTCTCTCTCTCTCTCCAGTCTTGACATTTCCACTGAATAGGTTGGTCCAGCTCTTCTTAACTTTTGAAAAATTTTGAATTTCTTTGTTTTTTATTTAAACATATTATTTCTAATTTTATGTTTTGTGCTTTTTAAGTTGTCCTTTCTAGCTATTCCTTTTGATATTTTAAATTTGTAATCATTGCGCAATTTTTTAAAATTATAAATTCATAGCCTTCTTGTAAATAATCTATATTATTTATTTTGTACAACCCTCGAAAATGTAATCATGTCATTACGAAACGTTGGGGATAAATTTGCCATTTTTAGTAAGTCTATGTTGTCCTCTTCATTGATTGATATATATATATATATATATATATATATATATATATATATATATATATATATATATATATATATACAAGTAATAGAAAAATAAAAAGTATGAGAGAGAGGGAGAGAGAAAACAATACAAGACTTTTCTCTGTAGATTTTAGAGAGACCTAAAGAAAGTTGGCCGAAAGACTTTAGTTACGAGGCCTTGAAAGCCCATCCTGCGGAAAGGAAAAGATCATTTTAATAAGCTGAAAGAAATGACGACAAATGGTGGAGTCGTCTGAACAGGTACTCGTAAGAGGAAAAATAAGCAGATACTGAGGAAGAATGTACTATTATAAGTAAATTAAATACATGCTCCGAAAACGGAAAATGGTTAAGATTAAATGCTTTTACAGAGTAAATGAAAAAAAAAAAAAACGTCTATGTTCATGACGGCGAGAAGAAGAATGGCCAGATTATTTTTGGTTGAAGACATTGTGAAAAGAAAAAACAACGTTTCAGCTGAAGATGAAGACCCTAAGATGATGCATTGTGCTTATTCATAACAAAGGGAACTACATACCAGGAGAAGATGGATTAGAAATGGGTTAGGTTGAAAACCATTTATAAAAAGTTTACCGAGCTTACCAAGGGCATGTAAAATTAAAGGTACCTTTGTCAGCTGGAAAGGTTTGTGGTTTAGGCAAGAAGGAAAAAGGAACTGAAAATGAAGGAGGAGGAAAAGGGAAAGAAAAGGTAGGTGATAATAAAAAGTTGCTTGAGGAGAGACATGGTGAGAATAAACTAAGGGAATATTGAGATAAAGACGAAGACACTGCGAAAGTAATTAAGATATCAATCGCTTCTGAAGGAAATTCAGCCATGTTTAAGATAAAACGTGTTTTGTAATGAAACATGAAGTCACTTTTTGTGAAGGACTATGTATAGATTTTGAATGAGAAGATCAGAGATCCAGATCTGAATGATACCAGGTAGAAAGGTTTTAGATAACGTTTGAGATTACTTCTGGAAGTGGCTGTGGGTAAATACCACTGGGAATTCAGACACTAAATTGGAACAGAAAATACTGATTGGAAGTGCGGAAAAAAACAGTAGCTGTTATCCTAAGAAATTTGTCAATTTTGAGAAACATGGACTGAAAAGAAGATAAGTGTTGAGATATGGCAAACATTTCATATATTGTGTAGAATGAAAAGTAAAACAGGGGTAAACACGTTTTGATAGGTCTCTATAATTCGAAATATGGCTCCAAAATTGAAATATATTCGGCAAACTATAAAGAAAGAATGATATGAGGGAAACCTATTTGTTCGATGGAATTTTCCCAATTTCCAAGAAACAGGAGCGCTTGCAAGAGAGAGCGTGTGGGAATGAAAGCACAAGGGTGTGAGCGCTCTTCTGAAGAGAGCTCTTTGTCGGTATACCAGCAATCTAAGATCATGAATATGCAGTCAGTGCAGACGATAGAGTGACACTCCATTATGAAACACGATCTGGTTCGGAACGCAATCGAGGGTGATTTTCACTACCTAAATTATTGAAAAGTAAACCCTGCATAATAATTCCCAGTGCGGGCCACAACCAGGGAGAGAGAGAGAGAGAGAGAGAGAGAGAGAGAGAGAGAGCTAGGGTTGACATACATGTTGAAGAAAGCAAACGTTATATGGCAACCAAAGAGGAGCAAAAGGGAAAAAGGATTGATTTTAGGCTAATAGACTAGAGCTTCTTATCAAATGTGACAAAGGAAGTAGAAATCAAGAGAAAGAGATGAAACAGTAAGATAACTTCAAAGAAAGCGAAGCCTTTCGAATATAATACATGACGAAGGAAATCTGAGAATGGATGAAATTTAGAAAAAAGTGACAGCTGTGACGACGAAGCGATATCCATTCGTCAGTCCAGCCTTTGACGTTTCTAGATTTCTTATCTTTTCCATTTCATTGTTGACTTCCAGCCCAAACCGATAAGGTTTTTGTTGCAAAATCAGGATTCTTTCTTTTAGCAAGAGCGAGAATTCTCAGAGGATGTCTTTCACGGAATTACTACAATTCCCATGATGACATTTCACATATTTCTTAGTTGCAATAAAGATCTTACTTTGACAAGAAGACAAACTAAACCTAAGATGAAATTGCTCTAAAACATATGCTATTGATAAAGAAAAATTTTTAAAAATGTAAATAAGCGCAAAAAAAAAGGATAGTAAACAGGCAAGAAACAATCGATCAAAAATTACTAAACTGGAAAACAGGAAAACTGGATCGAAACATTACTTTGCTGCACTAAAAATAGGAAGTGCTTTCATGAATTTGACTTCAAATTGGTAACTGCATTATCTCACGCTGATAATTTGCTTAATGACATTGAAAATGAAAGACATGTGAACGGGCCGAAGAAATGAAAGTCAAAACATCAGAGCCCACCGAATGATTAGTGCGCAACAGGATCGAAATTCATGAACGTTGTTATTATCATGAAGTCTGAATGAACAGTTATATGAAGGAAAATGTCTGATTGAAAGCTATAATCATTATCATCTTGAAAAAGAATCTAAAGGGTTACTGTTTTTGCCAAGCTTTTGTGACTGAAAAACAAATTTGAGTATACACGCCTCAGACACAAGCAAATTCTATCTGTCAGACTGGTTGTCATTGAAGTGAGTTTTTTTTTTTTTTTTTTTTTTTTTTTTTTTTTTTTTTATGACAGCAAAGATGAGAATTGAATCATAATAGTAACAAGTTTTATAATCGTGATTTTCCATCTCTGGAACGTAGGTAAATCACTGCATGAACGTCTCGAATAATGGCTTCAACTGCTATTACCAAAAAGAAAATCTTTTTTTTTCTCGTTCTCCTCAAAATTAAACGTTCCTCCATTGAAAATCAATCACAGATATAGACCAGATGATGAGTTCCTCCCATCGTTGAATTTGCATATTCAGTTTATTATGAAAAGGTTCTTCAAATCCTGATGTCCGCTGTGGGAATAGAGAAGGGGAGAATAATGGGTGCGCTAATGACCTTCATAATGACAGCTGTAATAACCGCAATATTCACTATTTCTGCAATGTTTTGTTTTCGTCGACAGATGCAGCTTCGAAAACTATCGGTCATTTTTCAGCATTCTTACATCAACTCAGAAATACAGAAAGAAATTATGTCTTTATGGCTTACTTTTGATCACATTGCATCATATTGTAACGTAGTAACACACTTCGTCAGTTAAGGACCCTCTCGGGACATTCATTAATTATGCTCTTCAAATACTCTAACCACTTTATACCTCCACTGATGTTGCACTTGGACATCACTGCTAAGTGGATAATGGGGCGCTAGCGCTTACATATATTTTAGCATATATTCCCTAGATTGTGCAACAACAATCGATCAATCTGTCTATCTATCACTATCATATCTATCTATCTATCTATCTATCTATCTATCTATCTATCTATATATATATATATATATATATATATATATATATATATATATATTAATATATATATATATATATATATATATATATATGATATATATAGTCAGTAATCTGGACATCTTTATGCTGCACAGTGGTTAATAGAAGTTACTCGAACTCATAAAAGTCCTGTATGAGGTCTAGATCTTGAACAAAACTATGGGCTGAAGGCCGAAGACAGAATAAGGGAAAATTAAAGGGAAACTCTGAGGTACACTTCAATGGGAGTATATTTATATATTAGGAACTTAAATGTCTTAAACAGCACCTCAGGGGTGCGAGGGCCTCTCAGGGTCCGAACTATGATCTATGAATATGGTTGACTGAAGCACTGGAACCACGAGGTCGGTTCCGCCGGCACGTGAGGAGCACATAAGGATAGAGAAATCCAACTTTCAAGTAAGTGCTTGGAAGTAGTGATGCCGCCTAATCTTTCCAATCTGCTTAATATAATTCTTACGTTACAGATTCCCTCAAAGAGCAATGTAGTGACTGGATTACTCCAAAACATGTTACGGTACTCTCGCTGGTGGATGTAGATACACAGACTTACGTTATCTTCCCTAAAGTTTGTCTCAGAGAAAGCTAAATAAAAGGGGGTTCATTCGAGCATAAAGTAAACAGTAAATTATCTTATATGCAAGAGGACCAGCAAGGTTAACTTGCGGAGAGACAAAGGGGACACGAGGCTGTGGGGTGATGAAGGGAGGGCACGAACAAAGCTCGCACGTGGCACAGAAATGTGAAACAGAAAAAAAAGAAAAATAAAGGCTGACTGACTGAATAAAGGGCAATGCACTATGAAGAGAAAAGGGAGTAGCAGTGCAACAGCACGAGACCGGAGGAGCCTAAGGGGGAAGGTGGAGGGGGAGGGGACGTTCTCAGAGGGCGTCTGAGCGGCGGTCTGGCTGGCGTATTTCTAAGATTTTTGTCCGTCTGCCTCCTCTATGGTCTCCAGTTTGCCCTGCGGCCTACACGTTGTCCGTCTCAGTCCATCGTCTGCAATTTTTCTTCAGGATGGCTGCGAGAGAGAGAGAGAGAGAGAGAGAGAGAGAGAGAGAGAGAGAGAGAGCGAAGGCTGGTAAGAAAAAGGATAAACCTGTATATAACAATTTGATATTATAAAGGTCTTTATACTCTTATATCAATGTATAATACAATTTAAATCTACTAAAAACTTATATAACAGAAAAATAGTGGTAACACTTTTATTTGAACATATCCTTTTTTATTTTACGAGAAGTGGACCAATCTAATTATATATATAAAAAAAAACTGTGAAAATGGCAATCATCAGAAAAGCTGAAAACATGTAGTGTTCTAAATTCTGTGGAGGGTATTTTGAAAGCACTTAGTTCAGTGATGCTAATGAATATTCCTCAGTAAAGATCCTATATTATTTGAATATGGACTTGAACTGTTGTTAGATTAGTTCTGATATTTCTTATAGTAATGGCTGCATATTTTGTTCTTACTAAGGCTACATCATTATTAATCCTGGCATAATAATAAAGAGCGTTATGCTATAACGTTATATTTTTAGTAATTTCAGGAAACGCCCCCAAGATGTTATTACAATAAATGTGAATGCGCAAATGAATCCCCACGGATCAGCAAACAGCCACCTGTAAAGCCATAAAAATGAAAATAAAAAACCTGATTATAGCTACTATTTTCTATAACTGACATCTCCATGCTGATAATGAAATAAAATGGACCGACGTATCTTAGCTATATAGAAAAAAGTTTTCTATGAGGTTTATATCTTGATGACCTCAGAGAAGTCGGATTTAAGAAAAGATGATAAAATAGACTGAAAATAGACCAGGGTTAATATTTTTTTACAAGTAATTAACATTGTGTCCAGGACATTCCTTTAGTTAGCTGAAGTCATTAGCAGGGATTATTGTGTTAGCCTGCGACAAATTAATACCCCCTCAAGGATTAAACTAATAGCTAGCCTTTTTAATGCTGTCTTATTCCTACAAAAAACCGATAGATATTTGCCTTAAAAATAATAAGCCGTTTTCCCTAAGCATGTGCGGCTTCACAGAAAGCACCAGATTGGTTACTGTTACATCTGAACTTTGACTGATAAATTGTGGATAAACCTTACGTTTCAGAAACCTCCACGTCATCTCCTTCATATATACTTATTCATAAGGTTCATCATCATGGCGTCTAACAATTTAAACATTTCGCCTTTGTCTGGCACGTTCTCTCACGTTTCTAGGCTATTAAGGTCCCCTTTTCCACGCCATCTATTCAGCATTTTCTCTTAACCCTTATGAAATATAATCAATTTTCATCAACCTGCTATATCATTTTAGTCACGTTTGCGTATCCCCACATTCACTCGCCCTTCCAATTCTTCTTATACCACATTTACTAAGCAAAAATTTCATCTTCCCATGAGTTTCAACACCCTTCGTTTATCGAAGCCAACATCAACTATTTGCTTCCACGAAGGAAAGGTTGCTCTATATTCTCCTCATATACTCATTTCTGCTCAGGATAACATTGATGTTGTTTAATTGTGACTAGTGTATTTCTGGAAAATTGATAGTCGGGAACATTCAGAATGAAAAACATTTTTAATGGTTTAGAAAGAAGTGAGAATTATTAAATATCATTGATTCATAGCATTAATATCTACAAAATTTGATTTATGATAATCCAACTACTTTAATTCACCCTTTGAACAAACTTTATTCTAGAGACTTCAGGAAATCTATTGTTAATGCATCAATAATTTGATAACGTTTATGATAATCTTCATATGAGATTAACAATGAAGCGCAACACCCCCATTAATCTATTAATGGATGATCTGTCTTTGTATTTTTTAGGCATTAAAATAAAGCCACACTGATTAAATGGCACACGCTGTTATTACTGGGTAATGGAGATTTACAATTGAAATCAAATTATGGTAGTTAATTCACAAAGGCAGTAGAAGTATATATATATATATATATATATATATGTATATTATATATATATATATATATATATATATATATATATATATATATATATATATATATATATATATATATATATATATATATATATATATATATATATATATATATATATATATATATATATATATATATATATATATATGACAGCGGGCAGACAGCTATACATTCCAACAGGGGTTACAGCAAGACAACAGCTTACATGATCAATTTATTAAAGAGATGTTTCGTGCCCCAATACAATGGCACATCATCAGTCTGGAATAAAAAAATTTCTTTTAAAAACTTCAGGCCTGAAGTGTAGTTCGGTCGGTCCTCACGTTTCTAGTCATTCTGCTCTTGTTCTCTGAACTGATAGGTAGTCTTTTAATACTTATAAGCTTCTGTCAATCATTCATATTTTTGAATTGTGCCTTTTGCTTTATTTTACTGTTTTTTAAAAAGAATAAATTTTTATTCCAGACTGATGATGTGCCAATGTATTGGGGCACGAAACGTCTCTTTAATAAATTGATCATGTAAGCTGTTGTCTTGCTGGAACCCCTGTTGGAATAATATATATATATATATATATATAATTATTATTATATTAATTATATTATAAATATATATATATATATAGGATATATATAATATATATATATAGTATAATATATATATATATATATATTTATCTTATATTATATATATATAATATATATATTATATATACATATATATATATATATAATATATTATTATATATATATAATAATATATAGATATTAGATATATATAAATAATATTATATATATATATATATATATATATAATATTATATATATATAATATATATATATATATATCTAATATCTATATATATATATAAATATATATATAATATATATATACATATATATATATATATATATATATATATATATATATATATATAGATATATATATATATATATATATATATATATAGCTATATATATGAGTCATATCACATTACCGTGATTCATATACATATATCGAGCTACAAATGTCCTTTAATATCTAATTCGCTCTACTCGGAATTAATATATTTTCATATATGCTTAACCGAAGGGAAATTTTTTAGGGGATAAGAGAATTGTCGGCTACCCGGGCACGAACCCTCGAAACCGGACAAATCCAGGACGACAGTGAAGCTTTTACCCACACCGCCACCGCAAGAGGCTTATATATATTAATATATATATATATATTATATATATATATATATATATATATATATATATATATATATATATATATATACTATATATATATATATATATATATATATATATGTGAAGAGGACATACAGAGGCGCGCTCGCTCGCACGCACACACACACACACCCATATATATATATATGTATATATATATATATATATATATATATATATATATATATATATATATATATATATATATATATAGGTAGTATATATATATATATATTGCTTTGCATTTTTATCTATTACTCTTGCATTGACGTCGCTCATTTTGATAGTGAATCAACATTCACTAAACAAGAAAATTGCACTTTAAAGGACATTTAAATTTGAGAAAGGACTCGATAGAGAAATTCTGGGTCTTAGAGCAGATTACACAGTGGCTAGTACAGTAAGTAGCATACTGGTCTCGCAATCTCGGGGCCAGCGCTCGCTCCCCATCAAGGGGCGAATAGTGAGACTGTCTACCAGAAGTTTACTACCATGCGTGACGCCATGGTAGGGTGTTGGGGTTACCCGGCTGACCCCCACCCGAGAGGCAATATCCTGGGAAGGACTGAAACTGCTAAAATTACCTTCTTAACTTTATGGCGTTAACTGACATAAGAATTAAATTACCTTCTTAACTTTATGGCATTAACTGACATAAGAATTAAATAACTCGAGTGCCAAACAGTGATGCAATTAATCAATAATCACATCGCTTAAGTGCTTTATTGTTGCATATAGACCTAAATTAGAAGAAGATCTAACTGTAGAAAGAGAAAGGAGCGTGACATCAATTTATGATCAGGCAATTTACCTATTAACACTGATGATTACTTGTGACAATGAATTAATGGGTCTTAGCACATGGAAAAGAAAGGAACGGGAATGAGAATAAGAACAAAAGAATGAACCAAAGTACCTTCTAACCAGACTTTACCTTAAATTCTGAGTAGACTTCTTGAATCAAAATCAATAGAGCTTCTGTCAAGGGATCTTTTAATTTGATACTCAGAGAGACTTCTGGATAAAAGGGGAAGGGTAGGGGGCAGGGTCACGAGCTGCATGTTCCCACCATAGCATTCGGTCTGCTCTCACTCCCAGATCTCTTTCCTGGCCTTTTGTGACTGCCCCAAACTGCCGTCTTTCAGTGCCCTGGGTCTGTCAGGTGAGAGGGTTCACTGATGTGCGGATACCAATACACATGCCACTCATCTTTACTGGTCTTCTCAGGTTTTCAAATATTGCCCAGTGCTCTACTCTTGATGTTGACGCAGTCCTCTATGCTTAGTAGACATCTCCCTCCTTTCTTTCTGGTCTATGCTGCAGAGTTACGTCCACTCCAGTACTTCTGTACTTTATCTGATTACTGGCACTGCCCATGTGTTTATGCTTCTGTCAGGTTTGTGGCGTTGAGTTTTGACTTGAGTATCGCCTCAAGTCTCTGCTTATATTCTTTCCTGATCGTTTCCTTCATCTCTTGGTGTTTTATATCGTCTTCTATTATTCCCAGGTATTAATATCCTGTCTCATTTATGCGTTTGATGCTGTAACTTTATCACTTCAGTCCTTGACAATTTGCCTTTTTGATTAACTATGTTAATCACCGTGTATTTTTCTATTCTAAACTCCATTCTGATGTCCCCCAATTAGGGTATCAATTTTATTGATGCTCTTACCGTACAGTATGATGTCATCCATGACCATCAGACTGTTAATTATGTTGCCTCCTTGTTGAGTTGGTACCCAGCATCCATCTTATGCAATACTTTTGTCATGGGAATCAAGACAACTACGATGTGTAGTGGGGACAGTGAGTCGCCTTGAAAGATCCTTCTCCTGATGTTACCCTCCGTAAGTCTTATCCTAGAGCTTGTAAGTACTGTATTCCAGTTGCGCACTGCATATTGTTTTCCTCTGCCCCATATGTTTTCAGGCATTCTATTAGCCGTGTGTGCGCTATCCCCGTTGAAGGCTTCCTTGTAGTCAATCCACGCCAGCTTATGTTGGTTCTCCCATTTTTACTTACTATTCTTCATTACCATTTTGTCTTTCCGGAGCTGGTTTTTTGTACCCCTACACATTCTTCTGCAGCCTTTCTGTTGGTGGGGGATGGTGTTTATTATTGCTATGATAAAGGATAGATTAATCTGAATTTTGTGGTTCATATTCTCCTTGTTACCCACAGCTCTTTACAAATGAACAAATTACAAAGCTCTTAGTGTTTGCTGTCATCTTTGGAGTGGTCTCCTTCTCCTAAAAGCAACGCCACTGTTTGTCGACCTACTATCATCATTATTATCATCATCGGCAAAAGAACTTGGAGTAGATAAGACGCGGCAACGAATTGATCAAACAAAATCTCCAAGGTAATAGAACAATTTCACTCTCTCTCCTCTCTCTCTCTCTCTCTCTCTCTCTCTCTCTCTCTCTTAGTTAGTCCACGCGAACAAATTAATAAATAAATATAAATAAACGAATATCAAAATAATAGTAGTCGATTGTTTGAAAAAATAGACTTTAGGAGACGAAACTGTGTTTTAGTTCTCCGATGATAGTTAAAATTCACTGACGATCTGTCTTCCAGTTAAGTCTAAAACTTGGAAATGAAGCTGGAATCAAAATTACAGAAGTCAAGAGAAAGGAAATAGCTACAAAATGAATTTGTATAATGAAGAGATCTCACACTCTTCGTAGTATTGTTTTAATGAAAAAGTTATGATAAAAAATAGACAGGGAAGGCAAATATATAGATACTCGTTTTAAAGGATACCTAGAATATTAAGTTAGTTGCAGGGTGGTCATTTCAGATTTTTGTTGGGAGTTGGGGGCCAAAAACGGTTTAGCGAGCGAAGCGATCCTGATCTGACTTTTTTTTTTCTTTGAGCTATTTTATTTTTTTAAAGCCACATGAACAAGGTATTTCAGAAAGAATTATATACTCCCACTACTGTTTGTTTATCTCATCATTGCTGGTACCTAGTAGACAGACAGATCAAGAAACGTAATATTTCCGAGAAATTTCATATATTTCTGATTGCACATTTAAAAAGAAAACATGCTGTTAAATCTCAGGGTTTGAGGGGTGAGAGGAGCCAAGTTGAAACTTGGGGTAGGGAAGGCAACCTGAGTCTAGGCTGGGGTGGGGGTAGGGGGTTGTCGCCCCCCCAGCCCCCAAAATGACGCCCCTGGTAAAACTTAGCGATGAAAGAAAGGAAACAAAAAGGAAGAAGGAAAGGAATCACACTGGCCCGAGTAACATGAATAATGCAGACAGGATGATCCGCGCAACGTATCGACTGTTGAACTGAAAAACCCGATAATGCAGTTTCTCAATCCTTTTCCTTTTTTTCTTGTCGAACGCCATTCGCAATCTCTCCGTGTGGAAAAAATGAAATTAAGATTTTTGTTTTGACTTGAACTCACTAGTATTGGTCGGGTGCGGTACATTTTGGGTAATTTTATCTCGACTGTTAATCGGACCTGAACTGCTGAGGCCTGGGAGTGGATTTGCCATTTGCAAATAAATAACTATGTAGGCTTAGTAGAAAATCTGTATGCAACTGTTATAATAAATTCAAAATAAGAAATAATCTAATATTTAAGGTCTTTACGTGTATGAATTAATATTGCATCTTATTTTAGAGAATATTTCGGTCATTTCATGGTTTCTGCTTTCCTGACGTTTACCACTTGCACATTACTTTTGTTTCTTGCTACTGACATGTTGTCGTGGTTATGTTACAAGCACCATTTTATGCTAGAACATATTCAGAATATTCTTAGAGTTTACTGAATATATTTGCTGAATTGATTTTTGACTGCATAAATACACATAATATTTGACAACATAGATCTATGTAATTTACAAGCTTATATATACATATTTTTTGTGCAGTGATTCTGGGCGTTTTCGCCTTTTCAACTTTCTGGTAATAAAGGTGCTCAGTGCACCGACGATAGTCGCATTACTCTTCTATCTCCTTCCATATCAGGTCATGAGACTCGGTAGATCTACTCTGGGGTCGGACATAATAAAAGCGAACTTTTAAAGTCATGGTCTCATACTCGTCATTTCAAATAATCAATCCTACTTAACAATATTCATGGTCCAAACAGACCAAGCTGAAATAGTGCTTTTGACAAAAAAAGAATTTGCACCATGAAGGAAACAGAAATATTTACCAGCCCATTCAGTCACCTTTCTGCCTACTTACTAAGTATGTAAAACTGAAAGTGAAGAAAAAACTTAGTTTATTTTTCTCCATGAGACTTGGTGACCATAAGCTAACTTCAGTTTGCACATGTAATATGTCTAGTACACTCAAGCACAGAGGTCAAAGCACATACACACACATACTTATTACACACGCACATACATACATACATACATACATATATATATATATATATATAATATAATATATATATAGTTATATATATATATATATATATATATATATATATATATTATATATATATATATATATATATATATATATATATATATATATATATATATATATATTATATAATATATATATATATATATATACATACATACATATATATACATACATATATATATATATATATATATATATAATATATATATATATATATATATATATATTCTTTGTTAACACAGGATATGCTTCAATTATAAAAGAACCATTAAAACACTTTAGTTTAAAGCTAAGGTCTATATTTCAGTGGTCCGACTTCCACACTTATCAAGTAGTGAATGACAGAAGTTACATCAGTGAAATATATAGTGGGAGGTATGCCCTTAGGTGATGCCTGGGGTCACTGCTAAGCCGACGTTGGTTCTGCTGGTGTTAATCCTCTTCATCTTTGCCTTAAGGAAGACATTGTCTATATGGCCAAAGTTCCAGGTTTCACTGGAAAGGTTGATCCTATTATCTTGTTGTTTTGTCAGTGGAGATTCCACATCTGACATTTGTATCGACAATTGCTCTTGTATAAAATTCAGGATGAGTTTTAATCCGTGTTATTTATATGAATGAAACTTGCCGACCTATTTTGTCAATATCTAGCTGAGCGTTTATATTGAGTTAAACTCCCCGAGAGATATTTTCCTGAATATCCATATTGTGGCTTATCACAGTCCGTATCAGGATCCATCCATACAGAGAGGGGTCAACTAACGCGCAGATTTGGTTGGGTCAGGGTTGGGCGAGTGAGATCACGTCAGCCCCCGCGCCTCACAGTCAAGTATATCTTCGGGGGCGCATTTGAACGAAAATATCAAAACAAAATATGTCTTCTGCTTCTATTTTATATATATCCTGTCTCTGAGGATTTCTTTTATGGTTCTGACCATATTTTATGTTTACCCTGTCTCTGGGGATCTTTTATAGTCCTTAATCCACAATCTGCTTAGGATCTCGCCATATAAATGCCAACAGTCCAGTACAATGTTTCATTCACTAACACGCAGTCTTGAGGTAAAAGTCTCTGTAAATACAGGTTTCTTGTTTAATCACAATCGTAGAAAAGCTAAGTAACCATGCCAAACAATTGCGCAGCTTATGGTTGTTATAATACGAAAAAGAAAAAGATAAAGTTTAATCAGGACATTCGTTTCTTTCGGTTTTCGAGGGATGAATTTTTAAGAGATGCTTGGATACAAGCATGCCGACTCTCAGACAAGATTAATCCAGATCATGCCGTGATTTGTTCTGTACATTTCTGCAAAGAAGATATTGCTGAAGACATGAAGTCTCGTCTCCTTGGTATAGAAAGACCCTAGAATCAACGGATATTGAAGAATGATGCAGTTCCATCTCTCTCTCTGCCTAAAGGTAATTATTCATTTGAACTGATTTTCATGAATTTACGTTGAAACCTAATTTTTGCAAGGAAAATAAATATATTTCTCTTAGGAAAAACATAGAAATTAAGTACAGCATGCAATCAAAAGCAAATGATAAAATAAAAAAAATATCCTTTATCAAGTGAATGAACATTAATGGTCATTTCATGATATAAATAATATGTATAATTCCTAAATGTTTTTCCTAAGAGAAATATATTTATTTTCCTGGCA
The DNA here is from genome assembly GCF_015104395.2 of Macrobrachium nipponense. NCBI lineage: Eukaryota > Metazoa > Arthropoda > Malacostraca > Decapoda > Palaemonidae > Macrobrachium > Macrobrachium nipponense. The sequence continues at coordinate 67,706,893 of NC_061092.1, forward strand.
AAATTAGGTTTCAATGTAAAATTCATGAGAATCAGTACAAATAAATAATTACCTTTGGGCAGAGAAAGAGATGGAACTGCATTGGGAGGAGACTGCAAAGTTCGTATCCTTAGTTGACGAGTGGTTTGATATCATGAATTCTTGTACTGTTTATGGTGACAAGGCATCCCGAAACGCCTTTGGAATTGATTATGAAAAACAGAAAAATGTTTTGCATGAAATGATGGACACCATGAGAACCATGAAGGTGGCAAACTCAGGGTATAATTGCATGTATAAATTTCCAAAGGGAGTGGTTTTGTCATGCAAGTCTCTGATAGGCCTATATGAGATGGTAAAGAAATTATATGGTGTTAAATTCATTCCTACAAGAAGACTGAATCAGGATGTACTTGAACACTTTTTTGGATGTGTACATCAAATGAATGGGCCATACGAAAATCATAATTCAGTAAACTTCAAATTCTGCTTAAGAAAGTACTTGCTAGGGAAAGACATTGCGCTGTTAAGTGAAAAAAAACCTTCCGAATGCATAGAAGAATTTGATATCCTTAACCAGCAAATGCAAACTCCAGCAAGTGCAATGCGAGACAGCGAGAGAGAACTATCTGTAGAAATATGCCTGACAAGTATTTTTATCAAAACAGTAGCATGTGACTTTGAAAAAGAAAATGAGGACTCAATACTCTTGGGAGAGGAACCTAAAATGAGACAGAGGAAGACAAGAGATTGATATCTGAAGTGATAGAAGAAGAATCTCTTCGATACATTGGAGGCTATATTGTGAAGAAGTTTGGATTAA
>NC_061092.1:67710194-67712694 GCF_015104395.2 Macrobrachium nipponense
ACTCTTCCGAAAAAATCATACATGCGATTGTGGTAATGTTTGCACCATTTTAAATTAGCCGTTACATAAAGTTTTATATATGAAAATGTGCGCAATTTCATGTAGAATACAACGAAAAATAATTTAAGTTTGTAGCTTTTCTCATTTTCGAAATATTTGCATATAAATCACGATAAATAGAAAAAAAAACCACATTCGGTCAACTTTGACTCTACCGAAATAGTCGAAAAACGCAATTGTAAACTAAAACTCTTATATTTTAGTAATATTCAATCATTTTCCTTCATTTTGCAACAAATTGGAAGTCTCTAGCACAATATTTCGATTTATTGTGAATTTATGAAAAAAACTTTCCTTCCCTCCGTGCGCGGATTCTCCGCCATAAATCTCCGAATTGCGTACATCGAATTCTCGGAAAATTTGCTCCGCTTTCATATTAGGGCATTTCATAGAGTTTTATATATGAAAATGTGCGGCAATTTCATGTAAAATAAAAGGAAAAATATTTGAAGGTTGTAGCTTTTCTCATTTTCGAAATATTTGCATATAAATTACGATAAATAGAAAAAAAACCACGTTTGGTCAACTTTGACTCTACCGAAATGGTCGAAAAACGAAATTGTAAGCTAAAACTCTTACAGTATCGTAATATTCAATCATTTGTATTAATTTTGAAACAAATTGGAAGTCTCTAGAACAATATTGAGATTTACGGTGAATTTTCTAAAAAAATATATTTTTACGTCCGCACGTTACGAATTCGTACATCATTTTGTGATAATATTTTTCCGGTGTTGCTTTTATTGTTTTACAATTTATTATATATCAAAATGATTGAAATTTAGTGTACAATACAACGAAAAAAAAGAAACTCGTTAGCTTTTACCGTTTTTTGCACAGCGTGATTTTAATACAATTATGTTTATTACAATTTTTTTTTTTGTTTTTTTTTTTGCTACCGAATATATCGGCATTTTAATACAATTATGTATTAATTTTTTTTTTTTTGCTACCATATATCGCATTATTTACATATGATAATGATATTATTTTTCCTTTCTGATGATTGCATACTAAACTTCAGGCAATGACAAAAAAAGGAGCCAAAAATGAACTCTTAAACTTCAAAACTAAGCGCGCTGTGATTTTTTGAAAAAATTATTTTTTCCGCTTCCGCGCTCACTCAAAACTCGGCTCCGGAATTCGGGGGAGTTTTTTATTTTTACCGCTTCGGCGTTTAAGGGTTAATTTTGTTGCTTATATTTATCTACAACTTTTTTCATTATGAAAGCATCAAGTTTAAATAAACCAAGACTTAAATTTAGAACATGTCTATTATTTGACTTGACGAAACAAGATTCAATGATATTCCTTTTAATCCCATCTTGCTCGAGGAGTCTGTTTCAATTGAGTCGTGTCTTTGTTGAGAAGACTGGTTCCATATGCGTATGTCTTTGCTGAATGCCACGTGTAGATTTCACAATTTTTCTGTAAAGTTACGTCATATTCGAAACTTCTAGAAGGATTGCATCATCTTTCGCATGCCCAAAACGTTTTGTACCATCTCCACTGTCCAGTTTCCGAGAGCAAAAGTTTTCATTGTTACTTAGAACCGCATTGCGTTCCGATCTTCTCTCTCTCTCTCTCTCTCTCTCTCTCTCTCACTCACGGCACTTTTGATTTGATATTAACATAACGTAAATTGGTGACTCATAACTTGTAGATTTCAGATTTGATATTCCTTAGAGTTATTTTAGTATTATTTAGTTTTTTTGTGGAATCTGAACAAACATTATACAAGTGTGTAACGGTGCCTATTTTGGTGAAATATTGTGAATTGGTGAATTTTTTTAACATGCTGCAGCAGAAAGAAAGAAAATTTGGTACCAAGGTATAGTGTTATATTTTTTATTAGTTACAACTAATATTTACATTGGCTGAAAAACAATTTACATTTTAACAAATTGCAAATTTTTTTGTTTTGTGTTTGTTTCATTTGAAGTGCATTTATCCATTTTCTTATTGAAGTGTGTGTTTTTATTTTATGTTCTGTCTGATTAGTGTTTTTTATAATTTTGGTATTTTCCACATTTTTCGGTGTTCATTTGCTTTCACAATTTAATTAACTTAGTTATTTTCATTCATTAATCGTTGCACATTTAATTGAATTTAACACTTGTGAATTAATTTGCATTTACTTAGAATTCTTTTCATGTTTTATTATTGGTAGCACTTGCGAATTAATTTCCAAATTTTAAGTATTGCCTAACACTTTTGAATTTTGATTGACTTAATTTTCTTGAATTTTGTGATAAATTAATTTTAATTTAATGTTACTTAATTAATTCAAGAATTAGTTAAACTTTACTTTGTTTTCAAGTAACAGTAATTTTCCCTGATATTGTGAATTTCACTTATAAATTTTGAGTTTGATAATAAATTTTTGTATTTAAAATTTTTACAAGTGTTTGTTTTCACCAGTATTTGTATAATTATGATT
>NC_061092.1:67717694-67725522 GCF_015104395.2 Macrobrachium nipponense
ATTGTGAATTCCTTTTAACTTTATATTGATTTTTAATGATGTCCTTTGTATTTTATTCACAGACTGATGATGCACACAGTTGTGCGAAACGTCTCACATGTAATAAACTTGGCCTTTTAAATATAGTATCATGGACTCCTTCTGGACTTTTTATAATTGAATGCTGAAGCACCGTATATATATATATATATATATATATATATATATATATATATATATATATATATATATATATATATATATATATATATATATATATATATATATATATATATATATATATATATATATATATATATATATATATATATATATATATAAGAGGAATGGAATCCACAAGAAAGAAATAAATACAAGATTAGATTGAATAGCTCTTTTGATTCTAAACGGGACTCAAAATGCCAAAATATCATAGGAGTACGTATAATATGAAAGGGTTAACGCTTTCATGTAGGCGATGTACTGACCCATTAAGAGAAAATGAATATTGCTTAAAAGAACCACATTTGACTAATATTACCATTTATGTTTGCATACAATCATGTTTGTTCAAGTGCATTTATCTGATTCATTTTTACATGTTTGTTTTCATTCTCCCTTGCATACGTGTATTCAATTTTGCGTAAGTCAGCTTCCCAAGTCAACGCCCTTGTTCGCTCTGAATGTTTATAGATTTAAAATAATAATAAAGAAATTTGAATGGTATTATTTCTTTAATTACGAAGTTCTACATAAAACTGACATCGAAACAGTTTCTATGTTTCATCTTTCTATCATTCATCTATGAAACGAATTTAAAGATGTTAATTAAACTTTTAATATTAATATCTAACAAAAAGTATGAAGATTTTATTCTCATCGTTACCATAGACATCGAATGCCCAGAAAATACCTTACTCACGACATTTCTTAAATATTAAAAGATATAAATTTTAGTAATAAAGACTCGGGGGTAATACGAACTGGCGATGCATCTAATAAAATACGCTTTCCTGTCTAATACGCATATACATAAGATCCACAGCTACATGATAACATGACTTTTTTTGCTTCCAGTTATTAGACCACAAACAACCAGTAACTATCACATTTACTTCACCTTGGGCACAAATTACTCATAAAGCGATTATACATAAAGGGCACAGCCACTTTGTCGGGATTTAACTTTATTTCTCTGTTTATTTTAGAAAATAGGTTACAGTGACTTAATGAACTCCTCTATCAAGAGGATATATATATATATATATATATATATATATATATATTCATATATATATATATATATATATATATATATGTATATATATATATGTATATATATATATATAATATAGATATATATATCTATATATATATATATATTATTATTTATTATTAATTATTATAGTTTAACTAGACCTCTGAGCTGACTATCAGCTCTCACAGGGCTGGCCCGAAGGATTAGGGTGAAATACCAGGTCTAGTCCATTCAGGATGGTGATGAATCAGTGGAAATGAAATTGGAAACTGCACAAAGGCATATGCTTGTACACGGTACACACTCTCATATTAAATACATTTACTTATATTTCCATGCATACAAACACTAAAACCGAAGGTTTGATTTAGTTTATTAAATGCACCAAGGGTTTTCGTATTTTCATTATTTACTTATGTATTTTTTTATTTCATTAATCAAATTACAGTTCTTCATGAATATTGAAACTGGAATGATAGAAAATGTAAAAGATTATGACAAAAATTCCCTCATTGAATTACCTCCAAAAGTTGATAATCTTGTTGGTTATATTTCGAACATTCAGACCATAGGTATAGAGGGGAGAGATAGGATAGCTGATGATAGCCAAACTAGTTTGTAACGTGCATTGCCTAGCGCCATCTCTATGCGTTGATTATCATGTAAACAATGATGCAACTCATACAATCTAATGGGAAACCCTGTACTCTTTAACACGTGTTTCCTCGGCTTTCTGTTAAGACTGTCAAATGATTTATGCACCATTTAGTAAATATAATATTTACTGTATGCAGAAATAAAAATATTTATTTAAGATGGTAAATTTCTTCTACAGTTAAGCCAAAAATTTTCTCAGCAGTCTTTAAAGATTGGTAAATGATCTTTGCAGCATTTATAAAGGACGATATGTACTATATGTAGAAATAAAAGTATTTATTCTGTCTGCTGTAGTTTGACCAATAAATATGACCAATTTGTCGTGGCTATGTGCCTTCCTGACCACCATAAATTTTCAGTTTTACAATCAAGAGCAGAACTCATTATTACCATCGTTCTTTATTCATGAGTCAAACTGATAGGCATAAAAATTTTACAGTCAATATTTAATAGTCTGCACAATGATTTTATTGGATTTTAAAATTTACTATACCTCATACAATTATTATTATATGTATCAATCTTGCCATTGGCAGCACTGATAAATGTGTCTGCTTGCCGCTTCTGGTTACTGCTTATTAAACTAAATCTGCTTCTTTCTTGCCACATTGTTTCCTTTTCACATATTCTGGACTTCAAAGTATGTTGCAGAAACTTAAGCTCATGCATACCATGAGGTTTGAAAATCTACTTTGGCAGAAAATGCTTGCTTCAATATGTGTGACCCATAGTTTGCAATTTATCTCTTCCACAGTTTCTAACCCAATTAAGGTAGCGGCATCGCTCTTTGTTCTTTTCAGGAAATCTTAAACACAAATTAGACAAATATCACTCCTGAATCTCACACGTCTCCAATCATTAACGATAGAATTCCTACACTGACCTGCAGACATTTTTAAGGCATATTTGAATCTACGAAGCTACTCACAAATCTTATAAGGGAAAGCCTTTTTTTAATTATTGTATAAATGTAATTACAATTTGCATTAATTCATATTCATACAGTTGTGAATCAAGAGAGTACACTTTATGTACTTTACAGAACCAGATCAAAGCATTTGGCCCATGGCATAGAGGCTATTTGTAATTCAATTGCTACTAGGAGGTACATATATAAAGCTATGTAACATATCACAGCCATATTGCCCTATAATTTAACATATGCATCTACATTGTGCGGTTTAAGTTAGGCTAGCCTGTACGAATAACTTAAACCTTCATAACTATCCAAAACTTAATATGCATTTTATAGTCTACAGAGAGGACAGAGAGGAAAAAAATCAGCATTCCTGAAGGTTACATTATGGTTATGGCAGGCAACCCTTCGTTTTTTGATGACCAACCCTGGTCTACTATCTAGTCGGTAAAGTTCAGTTGTAGACTAGCTAGGTGGCAAAGTTTACTTTTAAAGCTATAATGTAGTATGATTTTTAAGTATCCTTTAGTGAAAGAATGGCAATGGTAATAATTAAGAATAGCCTACTTCCTATAAGTGTTCTAGCAGATCAAATTCAGCACAGTCCTCTGCATACAAGGAGGTTTGAGAACTTATTGATGGCAAGGTAAATAACATTATAACAGTTCATTAACACTGCAGCAGTCCAAGGGCTATGCTTCATGATACTATGTAAACTGTAGTACTATTAGTAGGGAAAATGATCAAACTTGACCATGGTTATAAGGACTGACAGTAACCCTGCATGCTAAATCATTAGGCTATATGAATTTGACATCAAATTGGCTTTAATAAAAAGCTTATTATAACACTCATCATTTTATCAGCTCAAAAAGAAAGTGTGTAGTTGACTTCAAGTTGACTTGAGGTTGTTTCAACATAGTTATAAAGATTTTCATGAATGAAAAAATGGAGCCATATTGTGAAATGTGATCACCTGTTATTGTGTGATCCTGTTTCAGTAAGAAACACCGTTAATGCCCCAGCACTGGTTGCCAGTGGTGGGTATGTTGCTGTTAGTTTGTGCAATTGCTGCCACTGCCATATATGGATCTGTGAATCAACACATAGCAATGGCACCTTAATTGCACGCGACAGTCATGTGACTGTCCAATCTCTCCCTTCTATATCCATGATTCAAACACTGTTATCATAATTTTTCACTCTGAGCATATTTAATCATTGTGATTCATCATGATTAAGAACCAAGTCTCACAGATGAAATTTACTTTGGTGGTTCAACAGCAAAATAAATTTAAAAGCCAATGAAGGAAAGAAGGAAATGGAATTTTGTGAGTCGAATGATAATTCACTAAAGGGAAATTTGCATTTGCAAATAAACCCTTTCTGAGGGACAATAGCATAGGGAGGGGAACAGAAATGGCCAACAGAGAGAGAGAGAGAGAGAGAGAGAGAGAGAGAGAGAGAGAGAGAGAGACAGACAGACAGACAGACTTGATGGGTTATTACACTGAGGAGTGGTAGATGTCCAATGAATTGATATATTTTCCAATTATGCTATAGTGATTTCTCTTTCTCTCTTTCACTGACCTACTGATAATCTAGCTGAAAAAAGGCACTCAATACGCGGCATTGCATTTTATGGTAGTTAGTAAAAAAAATTGTAGTGAACATTAGATCTTGGTCTTAAGGACAATCACATGAATGGAAGTGGACTTCGTTCCTTACAGAATTATGACATCAATGAAAATAATTGCTTTCAAAGTATCAAAGAAAGATCGAGACCTACATGAAAGACAAATGAAATTTAGTTCCATTATGGAGGAGTTATGGGAGTTCCATTTGACAACGTTCTCTTGGATTGAGAGAGAGAGAGACAGAGAGATAGAGAGAGAGAGAGAGAGAGAGAGCGGTGAATGTAAGCGGCGTTAGTTTGTTTGTGTTCGTGTGAATGGATAGTTAGCAAGCGAATTGCTCATTCGGCGAGGGGTTGTTGTGTCTGTTGGGTCGGTCGCAAGTCTGGTCAGTATTTTGAGTTTGGGGAGCGTCTTGGCAGTACTGTTGGGCTTTTGTGTTGTGGTTTCAGGGAGTTGTTTGAGTTATTTGTGTTGTGTGTTGGGAGGTTGTTGAGCTTGTGAGTTTCTATTGAGTTATGAGTTGTTATAGTTGAGGGTTGTTGTTGTTGTTGTTGGGGAGCTATTGTGGTTTCTTGGTGTTGTTGTGAGTGGTGGGGTGTGGGCTCGTGAGGTTGTTGGTTTGGTGTCGTGGAGTCGGGTTGTTAGTGAGATGTGGTTTCTTGGTGTTGTTGTTGTTGTGGCTGTATCCTTGGTTGTTTGTTGTGGTTGTAGTCCTTGTTTGTTTGTTGTGTTGTGGAGTTGTGGTCCTTGATAGTTGTGTTGTTGATTTGTGGTGTTGTTGTCCTTGGTTGCTTGTCGTGTTGTTGTTGTGTTGTTGAGTTGTGGGGTTATGGTCCTTGGTTGCTTGCCGTGTTGTTGTTGTGTTGCTTGGTTGTGGTTCTTGGTTGTTGTTGTGTTGTTGTTGAGTTGTGTGGCTATAGTTCTTTGTTGTTGGTTGTGTGTTAGTTTGTGACAGTTGTTGGTGTCTCAGCGACCTCGTCCAGATACTCAGCCTTGCCCTGAGTATCTGGAGTTGGGATGAGTACATGTGTTTGCGTTTTGTGTTCTGTGTGTAGATAAGTCAATTGTCCTGTGTGCATTCCATAGCGTGAAGAGGAAAGTGTGGCTGAGGGTGAGTTTGGGCCTGATTGGTTACATTTATGTTCGAGGGGGTCTTGCCCGCTTGTTTTTAGCTTGTGATCCCGCCATATTAAATTTTGGCGCCTGAACAGGGACTGCTGGTGCGGCAGCTGTAGGACAATTGGGGTGGTGAGTTGCGTGATTGGTGGAGAAAGTGAGGATGGAAGGGTTTGCAGGAAATAGAGAGGCTGAAGGAGGAGTTGAGGTTAGCGACGGAAGTTGGTAAAGCAATGGAAGCAGAGAATGAGATGCTGGGGCTTGAGTGTGAGAAATATTAGAGGGAGTTAGAAGAGTTTAGAGGAGTGATGAGGAGTGCAGAAGAGGGAATGAAAGAGGAAGTGAAAAAGGCCGAGCAGTGGATGGTTTAGAAGATGGAAGAAAAGTTGGGGTCGATGATGGGTAGTGTGCAAGAGATGATGAAGGAGATGATGAAAGGGTTTTTTTAGAGAGGGAGGTGTAGGAGGTAGTCCTACTGGGTGAAGAAGGTGGTTTGGTTTTAATTAGTTAGGGAAAGAAGGGGAAGACACAAGATAAAGATAAACCTGAGGACAAGAATTAGAAAGGGGTTGAGGAAAACAAGAAGACTAAGGGAAAGAATGTTAGTAAGGGTGACGGACAGGGTGAGACTAGGACTGAATACATTGGGGAAAGGGATGTGAGTGAAGAAGGGTAAGAAGAGTGTAATCAAGTGCATGGATAATAGTATGGAGGTAGTTTCGTTGTATTCGGAAGAGGGTAAGAAAGGTCAGAATGGAAGTCGCGAAAGTGAGAGAGTGAGCAGGAAGTACGAAAGTCTGTGTATATGAGAGAGGTACCCCAATGTTCACCATACGAGGAATATGGTAGTAGGGACATAGGAGACTTTTTTAAGGAATATGAGAAGTATTGTGTGGCTAAGTATGGGGATCATTTCCTTCTGTTCTACTGATCACTGGTAAAATATAGATATAGGATGTCTTATAAGAGTTTATATACAAAGCATATGTAGGTGTGGCAGTGATTGGTATATAAACTCTTGTAAGCTATCCTATGTGCATATTTTACCAGTGATCAGGAGCACAGAAGGAAACGCTCAAAATAAATGGTAGTAACTTTTAAAATTGTGTTATATGGACCTTATATCTTCATATTATACTGTTGTACTACAATAATAGACATTCATTATTTATTAATATATATATATATATAAATATATATATATATATATATATATAAGCTTATGATTTTCCTACGTCTTTTACGGCCATCCACAGGAACCCGACCTTTATCCTAATGGAAAGTCAGTAGAATGAATCAAGAAATGTAAGAGCTACGAGATTTTCGAAATTGCAGTCTCCTTAAGGCAGCCGATTTCTGTTGCCGTTTCATAATCCAAAAGAAAATGAATCGTAAAAATCCTCGGTTGCCAAAGAAACAACGAAGCTGATGAAGTAGAGTTCCCAAACAAGAAGGATGGGAGTATATAATTTTTTGTCCTTAATTCATGGTATAGTTAGAGCATCTATCAATTTTCTTACAGCATTTCAAGTAATGTTTGATAGAAACACAAGACAACATTGTCTCTCAGGTCTATTGCCTAACTGTCGAACGCACAATCACGCAAGATGACGTCGTGGTTAGATAAAATTCAAGCAGTTTCGTCTTGAGAATACCTTGTTAAATTCTCCCCCCCCCTCTCTCTCTCTCTCTCTCTCTCTCTCTCTCTCCTCTCTCTTCTCATGAAATTCCTAACCTTTAGACGTTGTCCTTCCAGCATCTACTCCCACTCGTAAAACTTGTAATATAAATTCCACTAAGTATCGAAGTTGCTCAGATCGTTTCGTTTTTCTTTGAGAAATGCTTCTGCCGCCGATTCTGGAGACAAAAAGGCGAACAAAATTCCAAAGAGGATGATTGCCATTTCTCTGTCATTGGAGGTTCGACTTTAACGAACAAAATATACGAGGGAAAGAGAATTGGAAAACAATTCTGAAAGACCAAGACATCTCTTTTCGATTCTTGTGGAGGAACTGACGATAATTTTTATTTGTTACAAAATTAGCTAACTGGAGGTAATGAGGAAAATAATTCATTTAATGCACATCGAATTTCTACATTTTATTTTTTAAAAAGGCTCCTTTGGACTACTGAAATGAAACGAGGAAGATTAAATGATTTCCTCAAGTTTTTTTTTTTTTTTTTTTTTTTTTTTTTTTTTTTTGTTAGAGAAGAGGAGATTCTATATTATAGGTTTAGAAAATTTTTTTGTGAATTGCCGAAAGA
>NC_061092.1:67726022-67736022 GCF_015104395.2 Macrobrachium nipponense
ATGAAGTTATATATATATATATATATATATATATATATATATATATATATATATATATATATATATATATATACACACTTATATATATATATATATATATATATATATATATATATATATTGTTTGTTAGTGTATTTTTTATGATATTGTAATGTCATTATGTAAATGTGGGTGTTTAGGCTTCTCAATTCTGACAGCTTATTTAAGCAATAACTAGAGAGATTACGTCATGCAAAAACGAAAATGAGACTTTGTACCATGTGACTAGATGGTCATGGAGTTTATTTAATTTAAGTTGGACGATTTATCACGAAAGAAGTCACGAGATTCGCGTGGGAATTTTGTTGTTGTGACGGCGACGATGCACCCGGTTCCGAAGTCTCACAGCGAGAAACTATTTAGTACTTGTTCAATTGCATCACCTACCTGTTGATCTTGTGCAACCCTTGCCAAAGCTTTATTTCATACTTATAGAGGACGGTCTGTAGAGTTTTATTTTAGTGAGTACTTTGTAAGATTCTCTCTCTCTCTCTCTCTCTCTCTCTCTCTCTCTCTCTCTCTCTCTCTCTCTCTCTCTCTCTCATATTTTTTTTAAAAGTTTGTAATATAGTGGTATAGTGTATATTGTGTAATGACACCACTGCAGCAGTTGAGGTATTGCAATTATAATTTAAACCATTGATTCATTTTTGGGTGGGTTATTTAGATCAATATATTTTTTTGTGAATTTTGAATTTGTGATTGATAGGGACTGATCAAGGTAAAAACGTGAAAAGTTTTGATGGCACTTTGGTGAATTTGATATATTTACATTTGTCATATTTTGTGTGCTTGTACAGTGTTGTTCAAATTGTATGTGTGTTTGTTGAATTTAGTTTTCTTTCAATTCTTAACATTTTTGCATAGATAACTTTTTTTATTAATACAACTCAAGAATTAAGATTGTATTTCCAAATTATAGTAATCCGATTTCAAATTAATTGTGAATTTCTATTTGTTCACAATCCATTTTCATTTTTAAAGTTTTAGAGTAGTGTTTCACTTAATGACCACCTGCGGTGGGATTCGTTATTCTTGTAAAAGAATCAGTGACATGATTCAAGGAGAAAGTTTCACTGTGTTTGATAGAGTGATGCATTCAATACACCATATTATATTTTATGTTTAGATATTGAAACGTCATATGATTGATACGACTTTTAAGGGATCACTGGTACCTTTAGAGTATTCAGTTTTTGTTCCGTGAGTTCGGGTATCTGGCTCATCTAAGTTTTGGACTTTGAATTTGGTGAATCTGTGTTAACGAGGTATTCAGAACAACATCGTGACAATTTGATATATATTATTATATATACATATATATATATATATATAATTTATATATATATATTTTATTATATACTTATATTATATATAATATATATATATATATCTATATATATATATATATATATATATATATATATACATACACATATATAATCAACACACAATCACGTATAGGATAGAAATAAATAAATTCCAACTCACATCAGTATCGAGAACTCAGGTCTTCCAAACGTCGGAAACCTAAGTACCTCTGTGCCTAATTAAGGCTCTACCTGAGCTAGCTAGCTTGCCCTGCATACCAGCGTGTTTTCCCCAACTTCCTGACTCATCAGTTACCCAATTGACAGCATTTCATTCGAATTATCCTTTCTGAGTCAATATGATGAGAGAAATAATCCACAATAATACCGTATGGAACATAAATAAATTTCTGACTTAAGTCAGAAATTTTAGGCCTTTCAATTGAAAGACAGGGAAAAAACGCTGGTATACGAGGCAATTACCTTGCATAGTTGAATAGAAGATACAGTCATGGTCTAAAGGTATTCTTTAGACCTTGGATACAGTTTTCTGAATAGCTTCGGACACCTATTGCTTAATAATACCACACATGACAACTCTAGAAAAGGGGCGGAGCTTCGAAGTCCTCGTGTTTGTTGCTTTCTACATTTCCAGTAACTTTAAACCATAAAGATTCTGTAAAAGTCCTATAATCATTTATGGGTGAATTCAGTAACAACCTCTATATTATTTGTTAAAGTTGCTTTTGGTACCGTCAGTTCTTTAAGGCCTATCGTGAAAACTTTCTCATAAGGATGCCATGACACTAAAATGACGTAAAATTCATGCTTAATTGGAAACGGGATCTTAAATAATGAGAGTTTATTCTTTATTTGGGAAATAACCAATAGAAATCGTGAGGAACAATAAATGAATGAATGCAATATTCACACACAGAGAGAGAGAGAGAGAGAGCTAAGCTCGACCTTTCTAAAGAGATACTTAAGTCAATATAATTAATTTAAGACATTGAGTGATAATGTATTTTAAAAGTATGTTTTAGAAGTGGAGAGGGAGAGAGAATTATAGTGTTAGTGGTGGACTTGTGATGGGAAATGGCAGAGGATCCGAAAGAACGGTGAATTGAACAGGTGCGCAGATTCCTGGGAAACAGAGTGATATGGTTGCCAAGATCGGGCTTCACTATAATAGATGCTATAAAAAAGGACCATAGTATTCAAGTTAATTCCCTAAGAAATTCATACTCTATTCTTAATTTCATTCAACAGTTCCTGTAACATTCAAAGACTATAAAAAGAAGTGAAACATTTCAATCATAGGCTACAGTCACTCTTGCTTTTTTTCATATGATCTCTCATTTTGAAATTTGATTTTCATACACAAATCACTCACGAAAAAAGCTGCGTAAAGCAAAAATATTTATTGCTGCAAATAACTCGATACCTATTGAAGAGGCAATGAAAGTTTTATATCGTGAAAAAAAATGCTGATGTATTGGGATGGAGAAGCATAACCAGCATCTCCCAGATCTCTATAAACGAATCCATCCGAGAAATTCCAATTACTTCGGACATATATCGTATTTTTAAGTATCTGAACGATTTTGTTCTACAGTTTTAACTTATATAATTTGTATTGTATTTTCATTTTATAAAGTAGATTTAGCGAGGTTATGGTTTTCAGTAAAAATTAAATAGGAAATTCGATGAACGAAAGCTAATGGGAACTGTATCTCCAATTCTCTTGCCGATATTACAGTGGTAGTTAGGTACCAACTTCTGTTATGACTTCTGTGGCTTTGTTAGCAGCGGTCTTGTCTTTCAATTGGAAGACTAGGGTTCTACCCTGATATCAGCCAGAAAATATATATATATATATATATATATATATATATATAGCAGATATATATATATATCTATATATATATAATATATATATATATTATATATATATATATATATATATATATATATTATATGTATATGTGTGTTTGTGTGTGTGCGTGTGTGTGTGTGTGTGTGTATCTCTAATTTGCATGCGCATATCAAGTAAGAATTGAAGAAAAAAAGGCGACCCTGATATAATCCAAGAAAGAGAGAACAAAAAATTATATTAGTTTTATTACTATCTCAAGTTCCTGCAGACTTGGTTAAGGAATAAACTGTAAAGCTGTGAATAAAGAAGAGACCAAATATGACTCCTTATGGCGTAACTTGGAAGCCCTCAACAATTTCAAGACATTCGCACGATTACCAGCAGAGATTTGATCTTCCTTTATCGCTCGTCCTTCGCCCGGATAGAGGGTAATGTGCTTTCAACTTTATTTTGTCCTCGTGACCTCAAGTGGCGCTGGAAAAACTTCTATGATTGTTTGTTTCAATAAATGCATTCCTTTGTTTGCTCAGTTGCATATCTATATTTATCAGTTAACTTTATTTTTAGTCTATTGCAAACCATGGCTGTATGCTTTTTCGTTGCGATATAAGAATCGTTCTTTATGGAATAGTCTTTGTATGGTGATTGTGCTGCTTCTATTGTCCATTAAGAGTGGATGTACCTTTAAAGTTGGAGAGATAGATAGACAGATAAAAAATGATTTCAAATGCTCTGAATAATGTTGACTGAGGAGCTATTTCTTTATTACTGAATAATTCTTCCAACTTTGACTTTTCTATTTTAAGAGAAAGACTTTGGAGTTTTTGAGGAGAAATGGTACTAGTTACCAAATATATCTAAAATAGCCGCTTCTCAAAACTTGGTAGTTCTCTTTATGACACTGCAGTATCTATTCGTGTGGGGCACTACTTCTAGATGACTGACTTCTACTTTTGGCTCCTTCCTCAACCGTACCGATTTAAAGGCAGTTCGTCACATCAGCACAAAGAAGTCAATGTTGGTCTGCATCAAATTCCTGTCCGTTTGAAACCCTTTCGCGGGAGAAAATCGCTCCTCTTCACAGACATCATCCTAACAATTTCGGATCACTTTTCTCGTATTCACTTGGCGGATGTCACTTTGGTTGGGTTGGCCAGTCTGATGACAATTCTTTTGTCATCCTCTGTCAAACTCTGCTATTCTCCTGCTATTTTTAGTCTGACCCTTGTAATTCTTCACTCCTTTACGAGGGCAGCTCTTTGTCTTTCCATCTTGCATCATTATTTCTACACTCCTGGATGATTCGTGAAATTGTCCCCTGGCTGGAAACCGGTAAATTTCTTGGATTATTAAGACTTTTCTAAGCGATATAATTTTCTGTTCGTTTAATCTTGTCTTGAAGCTTTGGAAAACAAGCGACAACAACTCCTACTTCTGCTGTTTGTTTGTTTATTTGTTTGTATGGTCTTTTTTACGTAACATCCTGCGGTGTTTACATGCACACGATTTTCGAAGGTGCAAAGGGAAAATGTGTGTATATAATATAATATATATATATATATATATATATATATATATATATATATATATATATTATATGTATATATAAGGAAAACAAAAATCAAAAATGATGAGACAATGGAAGATGCCACAGAAAGGAAAATGTAAAAAGAACTGCAGAAAACTGATTCTTAAAATAATATCAACATTTCTATAGGTTCATTGCTACTTCATATTTTAAGTAATAATACTTTGAGTGAGAGGTTTACCAGCAAGGTCAGTTGTGAAGGATGGCTGTTTACATGCTATTTAACTACTATATACATGGGATTAATCAAGGCAAGTGAGCGAACATTTCGGATGCTGTTATCATCTCTAAAGTTTAGGTATTTTATGCTTTTGTTTTCTTCTGGGTATATCCTTGAGAAGCGACTTGACGTTAGCTGCCGTCATAGTAATGAGAAGCTTCAAGTTATTCTTTAAGCTATTATGAACACTTTTTCCATAACAAAACACGGATAAAATACCTGATCCAGTAACCACATGGGAACTATTAGTAATCATGAAAATTGAAGCTTTAAGACCCGCAACCTAATGCACGAATATGTGCGGATTAAGATTTCACATTTGATGTTTTCACTTTCCTTCACTAATTTGATAATATGGGACGCCTTACCTAGAAAATACATTACCAGTTAATTCATGGTTTCCCGAATTTTGCATCTTTTGTTTACCAACTGTGTTTTGGTATTATTCCCCGTTCCCTTTCCTTGAATGATTTTTCACAGGCTAAATGAAAAGAACAGAAACCAGGACGCATCGTCCTTAATCGGAGAGAGAAGACATTTCTGAAAAACGCTGTAGCAATTCCACAATTTCATTTGCATTCTGTCGAATTTAAAGCAATTCATTGTCTCATCAAACCTGATGGATATTTTGTTCCGTGTGTTTATGATTTATTGGGAAGCAGAGCGCTTACTGCAAGTAACTGATTCCCGAAGAGGAAAGAAAATGAAGAATGAATTAACTTCTAAAGATTTCTAATGCTAAAGGGTTATCTTTTTTCAAGTTCTCTAGAATTTTATTCCCTTCTATAAAATCTGTTGGGCATTTTACATTTTTTGATGGATTCTCAAGCAATGCTTCTCTGCAACGACGGTAAATTTCAATCAATTTGGTCTGATAATTAATTAGTGGTTGACTTATTTATGTTGCTTTATAAAAAAAAATGCTTTATTTCTTTTTTTCGAACGAAAGGCTTGAAACCCCGAAAAAGGAACAAAATTTTAATAACCTAATTAACGAATAACTTTACAATATATAATAGTGAGAAAATCATTATAGAGTAAATCAATTGGAGAGTAATTTAACTTAAGGTAGGCTCCACTTTGGAGGGGTGCCGATCGTAAAAATATTTGCCAAAAATACACTAATCAAGACAGGCTAATGAATTTATCAGGCATTATTAGCACTATAATAACGCATATTCTCTGTGAGTTTTTATCATCCTACAGGGAAAATAAATGATTTTAAGAAAAAAATGATTTTAAGAAAAAAAATGTACTGAAGGTCATTTGGTGATCGGTGAAAAACTACAGTCTTGAATAGAAATTCGGTCTGACAGAATGTTGGTATCCCATCCCATTGGAACATGCACATAAATTATTATCAAAATATGACAGTAAATAAGCACATAACAACAACAAAAAAGAGAGCAACAACTGAAGCGAAAGCGCAGCCGATAAATATGGAAATCGTAAATATAAAAAAAATAGTATAGTATCCCTCTAAATTGGTCAATGTCTTTTCTACGTTTTCTACGAGTAGTTTCATCTCAGAAAACCATTTTAGGGGTATCTAAACAAATTTTTCAAGTTTCTTGTCCTCAGAAAAAATAGCTTTTTCGCTTTTCTCTTGGTTTGGTTTTTTTCGGGAAGGGGGATGGGAGGTTTTTCTTTGATTGTCCTACAGAATATAGTTTTTAGATGTTTTAGGCTATCAAGTGACATAATAACTACAATCTCTCAGAAGGTTTTGTCCCTAAATCGAGGTTTGAATTTTTTATGAATATTTCTTCCTAACTATAGCCTTATTTTTCGGCGGGGCTTTCGCTGAACTTGCCTGAAGTTGTTGCTCTTTTTTTTGTTATTACGTGCTTACTTACTGTTCTATTTTGATAATACTTTATGTGCATGTTCTAGGAGGATATACAAACATTCTGTCAGACCGAATTTCTATTTCAAGACTGTAGTTTTTCACCGATCATCAAATAACCTTCAATACTAGGGGCCCTGAATTTCACATTTTTTTTCATAAAATCATTTATTTCCCCTGTAGGATGATAAAACTCACAGAGAATATGCGTTATTATAGTGCAAATAATGCCTGATAAATTGCATTAGCCTGTCTTGATTAGTGTATTTTTGGCAAATATTTTTACGATCTCTTACGATCGGCACCCCTCCGAAGTGGAGCCTACCCTTAACCATGTCAAATTCTTGGACGACAGTGTAACATAAATATTCCACTATTACAAAAAAATGAATTATTGAAAGTATAGAAATAAACTATTTTCAATTTTTAATTATTATGAATATCATGACACTTCCAAATGAAGTCTCCAGTGGAAATATAAACAACTTACGATAAGAAAGAAAACACACAAGAGAATACCGTTCTCCCACTAACAACTTTGAATTTGTGTGTGTGTGTGTGTGTGTGTGTGTGTGTTTTAATTCTTTATGAAACTGATTTTGAATGATAAAATACTAAAATCTTAACACGTGTTTGCATATTTTCCAGATCAATATTTTCATAATCGATAATGTGTTATGGAACTATCCATTTATGGTCTACGATAAGGAAAAAGCAAAAATTGTCCCGTTATTAAAAATTTTTTTCAAAGATTTTATGATGATGAATGATGCATTGAAGCACGATCTTTTTTAAATTCAAGCAACTTCTGTAAAATATTCCAGCACTACCAAAAAACTTAGAAGGATTTCTGAGAAGACTCTTGTGCCCTGATGTATAATGCCAATAATATTTTTAGACCTCTTTTCCCTTAGAGCGAGAACGTTACAAGAGTTTTGGAACCCTAAGAATGAACCCATAGACAGGAATGATATTTCCATAAGAATAAATGGATCCTAACTGTTCCTTCAATATCCTGGGATGATTCGCCTCACCAAGTTCCAACGAGTTTCCTTTTTTTCTTTGACTTCCACAGTATAGAAGAAAAGACTACGTCTGTGAGACTTACTTTCTTCTACTTTCTCGTCTTGGTGAGCTGTAATAGAATACTTTGGGTGATATACTATATTCCTTCAAAGTATTATACTTTTTTTTAAGGCTGAATCAGTATGTGTATGTATATCAAAAATACATATTAGTAATGTTTCAAGCAATATCTGAGAACTTTCTATACATCTCTCTCTCTCTCTCTCTCTCGTCCGTTATCTAGGTGTTACTTAAAGTGTATATCATTCAAAAGAAAGCTTGTATGTCATGCTTAAAAGTATTTGTTGTCAAAGTTGTGGTATGTATGACTTATGTGGTCACTTTGGATAATGTATACAAAGAAATAAGTGGCTAAAAATAGTTTACTTCTTTTACTAAGTGAGAAAGGGTAAATAGTCACATGGGAAATAAAGGAAAAAATATCACTGTGTCTAGATACCGTCATACATGAATTACTATTGTGGAGAATACATCAGAATTAAATAATTCCAGCAGTTCAGGAATAACGCATATCATCTCCATTCACATTATGCAAATAACATGCACATTCTAATTACAGTAAATCAAAGATTTTTAGGAGTTTCCAAAGCTATCGGGCATACTAATTGTAACTCGTGTAATCACGAGTTTCATATAGAACATTCGTAAGCTAAAATTTGTGTTGTAGGTTTATGCAGATTTCTGTCAACATCAGGACAACCGATGAACTTTGAGATTTCATGTTATGGAATACAGGTTATGGTACAGAAAGCAAGTCGTCATAAAGCGTCCAAGGGGTGCTGGAATGAGTGCTTAATTACTTTAGACGAAGAGCAAAAGGCAAATGTCATTCTGACAACACACAATTCCATATTTACCAAAAATATGAAAACAAATGAAGGTCGTTGCGAAAACGTTAAATTACGTAAAAGTAGTATCTATTGCTAACGGAGTTATGGGATGACTGCGCGATACATTTTCAATTGTAAGGCCAAATTACTAGAAATCACTCTCTCAGTCACATCATCGTGCGTATATTAAATAGACAAAGATTCGCTTATTTTGAACATTGAATCTGAAAAAAATACAATTATTACAAAATTGGCATGTTCTGAACTTAGCAAACAACAGAGAGAGAGAGAGAGAGAGAGAGAGAGAGAGAGAGAGAGAGAGAGGTGGCGAGGAATCCAGACTTTAAAAAACTGAGAAAATTAAAAGAAACTGTAAACATAAGAAGTATTTGGTTTGTAAATCCTGCCAAGGAAAGGGAGAAGACATTACATTATGTGGGTTGAAACACCAAAAACGAAAGAGAATGAGTTTCTTTGTTCCAAAGGAGAAAGACAGACAAAAGGAAAGAATTTTAGAAGAAGAAAAGAATCTCTGTATAGAGGAAACGGATCTTCATATTGTAATTTTGAAGTTTATTCACCAACAGTGAAGCCGAAAGAGTTTCTCAAAGCAATAAAAGCCAGGAAATAAGGAGATAATAAAAAAAATAATTACTTTGGAAAGTTCTCTCTCTCTCTCTCTCTCTCTCTCTCTCTAATCTCTCTCTCTCTATATATATATATATATATATATATACTATATAATATATATATATATATATATATATATATATATTTTTATATATATATATATATATATATATATATATATATATATGTGACTGGTAAAAATGTCTGTTATAACAGAATTCCATCTAATAAAAGGAGCCCATAAAAAACACCAAAATACAGAGAGAGAAATACTATATTTCAGAGAATGCTGTCTCCCTCAACAGGTAGATGAATGAGAAAAGTTACAGAAAAGGTGGTATTTATACCAAGAGGTCCATCCACAGGTAAGCCAATTTAGGTCACTCCCGCTGATAACCTTCCTTTAATCTTCTTGAGCGTTGGTTGAATGAAAAACTGGTCGACGATATCCGAGTCCCATGCTCCCTTTGAGATATTCATTACCTGCCTCTCTCTGATCAGGGCCGATTCCATTATTTGACTCTTGTACCGGCAGTTGCTGCTATAAATTATACGTCACAAATTCCAGTTAATAC
>NC_061092.1:67741022-67762310 GCF_015104395.2 Macrobrachium nipponense
AAAAATCCCCTTCGTTTAAACATAATTGAAAATATATTAATCCTGAGGTAGAGCGAATTAGATAGTAAAGGACATTTGTAGCTCGATGTATATATATATGAATCACGGTAGTGTGATATGACTCATGTAATGGCAATGGGCAGACAAAAGCACTACAACGTTACTGAGGTCGAGGTGGGTTGATGCAGTATCCAAACAACGAATACCTGAGAGCGACAGGTATTTGTAGGTGAGAGGCGGTATAAACTTATAGCCTCTAGCGCTGGCAGTGTGGTCTAAGGCTTCACTGCGCGTCCTGGATATATATATATGAATAACTTGATCACAAAGTATATAAAACGTGATGTTATGTATAAATAAAGGTTTTTGCCACGAAGAAAAAATGAAAAGCGAGATAGCCAAGCACTTTCGGTCTAGTGCGACCCTTTTCTCGGGCACAAGATGAAACATTGCTGGTGTCTGTTCTATAAGTTCTTTATGACAACCACAGTCACAATGCTGTTGATATCAATGATGATCTATATGAAACTTAGTTCTTATTGCTCTAAAAGCAGCGATATGGTTTAGGATGTATATGACGTGAAATAAAGATTTTTCTCTTTCAGAAATTCTGTAAAGCATCACCTTCTTCCGAAGGCTACCTGCTGATTATAGTGATGGTCTTATACCTATGCGAATTTAGCCGTTTTTGTTTACTCGGGTAGTAAGCCTGCATACTACTGGATAGGATATTTGGGATTAATTCATTACAACGAAAATATAGAAAAAATGAATAATAGGTTTATTAAACAGTTAAAAATTATTTTTCAAGTAAAAAATCTCGTATTTCAAAATTTTCATTGGTGAAAGAACGGACTGTCTGTCAGTAGAGGTTGGTAAATTTGAATTTATTTGATATACGGAATTTAGAACCACTTCACGTTAAGTTAGGAATATAATGTTTGCAACTCATGCATCGGAGGAAATCTTGCACGCGTCTCGACTAAGTTGGGGGTCGGCAACAAAACTATATCAGAGATTTCAGAAATCTCTCAGAAGGTCATTTTGAGGTGGACACTGAAAAGACTTTCTTGATTAAAGTCGATAGGTAATGAATAACGACGTAGCATATCAAATATACATGGATTTTTGCAGTATAAGGATTCCATGAACGAATGAACAAAACAGGCGAGCAGAGATAGAGAGAGAGAGAGAGAGAGTAGAGAGAATAAAATATACTGAAGATATAAGGGATTATGGTACTAAAACATAAGTAACATGTAACGCTCCGCTAAATCAACAGAACGTTGCGTGTCTCTGATCGAAGCAAACGGAATGACGTATTCGTAAACTAAAAATAGTGCTAAATTGCATTGGGAACAGCGTCATCTTTAACCATCGATATACAAAGCGTCCATCTAATAGGAGTTCTGGACTTTCAAAAAAACATCTTCGTGCAGTCCTAAAAATCAAAGAAAGAATATATGCTACACACACACACACACACATATATATATATGTGTGTGTGTGTGTGTGTGTAGCATATATTCTTTCTTTAATTTTTAGGACTGCTATATATATATATATATATATATATATATATATATATATGTGTGTGTGTGTGTGTGTGTGTGTGTGTGTGTGTGTGTATGCGTTGTGCCAAAATATAGAATAAAGTACTATATTTCAGAGACTGTCTCTCTCTTCAGGTAGGTAATGAATGCCAAAAGTTCTAGAAAAGGAGGTATTCATACGAGAGATCCATCCATAGGTAGGCTGTTTATCTAAGTCACCCCGGTTGATAAATACTCTTTAATCTCCTTTATCATTGGTTGAAGGAAGATTCAGATATTATAGATAAAATCCTTCTTCAAGCAATGCTTAAGAAGATTAAAAAGGAATTTTCAACCGGTATGACCTAGTTAAACTGCTTACCTGTGGATGTATCTCTTGGTATTAATACCTCTTTTTCCATAACTTTTCTCATTCATTACCATACCTGAAGAGAGATAGTAGTCGATGGACAGTGTCACGAATTAGTGGCACTGTAAAAGGGTAAGGCCTGTGGTGCACTGGTGGTGGCCAGTCCTAGACTACTGGAAAAGACTACTGGGGGGGGGGGGGGGGGGGGGGGGGGCAACGACAGGTAATGGTAATTTAGAAATGCTCAGTCCTTGGCTGACATACTCGGTAAATAAAATAATGGTTGCAAGACTGCAATGGACACAGACGCGTATCACGCTCAGTGGAAATGAAAGTCACAAGAGACTAAAATAATGTTAATGTTGCATGCGTAATAGTAATAGACGTAGTACTCTTGGCTTCGTGAATAATAGGTCTCTCTCTCTCTCTCTCTCTCTCTCTCTCTCTCTCTCTCTCTCTGAGAGCGTGAAAATGATGTATGACGAACTCCTTTGTATATATTTGAAACTAATAATGTTACTTTCATATGATGCAACTTGCATAAAATTGATCTCCTATGTTAATGTTTAATGGAAGAATTACTTTTGAATACGTTTTATGTAAACCGAAACGACTAGCGATGAACGATTTTTACGTTACTGTAAAATGGGTTGCGTTTAATATGAAATTTACAATGATGCGTTTTTATGTTACAATTCTTTTAATGTAATTTACTTCTAAGGTTTGCTTAACTTTACGTAAGTTTACTAGGTCCCTGTGACAAGTGAAAATGACGGTAAGGATTTGAAACGATGTTAGCAAAACATTTGTAAAAAGAGCTTACGTTAAGTACGAAGTGAAATGAAACTTTCGCTCAGCGAGTGAGGGAGCGATGCTAAGTGAACGTGCGGTGAGCGAGCAGAGGGAGGCTGATTTCTGTAAACGCGAAAGAAACGATTTACACACGAATACTAATTTCTTATTCAAGGTGAAACAGCATTAATTTTTCTGGCAGAATATATATATTAGTATGGTTATTGGTATTATTTACGTTAAAACATCACGATTTATGTTATTCGTGTTAAATCTTGAGGATATAGTTTAAAGGGGTAAATATGGTGTGAACGCAAGTTTTGGCTGGCCTGCATGAGCTCAGAGAGAGCTGCGGTTACCAACTCTTGAAATGTAAACTAAGTTAAAACTAATTCCCCTAACATATCACAGATAAAAGAATTGTACACTTCTTTTGCCGTAACTATTAGTAGAACACTTCTAACTAGCCAGGCTTGCTAACACATGCAATAAACCCTGGCAAAGCACTTCCTAGTTTTAACTAGTACTTTTTCTGGCATCTATCTACCACACACTGGCTCACGACCCGAGCTGATACTAGTTAACAGAGAATTCGTGGGTAAATTGTTTGCTTGCCGCTAAAATTAAGCTCTGGCTCTTTCGCCATTAAAATATAATCTCTCTCTAACTCGAGACAACTTATATAAAACACTTCTAAAATATTCTACTAAACGTATCTTAAAGCTAACACTGGTTATAAGAAAAATCATATTAACCCTCTTACCCCGAAGCCCTAAAATCAAAACCTCGCCCGTAAGCCGGGCCGGTTTGGAGAGAGCGCGGAAGCGGAAAAAATAGTTTTTCAAAAATCACAGCGCGCTTAGTTTGAAGATTAAGAGTTCATTTTGGCTCCTTTTTTGTCATTGCTTGAAGTGTAGTATGCAACCATCAGAAATGAAAATAATATCATTATCATATGTAAATAATGCAATATATGGTAGCAAAAAAAATAAAATTCATACATATTGTATTCAAATCACGCTGTGCAAAAAACGGTCAAAGCTAACGAGTTACCTTTTTTTCGTTGTATTGTACACTAAATTTCAATCATTTTGATATATAATACATTGTAAAAACAATAAAGCAACACCGGAAAAATATTATCACAAAAGGATGTATGAATTCGTAACGCGCGACGTAAAAAAATGAAAAAGTTTTTTTCAAAAATTCACGGTAAATTAAATATTGTTCTAGAGACTTCCAATTTATTTCAAAATGAAGAAAAATGATTGAATATTACGGTACTGTAAGAAGTTTTAGATTAGAATTGCAGATTTCGACCATTTCGGACGAGTTAAAGTTGACCAAATGTAGATTTTTATATATATATATATATTTTTTTATATAGCACATATTTCGAGGATGGGAAAAGCTACAACCTTCAATTATTTTTATTGTATTTTTCATGAATTTGCACACATTTTGATATATGAAACTCTATAAAAAGACTAATATGAAAAGGAGAAAATATTAGGATAATGCAATGTATGCATTTTGGAGACTTGCGGCCGCGAATCAGCGCGCGGAGGGAAGTTAAATATATTTTTCAAAAATTCACCATAAATCACAATATTGTTCTAGAGACTTCAAATTTGTTTCAAAATGAAGATAAATGACTGAATATTACTAGGCCGTAATGTTTTAGCTTACAATTGCGTTTTCAACTATTTCTGGTAGAGTCAAATTTGACCGAATGTGGTGGTTTTTTTTCTATTTATCGTGATTTATATGCAAATATTTTGAAAAAAAAAAGAGAAAAAGCTACAACCTTCAATCATTTTTAGTTGTATTCTACATGAAACTGCGCAATTTTCATATATAAACTTATGTAACAGCTAATTTTTAATTGGTGCAAACATTTCGACAATCGCACAAAAAAAAATTCTGATTTTTTCAGAAGAGTTACCGTGAGGACGTAAAGAAAAATGTTTTTTTTTTTTTCATAAATTCACCATAAATCGAAATATTGTGCTAGAGACTTCCAAGTCGTTGCAAAATGAAGGTAAATGATTGAATATTACTAGAATATAAGAGTTTTAGTTTTTATTTTGCTTACAATTGCGTTTTTTCGACCATTTCGGTAGAGTCAAAGTTGACCGAAAGTTGAAATTTTTGCATTTAACGTTATTTTATAATGAAAATATTTCAAAACTGATAAAAGCTACAACCATGGGTTGTTCTAGTTGTATTGTGCATGAAATTGCACACATTTCATATATAAAACTTTATGTAACGGCAAATTTAAAATGGTGCAAACATTAGGACAATTGCACGAAAAAATTTATCGGAAGATTTACCGCGCGAACATTTTGACTCGACGTTTAATATGTCCATTCGGCGTAAGAGGGTTAAGATTAAATTTATGCCTTACCGTGAGTGTGTGTCTCCTGCGCAAGCATGCTTGCCTTCGATTCATGCTTTTTAAAAATGATTTTAAAT
The DNA here is from genome assembly GCF_015104395.2 of Macrobrachium nipponense. NCBI lineage: Eukaryota > Metazoa > Arthropoda > Malacostraca > Decapoda > Palaemonidae > Macrobrachium > Macrobrachium nipponense. The sequence continues at coordinate 67,746,195 of NC_061092.1, forward strand.
TTTATTTTATGTTTTACAAGGGATAATGCGATTTACAAGCTTTTTAAAGCAGCCCCGGGTTCGATCCTCAGCTAAGGTCGACATTTTTACGTACTGGGCTAAGCCTTGAGAACCCCAAATACGTAAAGGTAAAATATTTAGAGGAAAGTGCAGAATAACTTACCTTTAAAGGATTGATTTGGGTTATTTTTACTCTAAAAGAAATCGCCATGGAAACCAGCTAATTACTTTACATTACATTTATTTACTAGAGGCCGTTGAATGGCCTGGGAAAAATGAATGCAGCTTGGTCCGCACTAGGACCACTCTTATCTCTCACAAGGGGAGAGCTGGCTAAGATCAAATGTACTTCAAAGCAGATTTCCAAAATTACTCATAGTTTATCTTGCGAGTGCGGAGACATCGACTCATGACTCGTGCATAGATCTGGAAGGAAGTTCCTAGATTAGACACAGCATAAAATAAATATTTCTTGCACAAGTTGCAGTTATTCAATTTTATCTAACACACTGGGGAAGGAACTCTAGTGTTTAAATGAGATATTCAATGAAGAATTTGTCTGTCTGGGGACGATCACAAAAGGTGGCATGCGGCCACGAGGTCAAGGAAAGGAACAAAGTGCTGTTCATTTGAGAATTAGCAGTTTGAATTTGAAAATGTGGAGTAGTTACTTGACTCGTAGGGAAAGAACTGGCAATATGACTGTCTCTCAAGATGTACCTGGATGCCTTTAGGTAAGTGGATGTTGTAGAATGTGGCGTCGGCTTTGTTCAAGATCTGGGGCTCCAGTTAGCCACATTTGGTAGGCCTTATTTGCAGCTGGCTGGGACATCTGTCCTAGGTCACGGACTCGAGTGGGACCGAGAGCGATGCAGGTGTGAAGCTTTGGGGTTGGGGTCAGCTTATCCCCCTTTCTCCCAGTTATCCTGGAAAACAGAGTATTCACCAACGAGAAGTTCACAGGATAAAAGTTCTTAAGAGTAGGCCTAAGAAGTACCTAGCTAGCTACACACTTCCTTTTGGGATAACGTACCTAAGGTTTACAGAAGTTTTTCCCGCCCCCCTTCCTGCAACTAACGGCTGGCACTGGACATTGCCTTAGTTCTTGGGCCCGAGTTTGTGTTTCCTGCCTAAAATCAGGGCTGATTTTAGGGAGAACAATGGCTGCTCTTTTTAGAGTTTAAAACAAAATCAATGCTACTTGTGAGAAAACGAGGCGATCAATAAATGTAAATATTATATAGATAATATATAAGATATATATATATATTATAATTATACTATATATAGATGTCATGTATGTGTGTGTGTGGTGGTTATATATAATATATATAATTATATATCATATTATATATATATATATGGTATGTAATGTGTGTGTGTATATATATTGTAATCCTATATATACTATATATACTTATATTATATATATATATATATATAACTAATATAATATATATACTATATATATTATATATATATATGTGGGCGTGTGTGTTGTGTGTGTGTGTGTTTGGTGGTGTGTGTTTCCAAGGTGAAACATTTCAGTGGGCAATAGCAAAGATCTATTGTAGAATCCTAATGGCCTATACTTTTTTAAATTTTTGTTCTTTTCTACGTATAAAACTTGCTGCTTCCTAAGCGACGGTATTATACCAGCAGGCATATACCTCTGTAACGTTTGAAAATCAATAAACGTATCACATGTTTAAAATAGACAATGGATAAAACTGTAAGACCCATCTCAAGAACTTGACCAAAGAATTCTTAACTTGGTATATAATATTCCTTTGAACCATATCGGGATAAAAATATACAGATATGCGAATTTAACGCCATCAATGTGGATGGTGAAAATATCATATTTTGTTTTTTAAATTCCCAACTTAATTAAGGCGAGTTGGTTTTAGGAGCTACCTATAGAGTGCATCATATTAAGGTGAGCAAAAATAACGAAGTAAACCATGGTCCATCGTAATCACTTTCTTTTCGGCCCCAGTAACTTGGTATTGTTTTTTTTGTTTTTGCAATATAAGGAATCATAGAACCGTATTATAAAATTTATTTTGTTTTTTAAGGACGGCTCAATCTTTGAATAATTGACGTTAAGAAATTTAGTCGAAGATCACTTTAAGAGAAGGAATTTCTAAGTAAATGGTTAAGTTGAAATAGGAACATGAAATTTCAACTCTGGCACACAAAATAGAGCTTCTTCTCGTCTTATTTAACAGAAAAGTATTATGGAGCTGGTTATGGCGCAACAAATGAACTTCCAAGTCTTTTCATTAGTACGAATTTTAATGAGGACTTTACAAATTTCAAACTAGGATGAAAAAAGCGATCATAACCTGTGGTTGTTTCGCGAAAAAAAAATGTGTATTTTAAAATCCAAACCAATTTCACAATTCTGTCGAATATAATATGAAAGTTTCAATCATCAAAACAAGAAGTTCTTTCATACGAAATCTATTTGCGCATTTTCCTTTTCCACCTCCTACATAGCAGAAAGTACTTTTTTATTTTTATGAAGGCCCCCAGCGATGTTTCTTGACATAATGGTCAATTAAAAAAAAAATCTTTAAATAAGACATGGAATACTTAACGCCGGTTATCTGGGGCGTAATACCTTCTAATTAAATCATCGTCAGCATTTAATTCTAAGGGACTGAGAAGGAAACAAAAACTCAATATGATATTTAGAAGTTGGAACATTGACAGAGAGGGAGAAGAGAGAGAGAGAGAGAGAAGAGGAGAGAGAAGAGAGAATCGAGGAGAAGGGAGAGAGCGTCTTGTTGCTGGTAAGGTTAATGATAAACTGAAAAAGGAGAAAGGACCGAAAAGAGGAAAACAGAAGCCCGAAATGTCCTCTGAATGAAAGGGCACTACTTAAATTGAAAGGATGTTGAACATTTTTCTGTGGCAGAGAAGTCCAAAGTATTTATTGCAACAAACCAAAACCTTGAAAATGTATCAAAACCTCAGTAAATTACTTTTTATTTTTTTCTGTCTGGTTTTCACCGAATACCAAAAGCCATCAGGCAACTCCAGAGGGAATAATCCAGAGGTCAAATCCTTTCAAAAGAAGGGCGGCCATTTTTCCTTTCGTGGGGAGGAGATATTTCTAAAAGAAAATGGCGCAGAAAATTTTGTTTATTTCCTGTTTCTTTTTCACCATATGTTGCACATGATTATGAATTTTAATGGAACGAGGGAAACTCGAAGAGGGCAGCCAGGTAATCATCATCTACGCGCTCGCATTTACTAAACGTATTCATCTACAAAAAACGCAGCATAACAGATATAATGGGTTCTTCCATTCCCTTTAAATGACTTTATGAGTCCGAAAACCGACTCTCGGGACACCAACCAAATTTACGGAGTCCAGAAAATCGGCTCCAACAAATGGAAAGACCCGAGGCTTCTTAACTTCGGACAATCCCATGGAGTCAGAAGTGAGTGTCTTTCCTTTTAGGAATGACTAAGGAATATTTGTGTTTTTGAAAAGATGTAGCCTTTTATGTAATATTTGAGGACAATTTCAGTTATTTCTTGGAACCAATTTCGTGTTTGCTATGCTTAATATACCACCTTTCCTTCTTTCATGGCCACAATTATTAACAAAAAATGGTAAAAGAGTTTTTAAATAAATTTACAAAAAACTAAGATATATCCGTCATCGATAATCAACGCCTAGTATGACGTCATCATGTTTGCCACCAAAGTGACTTACACTGACTCCGGAAATTCCGTAGAAACTCTCTTCCTCAATTCTTCCGCCCATTTTACCTGAAGACAGTGGGGTTGAACGGGGCACTCAGATATTCGTTTAAAAATCAATTGGTGTTGTTGTTGATTTTAAATCAATTTTAAGAGTTACTTGAAACATAAATAATATATCTTTCTAAATAACAAGTAATGAACGTTTAAATTGTATGAAATATTTCCCTCCATAAATTGATCAATAATTATCATCGCCTATCAGAGGCTCTAAAAAAATTATTATCCAAATAAATACTCATGTAATCGCAGCCGGGGGGTTGTTTCTCAAGGATATTTTTTCACCCAAAATGTTTGGCAAAAGTTGTTTAAGTCGAAGGTTCGCGCGAAAAACAATGGCAAAACGAAAACGTTCACCACTCAAATCGTTTGAATAAAAACTACGTTATAATTTTTTTTTTCAAACCCCGAACTTCCTGTTTTTTAAATTTCATAGTTGAAAATAATTTTGCAAGCGTTAGTTGTGCATACACCCGCATGTTTTTATTTTTTTTTTCCAGTGAGAGAGACGAAGAGAGAGAGAGGAGGAGAGCAGAAGAGAGAGAGAGAGGAGAGAGAGAGGAGAAGAATGGTCCCTAATTGAAAGTTGCGCTTTGTCAATGTTGTACGGTTGAGGCTAAGAGAAGAGAGAAGGAAGATATTTGCAGGAGAACTAAGAACGAACAGGAGAGGATTTCCGGGACTCACCGTTTGTTCTACACACACACACAAACTGGCAGCAGAATGGGGCGTCGGGGGGGAAACGGCGTGAACACCTGGGTCAACTTTGGATTGTAGTCTCTCTCCCACTGAAAACTGGAAGTTCTGCTTGTGATTCTGTTCTGCGGGGAAGGATTTTCATATTTAGTTCCCAATCTTTTTCTTCTCTTTTCCTCGTTGCAACTTGCCTTAAGAGAGTCTCCTGCATTTTGGTTTGGTTGGTTTGGTCCTGGTTCATACCACATATCTCTATTAACTAATGAGTTCATAATTAATTAATTATTATTGATGGCAATTTTCTCATTTGTTTTGTTTGAAAGAATTTTTGTTTTTTTATGTATTTACATAAAACAACTGTTTTATTTTATGTTCAGAGTTTAGCAATTCATTGCATGAAAAAAAAAGTTTCATCCAGTGTTTTATTTTTTTCATTATTTTTAGCAGCATTTTCTCCTTTTAAAGAAAATTTTATTCCTTTCTTTGAATATAAACTTTGTCGTAATGATTTTTTGGAAGTGTTGCAATATCTAATTTAACCTTTGCTTATTTATTTTTGGATAGTTTTACTACTGTGACATTACTAATCTTATTGACCTTGAAAAGCTCCGAACGAAAAATTCTTTTTTATTTTTGAGCTTGACGGTTTCCCCCTCCTATAAATATGATTAGGCTCATTTCATGTTAAACTAAAATGAAAAGTTTTTTATTTCTAAACCACTGGTCTGACTGAAGGAAAAAATATCAATGATGTTAGCGTTTTTTCAAAAATGTTTCTAAAAATAAATTTAAATAAAAATCGTTGTCTTGGGATTCATTTTAAAACAAATTTGATAACACAATTAGTGGTCATGTCCGCCTAGGAAGTAAGGGTCATTTGTCTCTTCATTGTTCACCGTCTTTATCAACAGCAAATTAATAAACTACATTTATGAAACATTCAACTTGCCGATGTCCCATGGATTTAAGCCTGAAAAGCAAATGAATTACCATGAACTCAATTTCAAGCAATTTACAATAAACCCTAGAAAAAATGAGGAAAAAAACCGTAATCGTTAAAATATATACATTTGTTAAAAAGAAATAATAAAGTTCATGAATTCACCTAAGCATAATATAAGGCTTTTAAATCTGAGGCCATTTATTTCTGATAGTCAAGCCACCTAATATTCGTCTTTGTCTCCTTGAGTATACCTTTCTGTAGTGACATCCTTTTTTATGGTTGAACTACTCTCTAAATAGATGAGTTTCCTCCTTGTGTAATAAAATGGTTTTAAGAAATCATTGAAATTATTCTATAACTAAATTAACCCTCTGCACTGTATCTCTATTTACATAATTAACTTAAAAACCTTTTTTGGATGCCCATTTAGGAAGGAAAATGCTTAAAATATGAAAGGAATATCATGGGATTAGAATTGTCATCAGAGATGAGAACAGGCTCAGATTCTCATACATATGAATACCAGGTAAATCCCAGGAGTGCAGATAAACATATTTAAACGGGCACATGAAGACGCCAGTAAAGCTTATGAAAATGGCATAAAGCAAAACAATTGAAAACCCGTTTGAAAACCGCAATGGAAGGTTTTTAAAATAAAATTGAAATGACTCATTGAAATCCTTTTAAAAAATTTTCAAAACTCTCTTTGATAAACCTTGTTTTGAAAAATTTCATGAAACTAGTTGAATCATCCTAAAAATCTTGGGAATAATTATAACGATAGAATATTTTGAAAATGTCATGAGATTTTTTGTTTTTTGAAATCTTATAAACTCATGTTTGAAAACCTCTCGAATATTATCATGAAGACAACTTTGAAAACCTTTCAATAAAACCTCATGGAAGCTTTGAATAAAATTGAAACCTTACCTTTTTGAAAATTTCATTAGAACTAGTGAAATCCTTTAAAATTAAAAATTTGAAAATATTTTTGAAAATATCAAAAAATGAGATTTTTTGAAACCTCTTATAAATCATTTGAAAACCTCCTTTGAAAATATCACCAGAAAACCTTATGAAAATTTTGAATAAGAAAATTGAAAGCCCCATGAAATCTTTTGAAGATCTTTAAAACGCTCTTAAAACCTTTTAAAATCCTTGATGAAAGATAGAGTATAGAATCAGTGAATTTTTTGATATATCGATATTATTTTTGAAAATAACATAAGATTCTTTGTTTGAAAATTTAAAAAAATAATTAAAACCTCTTGGAAATATCCTATTGAAACCTTTCAAAACTATCTTGAAACATTTTGAAAATCCCAAGAAAGCTAGTGAAATCCCTTATAATGTCATGCAAATATGTTAGAAATATGTTGAAAATATCATATTATTTTTCATGAAATCTTAAAATCCTTTGAAAACCTGTTGAAATGTCGTAAATACCTTGAAAAATCATTTCAAAACCTCTTGGACTGTTTTTAAAAAAAAAAAAAGAATATAAATATCAATGAACCTATCAAAAATCTTTAACACTTTTTTTAGCAACCTTTTGAAAATCTCAAATATCATATAAGCTAGTGAAATCCCTTGAAAATCTCTAAAAAATACCTTGGAAATATCTTGAAAATATACAGACGCTTGAAAATAAATAATTTAAAACTTCATGAAGCTTTGAGGAATATTGAAATTAAAATAAACCTTTTGTTTTTTAAAAAGTTTCAAAACTTTTTTTAAATCTTTTGAAACTCTCCGGTACTCGTGAAATTCCTTAAGAAACTTTTAAAATTATTTGAAAATGTGTTGATAATATCAAGAGACTGCTTGAAATCTTGAAAATCGTTGAAAAGCCTCTTGAAATATCATAAAAGTCTCTGACTACCTTTAAAAACCTCATGGAAACTTTGAATAAAATTGAAAATCTCATGAGAAGTTTTGAAAATTTTTCAAATCTCTCTTGAAAACTTTTGAAAATTTCATTAAATCAGTGAAATCCCTTAAAATCAAAAACCCTTGAAAATGGCATAAAAACACTTGAAAACCTTTTGAAAACATCATGAAAGCTTTGTATAGGAAAAATTCAAAAGCTCTGGAACCTTCTGAAATCTTTCAGAACTCTCTTGAAATCTTTTGAAGATTTCATGAAACTAGTGTACTCCCCTTAAGAATCTATTGAAAATACACTGAAAATGTTTTGAAAATATCATAAGATTTTTTTCAAATCTTACATCATTTGAAAACCTCTTGAAAATATAATGAAGACACTTGAAACCTTTGAAAACCTATTTAAAATACCTTGAAATACATTTGTAAACCTCAGGGAGATTTTTAGGAATATTAAAAATCCCATGAACCTATTGAAAATCTTTAAAACCTTTTTGAAACCTTTTGAAAATTTCATAATCTCTCGTAAGCTATGAAATCCCTTAAAATCTCTAAAAGAAAATACCATGAAAATATCTTGAAAATATCATTAGACTTCTTAAAATCTTAAAGATCCTTTGAAATCCATATGAAAATCTGTTGAAAATATCATACAGACGCTTGAAGATCATTTAAAAACCTCATGAAAGCTTTGAGGAATAATCAAAATCAATGAAACCTTTTGAAACTCTCCAGTACTAGTGGGAACCCTCATCCCTTAAAAATGCTTTGAAAGTGTGTTGATGATATCAACAGAGTTCATGAAATCTTGAAAATCGTTTGAAAAAACTACCTGAAAATATCATAAAATCTCTTGAAAAACCTTTGAAAAAATTATGGAACCTTTGAATAAATTTGAAATCTTGTGAAATGTTTTTTTTTTTTTTTGAAAGTCTCTTTAAATAACTCCTGAATGAAACCTTTTGAAAATATCATGAAACAAGTGAAACCCCTTACAAATCCCTTTAAAATACATTTAAAAATATTTTGAAAATATCATGAGATTTCTTGAAATCTTAAAAATAATTTGAAAATCTCTTGAAATCGTATAAAGACGCTTGAAAACATTTGAATATCTCATGGAAGCTTTGCATGATATTGAAAAGCTCTTGAAATCCTTTGAACATCTTTCAAAACTCTCTTGAAACCTTTTTAAAATTTCATGAAAATAGTGAAATCCCTGTAAAATCTTTTGAAAATGCATTGAAAATATTTTGAAAATATCATGATATTTTTTTTTAATCTTATAAATAATTTGAAAACCTCTTGAAAATGCCATTAAGACACTTGAAAACCTTCGACACCCTTATGGAAGCTTTCAATAAAATTGAAAATCTCATGAAATCTTTTAAAAATCTTTCAAACTCTCATGAAACCTTTTGAAAATCTCATAAAACTAGTTAAATCACTCAAAAATCTCCTGAAGAATATAATTGATAATATTTTGAAAATAATATATGACTTCCTGAAAATTTTCAAAAATAATTTTAAAACCTCTTGAACATATCTTGAAAATGTCAAAAATTCACTTGAAAATCCTTTGAAAAACTCATGTGAGATTTGAAGAATATGAAAGATCTCATAAAACCTAATGAAAATCTTTCAAATATCTATTGAAACCTTTTGAAAATCTCACGAAAGCTAGTGAAATATCTTAGAATTTCATTCAAAAATATTAGAAATATCTCGAAAATTTTCATATTATTTCATGAAATCTTAAAATCCTTTGAAAAGTCTCGAAAATGTCGTAAATGCCTTGAAAATCATTTGAAAACCTCATGGAACTTTTGGGAAAATATAAAAATCTCATGAAACTTTAAACAATCTTCAAGACTATTTTATTTAAAACTTTTTGAAAATCTCAAAATCTCACGTAAGCTATTTGAAATCCCCTGAAAATTTCCAAAAAAAAAAAAAACTACCATGAAAATATCTTGAAAATGTCATTAGATTTGTGAAAAGCTTAAAAATCCTTTCAAACCTGCTTGAAAACCTCTTTAAAAATATCATACTGACACTTGAAATGCAATGAAACCTTTTGAAAATCTTTCAAAATCTCTTAAAACCTTTTGAAACTCTCCAGTACTAGTGAAATCCCCTAAGAACTTTTAAAAATACTTTGAAAATGTGTTGATTATATCAAGAGACTTCTTGAATCTTGAACATCGTTTGTAAGCTTCTTGAAAACCTTTGAAAACCTCATGGAAGCTTTGAATTAAAATTGAAAATCTCATGAAATATTTTGAAAATCTTTAAAATCACTCTTGAAACATTTTGGGAAAAATCTCATGAAACTAGTAAAAGTAATCCCTGAAAATTCCATGAAACTACAATGACAATATTTTGAAAATATTATAAGATTTCTTGAAATCTTAAAAATAATCAGAAAATCTCTTGAAAGTGGCATAAAAATCTAATGGAAGCTTTGAATAAATGAAAAAGCTCTTGAAATCCTTTGAAAAATCCTTCAAACTCTCATGAAACCTTTTGAAAATTTCATGAAACTAGTGAAATCCCTTAAAAACATTTTGGAAATACATTGAAAATGTTTTGAAAATGCATGTAGATTTTTGAAATCTTTGAAAATCATTTGAAAAACTTCTAGAAAATATCATGAAAATACTTGAAAACCTTTGGAAACCTTATGGAAGCTTTGAATAAAATTGCAAAATATCATGAAATCTTTGGAAAATCTTTAAAAACTCTGAAACCTTTTGAAAATCTCTTGAAACTAATGAATTCCATAGAAATATCTAAATATATATTGAAAATATTTTGAAAAGAACATAAGACTTCTTAAAGACTTAAAAATCATTTTAAAAGCTCTTGAAAATGTCATAAAGTCACTTGAAAATCATTTGGAAACCTCATGTGAGCTTTGAAGAATATGAAACATCTCATAAAAACTATTGAAATTCTTTCAAATCTCTCTTGAAACCTCCCTTATTTTTTGCATGGAATATGTCAGAAATATTTTCAAAATATCATATTATTTCATGGATTCTTTAAGTCCTTTAAAACCTCTTGAAAATGGCGTCAAATAGCTTGAAAATCATTTGAAAACCTAATGAAAGTTTTTAAGAATATCAAAAATCTCACGAACATATCGACAATTTTAAGTGACTCCATCGTATTTACAAACGAGCCATAAAGTTGTACTTTTGGTTTGCATAGCAATCATCGTTTGGTATCACTCCATCCATTCTTAGTTATTATCTCCGTTGACTGTGAAGATATTCTCTCAAATTTCGAATTCTTACTTCTTTCCTGTGTAGAGGTTAAGTCGTGCAAACACAGTACAAAAATAGGATATATTGTTCCAGTTTTACATCATGAGATAGATGCAGAGAAGGTTTCTGAATATATGTTTAAACTAAGAAGTGGTAGAGGAAGTCTGATATACAATTCATTTACAAATCATAGGCAAGCAAACCTACTCAATATACAGACATACGAACTAACATACATAATGAGGTTAGTCACGTACACCTCTACATTTTCGTGAGAGTCAAAATGTTCCAGAGAAAGCTATGGTTGATGTTCTAGATACGTCTTGCTTATGTAAGGTGTTCACACACTTGGATTTCGGACAGTCTTTCCTGCATGACCTCCTTGGCCTATGGCCTGTTCATGTTTACATGCATTACTGTAAAGAACGTCTACATTCAAATTTATTTTTAATGTAAACCCTTACATCACACACACACACACACACACACACACACACACACACACACACACATATATATATATATATATATATATATATATATATATATTATATATATATATATATATATATGTGTGTGTGTGTGTGTGTGTGTGTGTGTGTGTGTGAATCATGAAATGACCATTGAAACAAACCTTTAGTTTAAACTTAAGGACCATATTTTAGTAAACTGACTACCATCTTTATGAAGCAATGAATGACAGAGGAAGTTACCTTTGCAAAATAATAAAGTGGGAGATAGACCCTGGGGTAAGTCGCTGAGCCGCCGAAGTTCTGTTAATTGTCTTAATCTTCTTCATCGTTGCCTTAAGGAAGACATTGTCTATATGGTCGAGTCCCAGGCTCCATTGGAAAGGTTGGTCCTATTTTTGTTGTTTTATCAGTGAACATTACAACATTTGGCATTTTTATCGATAGCTACTTTTGTATAAAATTCGGGACGAGTTTCCAATCCATGGTATAGTTCGTGTTATTTATATGATGAAAAATTGCCGAACTATTTTCTCTCCTTACCTGACTGGGCATTTATATTTAATTATCTCTCAGAGAGACTTATCACAGGCCCCACAGGTGATCTTATGAACTCCTACATTTTTACAAACTGGTTTCTGCTGGACGTTAATTAATTATTTCCCCAGTGTATTTGGATGAGTGAAGATAAAAGGGTTTTTTGATCTCTCGTGAATTGTCCACGTGAGGAATTGCGATTTTGTTTGTGTATTTTTCCTTTTCTTAGTTTTCTGTGGGTTTGCAAAAAAAAAAAAAAAAAGAGAAGAAAGAAAAGCTCTTTGCTTTATGCGTAGCTTTTTTCTATTTGTGTTTGGGGTATTTTTAACAAAAATAAGTTGATATTCATTGTTTCAAGTTCTTGGTTAAGAAATTGTAGCGTGCAAATTCTCAGGGCTCTAAAAAATAGGTTACTTGCTATGGCTAGTTTAACTGAAATTCATGGTAGCTGTAAAAATGTATATATGAAAGTGAGAATGTTGCTTTTCTGATGCAGTGAATTTGTAGTTGTTGTTAGTTCTGATGATTTTGATATCTAAAAAGGGGATTTGGTTATTGCTTTCCCATTCTACTTTAAATTCTATGCTCGGGACTAAGAATTAATTTTTGTAATATAACATCAAAATTGCCCAACTCACTTTTCCTGTATGTTGAGATGCCGTCTACATAACGAAGCCAAATCATATCTGCAGGTTTGATGGGGTTTATAATTACTGTTTCGAAAAACTCCACATATAAGTTTGCTACCAAGGGACTGAGCAGACTCCTCATACTGCAACCGAATTTTTTACGGTAAAAGTTATTCACCAAAGGAAAAGACGTTATTAGTGGCGCAGAGATCTACAAGTTAGGAAACGTTAGTACATCTTTTTATGGGTACTTTTGTGAAAAGGAAGTCTACGTCTAGGCTGAGAAGTTTTCCGATATGTATTGGGATATTGGCCAATCTGAATTTGATGCAAAAGTCTTCTGTATGTTTTATATGATTAGGGGAAAAGGTTTCCTAAAAGGGGATAGTAACTTAGCTAACCATTTTTTAAATTCTGTGTAGTTAAAAGCTCCCGCACACGAGATTATGGGACGGAAGGGGAATTGCTTGGTTTAAATTTTTCCCAAATCTCTATATTTTTCTACTTTAACCGATGTTTCTGATTTTTCTGAAGAAATCTATTGGGACATTTTGGTTCTGGTTTCTTGGTAATTTCTGATAAATAGTTGTATAATTTAAAAGTTCACTAATCTTTTCTTGGTAGAAGTTCTTGTCCATAAACATAATTTTACCATCTTTATCTTATATAGTGATTATAACGTTTAGTTTGCGGAGTGAGTTCATAGCTACCATGAATCTTTTAGGCAGGGGGTGTGTATTGCTGTGTCTGGTTAGGATGTTTTGAAGGATTCCCTTAATTAAGACATATTTCGTCTTTCTTCTGATTGTTGTTAGCAATGAAATTATCAAATGTTACTAGAAAGTGGAGTGTACGATTTTGATAAGGTTTTAGGGCAATGATAAACCTAAGTTTAAGACTATAGATTGGTTGTTAATTAAAGAGCACTTGGATAGATCTATAAATTTGTTTAGTTGAACTAACGATTCCAAATACTATTTTCAATTAATGAATACAGTTTACGAACAAGCATATTGTAGTCAATAACACTTATTTGCGAGCAGCTGTGTCGATACAATGGAGGATAGGAACTTATTTGTGGGTCTGAAGTGAAGAGACGGAGGTAGTGTGCGCCTGACTGATGGTTTTTTCGGTGTGTGTATATGTATTATATATATATATATATATATATATATATATATATATATATATATATATATATATATAATATATATATATATATATATGATTAATGCCGTAATAACTCACAAATGAAAGAATAACTAAAAGGAAAATACAAACAATCATAAAAAAGTTTGTTACTTATATGCCTCAACCTGTGAATCTAAGACTAAAGAAAATTGGAAATCAATAAAGGAAATTGGAAATAAGTAAAATAACCATGTATCACTGCAAAACGATCGAACACAAATTGGTAACCGAAACAACAGTAAACAAGAACAGCAACGAAGGGCTCGAGAAAATTTCGGTCTCATTGTATTAAATAGGAAAATTATTTCTTTCTTAGGTTCGTTTCTGCGTCGACTCTCTCTTGATGGAGGGATTTTCTCTCGCTTAGAGAGTTTGGACACAATTGGAATTAGCTCCGTTTGATGGAAGTGAATTGAGAAGGAAGAGGTGTCCGTAATCATATTACTATTCCTAGAAAATCGCAATACAAGATAATTCAAATTTACACAAATAATTTTATTGATAAGCAAACTATAAATAAAGGCTTCTGGGTTTTATTTTATAGTAAACATTAAAGGAATTTCCCAACAATTGTGATAGCGATATTGAATGATTTTCGTGAGAAAAGAGAAAGACGAGGAAAAGGGAGTTTTCCATGACCCACCCAACCAAAACAACCTGTAGCCCACCCTTCATTGGGAAGGGTAGACCTTACAGGGTGAGAATCCCCTCAATAAGGTTTACCTCACGTTTATTGATTGACTGGTGAGGTTGCCTAGCGTCACAGACCCTAGGCGGCATCAGAGAGCCTTTGCTTCCTGATGCCGACGGTTTTGGGTGCTTCCAAAATAATATTGTATAATATAATTATCCATCATAATTAAAATTATGATCATTAAAAATATTCTTAAGAAACTCGGCTCTTACACGAGTACTGATTTGGTTAATACTTTTTAACAACTCAGATAAGAGATAATTATGCTAATTTATCAGAAACTTTTTAACAATTATATTTTCCCTACTTGTATTAGAAAGATGTATTATTTATGCTTCAAATAAATCTTAACATTCCTTTAATACACCACTAATTAATTTTTAAATGAATATCCAATGACCACTTCAACCCACTTTCTTAAGGAAATTGGGATGAATGAGAAAGAAATTTCTTTCGGAGTTCCGGAGTCATTGCAAGTCTCTCTGGCAACATGATGACGTCATCGAGGCTTCAAGAATCCTAGAAAGGTCGTGATTATTGCTGTGGATATATTTGGTTCTAAAAATCCTTTAAAATGCTTTTACTTTTATTATAATATCTAGTCTGAAGGAAAGGTTGTATATCAAACATAAAACACATGAACAGTTACTGAGTAACTGAGATTGCCATAAATATTACATAGAATCATACCGTCTTTCAAACACAAAGCAAATATTCCTTAGGCATCCAAAGGAAAGATGCAATCCGAGTCCTTGCCGGATTTGTCCCGAAGTAAAGAGCCTCGGGCTTCCATTTGTTATGGAGCCGATATCTGACTCCATAACATTTGGTGTCCCGAGAGTCATTTTCGGCTCATAAGTCCTAAGAGGGAGACCCCGTGTGGTGGGTCAGAAGCCCCTCTTTGGAATCACTGAAAGAGGACTACCTCTCTCCTTTTCTCTCTTTCTTTCTTTCTTTTTTCTTTCTTTCTTTCTTCTTCTTCTTCTTCTTCTTCTTTCTTCTTCTTCTTCTCAGATTCATCCACAATCTGTGTGGGTATTTTCATCAGCCTCCTTCTGCTGTTTCTCTCTTGTGTCCTCCCTTCGTTCATTCCTTTGTTTGTCTCTCGTATCTTCATGCATGCAATCTCTCCTTCTCATATGCCTTCCTCGTCTACGTTCACTAACACTTCTATTTACATCCATCTTACTTGGAACCTCTTACTCAAAACCTCCACTGGTCATCAGGTGCCCTTTAAACCATCTTCATTTGGATTTTTGGGGTCTCCTGACATTCAGTGACTTTCGCTGATCCCCTGATGTGTTCATTTGTTACCAAACTTCCTGCCTTTAGTACGTATATTGATTATTCAGCTCTTAATTTGCACGCACCCTCACGCTTACAGGTTCAAGCAATAATGCACTGCATTACGACCCTAAAATATTTACCTGGTATTTTACTACTTCAATAATATTTGTATCTATTCATTTATTCATTTAACTTTTTATTTGGCCTTCGTAGAATTTTTCCTTATGAATAGGGATTTGCATTCTGAATAATAATAATAATAATAATAATAATAAAATAATAATAATAATAATAATAATAATAATAATAATAATAATAATAATATAACGAAAAGTTTATAGTCATGACAAACACAACTGTCTATTTAGATGACAATTCTCTAATGACACTAAAGTTATATTTTCTGAATTTTATCCTATAGGCCTCACAGTAGTTATACAAAAATTATACAGTGCACGAGTTAACTTAGTTAGAGAATAATTTCATGATTCGTAAGACTAATTCGGAGTAGAATATCCCATCCATAATTCAACCATTAAGGAAAAAATATGTCATTACGGAGTTATACTCAAGGAGACAAAGAATTAATATCGGAATGAATGTCTCCGATTTACACCCTTATTTTATGCATAGCGAAGTATGAAATTATTTTTCAACTATGTATTTAGTACTTTCAGATTACGTTTTTTCCTCTTTCATTTGCCTTAGCTTTTTGTTAAGATTGAAATTGATTCTGGAT
>NC_061092.1:67762810-67782810 GCF_015104395.2 Macrobrachium nipponense
ATCCAGAATCAATTTCAATCCTAACAAAAAGCTAAGGAAATGAGGGAAAAAACGTAATCTGAAAGTACTAAATACATAGTTTGAAAAATAATTTCATACTTTCGCTATTGCATAAAATAAGGGTTTGTAAAATCGGAGGACATTCATTCCGATATAATTCTTTGTCTCCTTGAGTATAACCTCACTGTAATGACATTTTTTCCTTATGGTTGAATTATGGATGAAGATATTCTACTCCGAATTAGTCTTACGAATCATGAAATTATTCTCTAACTAAGTTAACTCTGCACTGTATATTTTTTTGTATAATTACTGTTGAGGCCTATAAGATAAAAATTCAGAAAATATAACTTTAGTGTCATTAGAGAATTGCATCATAAATAGACAGTTGTGTTTTTTCATGACTATAAACCTTTTCGTTATTATTATTATTATTATTATTACTTTTTTTTTTTTTTTTTTTTTTTTTTTTTTTTTGCTCTATCACAGTCCTCCAATTCGACTGGGTGGTATTTATAGTGTGGGGTTCCGGGGGGTGCATCCTGACCCCCTTAGGAGTCCATCACTCTTCTTACTATGTGTGCGTTTCTAGGATCACACTCTTCTGCATAGGTCCTGGTAGCTACTTCAGCCTCTAGTTTTTCTAGATTCCTTTTCAGGGATCTTGGGATCGTTGCCTAGTGCTCCTATGATTATGGGTACGATTTCCACTGCATATCCCATATCCTTCTTATTTCTATTTTCAGATCTTGATACTTATCCATTTTTTTTCCCTCTCTTTCTCTTTCAACTCTGGTGCCCATGGTATTGCGACATCAATGATGATACTTTCTTCTTGACTTTGTCAATCAACGTCACGTCTGGTCTGTTTGCACGTATCACCCTATCCGTTTCTGATACCATAGTCCCAGAGGATCTTTGCCTGATCGTTTTCTATCACTCCCTCAGGTTGGTGCTCGTACCACTTATTACTGCGAGGTAGCTGATGTTTCTTGCACAGGCTCCAGTGGAGGGCTTTTGCCACTGAATCATGCCTCTTTTTGTACTGGTTCTGTGCAAGTGCCCGGGCATTTCACTTTGCTATGTGGTTTTATGGTTTCATTTTTCGTATTGCACTTCCTACATATGGGAGAGATGTTTATTTCCGTCTATCGTACTTTGAACATATCTGGTTCTTAGGGCCTGATCTTGTGCCGCTGTTATCATTCCTTCAGTTTCCTTCTTTAGCTCTCCCCCCCTCTGTAGCCATTGCCAATTGTCATCGCTGGCTAGTTCTTTAGTCTGTCTCATGTATTTCCCGTCGTTGCATTGGTTTGTTTTGTGGCCAGTCCTCTGTTTCTTTCTGTCTTTCTCCTGTCTCTGTATATTTCTGGGTCTTCGTCTACTTTTATTAGTCCTTCTTCCCATTATTATTATTATTATTATTATTATTAAAAAACATTATTATTATTATTATTATTATTATTATTATTATTATTATTATTATTATTCATTATTATTATTCAGAATGCAAATCCCTATTCATAAGGAAAAATTCTACGAAGGCCAAATAAAAAGTTAAATGAATAAATGAATAGATACAAATATTATTGAAGTAGTAAAATACCAGGTAAATATTTTAGGGTCGTAATGCAGTGCATTATTGCTTGAACGTGTAAGCGTGAGGGGGTGCGTGGCAAAATTAAGAGCTGAATAATCAATATACGTACTAAACAAAGGCAGGAAAATTTTGGTAACAAATGAACACATCAGGGATCAGCGAAAGTCACTGAATGTCAGGAGACCCCAAAAATCCAAATGAAGATGGTTTAAAGGGCACCTGATGACCAGTTGAGGGTGATGAGTAAGAGGTTACAAGTAAGATGATGTAATAGAAGTGTTAGTGAAACGTAGACGAGGAAGGCATATAGGAGAGAGAGATTGCATGCATGAAGATACGAGAGACAAACAAAGGAATGAACGAAGGGAGGACACAAGAGAGAACAGCAAGAAAAGGAGGCTGATGAAATACCCCACACCAGATTGTGGATGAATCTGACGAAGAGAAAGAAGAAGAAGAAGAGAAGAAGAGAAGAAGAAGAAATAAAGAAAGAAAGAAAGAAAGAAAGAAGAAAGAAAGAGAAGAGAAAAGGAGAGAGGTAGTCCTCTTTCAGTGATTCCAAAGAGGGGCTTCTGACCCACCACACGGGGTCTCCCTCTTAGGACTTATTAGCTGAAAACGACTCTCGGGACAACAAATGTCACGGAGTCAGATATCGGCTCCATAACAATGGAAGACCGAGGCTCTTTACTTCGGACAATCCAGGACTCGGATTGAGCATCTTCCTTTGGATGCCTAAGGAATATTTGCTTTGTGTTTTGAAAGAAGGTATGATTCTATGTAATATTTTATGGCAATCTCAGTTACTCTGTAACTGTTCATGTGTTTTATGTTTGATATACAACCTTTCCTTCAGACTAGATATTATAATAAAAGTAAAAGCATTTTAAAGGATTTTTAGAACCAAATATATCCACAGCAATAATCACGACCTTTCTAGGATTCTTGAAGCCTCGATGACGTCATCATGTTGCCAGAGAGACTTGCAATGACTCCGGAACTCCAGAAGGAATTTCTTTCTCATTCATCCCATTTTCCTTAAGACAGTGGGTTGAAGTGGTCTTTGGATATTCATTTAAAAATTAATTAGTGGTGTATTAAAGGAATGTTAAGTTTTATTTGAAGCATAAATAATACATCTTTCTAATACAAGTAGGGAAAAATATAATTGTTAAAAAGTTTCTGATAAATTAGCATATTATCTCTTATCTGAGTTGTTAAAAAGTATTACCCAAATCAGTACTCGTGTAAGAGCCGAGTTTCTTAAGATATTTTTTAATGATCATAAATTTTAATTATGATGGATATTATATTATACAATATTATTTTGGAAACACCCAAAACCGTCGGCATCAGGAAGCAAAGGCTCTCTGATGTCGCATAGGGTCTGTGACGCTAGGCAACCTCACCAGTCAATCAATAAACGTGAGGTAAACCTTATTGAGGGGATTCTCACCCTGTAAGGTCTACCCTTCCCAATGAAGGGTGGGCTACAGGTTGTCTTTGGTTGGGTCATGGAAACTCCCTTTTCCTCGTCTTTCTCTTTTCTCACGAAAATCATTCAATATCGCTATCACAATGGTTGGGTAAATTCCTTTAATGTTTACTATAAAATAAAAAACCCCAGAAGCCTTTATTTATAGTTTGCTTATCAATACAATTATTTGTATATTGTGGAATTACCTTGTATTGCGAATTTTCTAGGAATAATAATATGATTTACAGACACTCCTCTTCCTTGCTCAATTCACTTTCCCATCAAACGGAGTTAATTCCAATTGTGTCCAAACTGTCTGTCCGCTGAGAAAAATCACTATCCATCAAGAGAGTCGACGCAGAACGAACACAAGAAAGAAATGATTTTCCTATTTAATACAATGAGACCGAAAATTTTTCTCGAGCCCTTCGTTGCTGTTCTTGTTTACTGTTTGTTTCGGTTACCAGTTTGTGTTCGATCGTTTTGGCAGGGATACATAGTTATTTTACTTGTTTCCAATTTCCCTTTATTGATTTCCAATTTTCTTTAGTCTTAGATTCACAGGTTGAGGCATATATAAGTATACTTTTTTATGATTGTTGTATTTTCCTTTTAGTATTCTTTCATTTGTGAGTTATTACGGCCATTAACCAATAATATATATATATATATATATATATATATATATATATATATATATATATATATATATATACACACACCGAAAAAAACCATCAGTCAGGCGCACACTACCTCCGTCTCTTCACTTCAGACCCCACAAATAAAGTTCCTATCCTCCATTTTGTATCGACACAGCTGCTCGACAATAGTGTTATTGACTACAATATTGCTTGTTCGTAAAACTGTATTCTAGTAATTGAAAATAGTATTTTGGAATCGTTTAGTTCAACTAAACAAATTTATAGAATCTATCCAAGTGCTCTTTAATTAAACAACCAATCTATAGTTCTTAAACTTAGGTTTATCATTTGCCCTGAAACCTTATCAAAATCGTACACTCCACTTTCTAGTAACATTTGATAATTTCATTGCTAACAACAATCAGAAAAAAAGACGAAATATGTCTTAATTAGGGAATCCTTCAAACATCCTAACCAGACACAGCAATACACACCCTCTGCCCAAAGATTCATGGTAGCTATGAACTCACTCCGCAACTAAACGTTATAATCACTATATAAGATAAAGAATGGTAAAATTATGTTTATGGACAAGAACTTCTACCAAGAAAAGATTAGTGAACTTTTAAATTATACAACTACCTATCAGAAATTACCAAGAAACCAGAACCAAAATGTCCCAATAGATTTCTTCAGAAAAATTTCAGAAACATCGGTTTTTAAAGTAGAAAAATATAGAGATTTGGGAAAAATTTAAACCAAGCATTCCCCTTCCGTCCCATAATCTCGTGTGCGGGAGCTTTTACTACAGAATTTAAAAATGGTTAGCTAAGTTACTATCCCTTTTTAGGAACCTTTTCCCTAATCATATAAAAAACATACAGAAGACTTTTGCATCAAATTCAGATTGGCCAATATCCCAATCATATCGGAAAACTTCTCAGCCTAGACGTAGACTTCCTTTTCACAAAAGTACCCATAAAAAGATGTACTAACGTTCCTAACTTGTAGATCTCTGCGCCCACTAATAACGTCTTTTCCTTTGGTGATAACTTTTACCGTAAAAAATTCGGTTGCAGTATGAGGAGTCTGCTCAGTCCCTTGGTAGCAAAACTTATAGTGGAGTTTTTCGAAACAGTAATTATAAACCCCATCAAACCTGCAGATATGATTTGGCTTCGTTATGTAGACGCATCTCAACATACAGGAAAAGTGAGTTGGGCAATTTTGATGTTATATTACAAAATTAATTCCTTAGTCCCGAGCATAGAATTTAAAGTAGAATGGGAAAGCAATAACCAAATCCCCTTTTTAGATATCAAAATCATCAGAACTAACAACAACTACAAATTCTCTGTCATCAGAAAAGCAACATTCTCACTTTCATATATACATTTTTACAGCTACCATGACATTTCAGTTAAACTAGCCATAGCAAAGTAACCTATTTTTAGAGCCCTGAGAATTTGCACGCTACAATTTCTTAACCAAGAACTTGAACAATGAATATCAACTTATTTGTTGTTAAAATACCCCAAACACAAAATAAGAAAAAGCTACGCATAAAGCAAGAGCTTTTCTTTCTTTCTCTTTTTTTTTGTCTTTTTTTTTTTTGCAAACCCACAGAAAACTAAGAAAAGGAAAAAGGACACAAACAAATCGCAATTCCTCACGTGGACAATTCACGAGAGATCAAAAAACCCTTTATCTTCACTCATCCAAATACACTGGGGGAAATAATTAATTAACGTCCAGCAGAAACCAGTTTGTAAAAATGTAGGAGTTCATAAGATCCCCTGTGGGGCCTGTGATAAGTCTCTCTGAGAGATTAATTAAATATAAATGCCCAGTCAGGTAAGGAGAAAATAGTTCGGCAATTTTCCATCATATAAATAACACGAACTATACCATGGATTGGAACTCGTCCCGAATTTTATACAAAAGTAGCTATCGATAAAAATGCCAAATGTTGTAATGTTTCACTGATAAACAACAAAATAATAGGATCACCTTTCCAATGGAGCCTGGGACTCTGACAATGTCTTCCTTAAGGCAACGATGAAGATTAAGACAATTAACAGATCCTTCGGCGGCTCAGCGACGACCCACCCCAGGCTTCACCTAAGGGTCCTATCTCTCCCACTTTATATTTTGCAAGGTAACTTTCCTCTGTCATTCATTGCTTCATAAAGATGGTAGTCAGTTACTAAAATATGGTCCTTAAGTTTAAACTAAAGTGTTTCAATGGTCATTTCATGATTCACACACACACACACACACACACACACACACACACACATATATATATATATATATATATATATATATTATATATATATATATATATATATATATATATATATATATATATATATATACATATATATATAATATATATATATATATATATATATATATATATATATATATATATATATATATATATATATGTGTGTGTGTGTGTGTGTGTGTGAGAGTGTGTGTGTGTGTGTGTGTGTGATGTAAGGGTTTACATTAAAAAATACAAATTTGAATGTAGACATTCTTTACAGTAATGCATGTAAACATGAATCAGGCCATAGGCCAAGGAGGTCATGCAGGAAAGACTGTCCGAAATCCAAGTGTGTGAACACCTTACATAAACAGACGTATCTAGAACATCAACCATACCTTCTCTGGAACCATTTTGACTCTCACGAAAATGTGAGGTGTACGTGACTAACCTCATTATGTATGTTAGTTCGTATGGTCTGTATATTGAGTAGGTTTGCTTGCCTATGATTTGTAAACGAATTGTATATCAGACTTCCTCTACCACTCTTAGTTTAACATATATTCAGAAACCTTCTCTGCATCATCTCATGATGTAACTGGAACAAATATATCCTATTTTTGTACTGTGTTTGCACGACTTAACCTCTACACAAGAAAGAAGTAAGAATTGAAATTTGAGAGAATATCTTCACAGTCAACGGAGATATAACTAAGAATGGATGGAGTGATACCAAAACGATGATTGCTATGCAAACCAAAAGTACAACTTTATGGCTCGTTTTGTAATACGATGGGGATCCTTAAAATTGTCGATATGTTCGTGATTTTTTGATATTCTTAAAAACTTTCATTAGGTTTTCAAATGATTGTTTTCAAGCTATTTGCCGCCCATTTTCAAGAGTTTTAAAGACTTAAAGAATTCATGAAATAATATGATATTTTAAAAAGATTTCTGACATATTTCCATGCAAAAATAATGGAGGTTTCAAGAGAGATTTGAAAGATTTCAATAGTTTTTATGAGATGTTTCATATTCTTCAAAGCTCACATGAGTTTCCAAATGATTTTCAAGTGACTTTATGACATTTTCAAGAGCTTTAAAATGATTTTAAGTCTTTAAGAAGTCTTATGTTTCTTTTCAAAATATTTTCAATATATATTTAGAGATTTCTATGGAATTTCATTAGTTTCAAGAGATTTTCAAAGGTTTTCAGAGGTTTTTTAAAGATTTTCCAAAGATTTCATGATATTTTCAATTTTATTCAAAGCTTCCATAAGGCTTTCAAAGGTTTTCAAGTATTTTCATGATATTTTCTAGAAGTTTTCAATGATTTTCAAGATTTCAAAAATCTCATGCATTTTCAAAATATTTTCAATGTATTTCCCAAAATGTTTTTTAAGGGATTTCACTAGTTTCATGAAATTTTCAAAAGGTTTCATGAGAGTTTGAAGGATTTTCAAAGGATTTCAAGAGCTTTTTCATTTATTCAAAGCTTCCATTAGATTTTATGCCACTTTCAAGAGATTTTCTGATTATTTTTAAGATTTCAAGAAATCTTATAATATTTTCAAAATATTGTCATTGTAGTTTCATGGAATTTTCAGGGATTTCACTAGTTTCATGAGATTTTCAAAATGTTTCAAAATAGTTTTGAAAGATTTTCAAAATATTTCATGAGATTTTCAATTTAATTCAAAGCTTCCATGAGGTTTTCAAAGGTTTTCAAGGGACTTTATGATATTTTCAAGAAGCTTACAAACGATGTTCAAGATTTCAAGAAGTCTCTTGATATAATCAACACATTTTCAAAGTATTTTTTAAAAGTTTTCTTAGGGGATTTTTCACTAGTACTGGAGAGTTTCAAAAAGGTTTAAGAGATTTTTGAAAGATTTTCAAAAGGTTTCATTGCATTTCAAGTGTCAGTATGATATTTAAAGAGGTTTTCAAGCAGGTTTGAAAGGATTTTTAAGATTTTCACAAATCTAATGACATTTTCAAGATATTTCATGGTATTTTTTTTGGAAATTTTCAGGGGATTTCAATAGCTTACGTGAGATTTGTTTGAGTTTCAAAAAGTTTTAAAATAGTCTTGAAGATTGTTTTTAAAAGTTTTCATGAGATTTTATATATTTTCTCAAAAGTTCATGAGGTTTTCAAATGATTTTCAAGGATTTTACGACATTTTCGAGAGCTTTTCAAAGGATTTTAAGATTTCATGAAATAATATGCAAATTTTCGAGATATTTCTAATATTTTTTTGAATGAAATTCTATAATTATTTCACTAGCTTTCGTGAGATTTTCAAAGGTTTCAATAGATATTTGAAAGATTTTTCATTAGGTTTTATGAGATCTTTCATATTCTTCAAATCTCACATGAGTTTTTCAAATTATTTTCAAGTGAATTTTTGACATTTTCAAGATATGTTCAAGAGGTTTTAAAATTATTTGAAAATTTTCAGGAAGTCATATATTATTTTCAAAATATTATCAATATATATTCAGGAGATTTTTGAATGATTTAACTAGTTTTATGAGATTTTCAAAAGGTTTCATGAGAGTTTTGAAAGAGATTTTTAAAAGATTTCATGAGATTTTCTTTTTATTTTATTGAAAGCTTCCATAAGGGTGTCGAAGGTTTTCAAGTGTCTTAATGGCATTTTCAAGAGGTTTTCAAATTATTTATAAGATTTAAAAAAAAAATATCATGATATTTTCAAAAATATTTTCAATGCATTTTCAAAAGATTTTATAGGGGATTTCACTATTTTCATGAAATTTTAAAAAGGTTTCAAGAGAGTTTTGAAAGATGTTCAAAGGATTTCAAGAGCTTTTCAATATCATACAAAGCTTCCATGAGATAGTTCAAATGTTTTCAAGCGCCTTTATACGATTTCAAGAGATTTTCAATATTTTAAGATTTCAAGAAATCTCATGATATTTTTCAAAATATTTTTAATGTATTTTAAAGGGATTTGTAAGGGGTTTCACTTGTTTCATGATATTTTCAAAAGGTTTCAGGAGTTATTTGAAAGATTTTCAAAACATTTCACAAGATTTTCAAATTTATTCAAAGGTTCCATAATTTTTTCAAAGGTTTTCAAGAGATTTTATGATATTTTCAGGTAGTTTTCAAACGATTTCAAGATTTCCAATGAACTCTGTTGATATCATCAACACACTTTCAAAGCATTTTTAAGAGATTTTTAAGGAATTCACTAGTACTGGAGAGTTTCAAAAGGTTTCATTGATTTTGATTATTCCTCAAAGCTTTCATGAGGTTTTTTTTTTTAAATGATCTTCAAGCGTCTGTATGATATTTTCAACAGATTTTCATATGGATTTCAAAGGATCTTTAAGATTTTAAGAAGTCTATGATATTTTCAAGATATTTTCATGGTATTTTTTTTAGAAGATTTTTAGGGATTTCATGCTTACGAGAGATTATTTGAGATTTTCAAAAGGTTTTCAAAAAGGTTTTAAAGATTTTCAATAGGTTTCATGGGATTTTTAATATTCCTAAAAATCTCCCTGAGGTTTCCACAAATGTATTTCAAGGTATTTTAAATAGTTTTCAAAGGTTTCAAGTGTCTTCATTATATTTTCAAGAGGTTTTCAAATGATTTTTAAGATTTGAAAAAAATCTTATGATATTTTCAAAACATTTTCAGTGTATTTTCAATAGATTCTTAAGGGAGTACACTAGTTTCATGAAATCTTCAAAAGATTTCAAGAGAGTTCTGAAAGATTTTCAGAAGGTTCCAAGAGCTTTTGAATTTTATACAAAGCTTTCATGATGTTTTCAAAGGTTTTCAAGTGTTTTTATGCCATTTTCAAGGGATTTTTAAGGGATTTTCAACTAGTTTAATGAAATTTTCAAAGTTTTCAAGAGAGATTTGAAAAATTTTCAAAACTTCTCATGAGATTTTTTTTCAATTTTATTCAAAAGTTCCCATGAGGTTTTTAAAGGTAGTCAAGAGACTTTATGATATTTTCAAGAGGCTTTTCACGATTTCAAGATTTCAAGAAGTCTCTTGATATTATCCAACACATTTTCAATAATCTTTTAAAGTTTTCTTAAGGAATTTCACGAGTACCGGAGAGTTTCAAAAGATTTCAAAAAAAGTTTTGAAACTTTTCAAAAGGTTTATTTTAATTTCAATGTTCCTCAAAGCTTCCATGAAGTTTTAAAATTATTTTCAAGTGTCTGTATATTTTCAAGATATTTTCAAGGTATTTTTTAGAGATTTTCAAGGATTTCACTAGCTTATATGATATTTTGAGATTTTCAAAAGGTTCTAAAAAAGTGTTAAAGATTTTGATAGGTTCATTGATATTTTATATTCTTTAAAAGTCCCAAGAGGTTTTGAAATGATTTTCAAGGTATTTTACGACATTTCAACAGTTTTCAAAGGATTTTAAGATTTCATGAAATAATATGATATTTTCAACATATTTCTAACATATTTGGCATGACTTTTATAAAGGGATTTCACTAGCTTTCTTGGGATTTTCAAAATGTTTCAAGAAAGTTTTGAAAGGTTTTCAATAGGTTTTATGAGATTTTTCATATTCTTCAAAACTCACATGAGGTTCTTAAATAATTTCCAGGTGACATTTTGACATTTTCAGGATATTTCCAAGAGGTTTTAAAATGATTTTTAATTTTTCAAGAGTCTTATGTTATTTTCAAAATAATATCGATATATATTCGAAAAATTCTTATGGTATTTCTCTACTTTCATCAGATTTTCAAAAGGTTTTAAGAGCGTTTTTAAAGATCTTCAAAAGATTTCATGGGGCTTTCAATTTTATTCAAAATTTTCATAAGGTTTCTGTGATATTTTCAAGAGGTTTTCAAATGATTTAATAAGATTTCAAAAAATCTCATGATATTTTAAATATTTTCAAATATTTTAAAGGATTTCACTAGTTCAATGAAATTTTCAAAAGGTTTCAAATTTTTAAGTTTTATTCAAAGCTTCCATGAGGTTTTTGAAAGGTTTTCAAGTGTCTTCATGATATATTCGAGAGGTTTTCAAATGATTTATAAGATTTCAGAAAATCTCATGACATTTTCACAAAATATTATCGTTATATATTCCCAAGATTTTTAGGTGATTTCACTAGTTTCATGAAATTTTCAAAAGGTTTCAAGAGAGTTTTGAAAATTTTTTAAAAGGATTCCATGAGCATTTCAATTTTATTAAAAGCTTCCATGAGGTTTTCAAATTTTTTTTTTTAAGGTTTTCAATTGTCTTTATTGCCATTTTCATAACCTTTACTGGTCTTCATGTGCCCTTTAAATCATGTTTATCTGCACTCCTGGGATTTCCTGGTATTCATATGTATGAGAATCTGAGCTGTCTATCTCTGATGACAATTCTATCATGATATTCTTTTCATATTTTAAGCATTTTCTTCCTAATGGCAAAATCAAAGTAATAATGTAATAGAGATACAGTGCAGAGTTAATTTAGTTATAGAATAATTTCATGATTCTTAAAACCATTTTACCACAAGAGAACTCATCTATTTTTCAACCATAAAAAAGATGTCACTACAGAAAGGTATACTCAAGGAGACAAAGACGAAATATTGGCTTGATATCAGAATAAATGGCTCAGATTTAAAGCCTTATATTATGCTTTAGTGAATCATGAATTTATATTTTTAACAATGTATATATTTTAAGATTTACGTTTTTTCCTCATTTTTCTAGGTTTATTGTAATGCTTGAAATTGATTCAGGTAATTCATTTTGCTTTTAGGCTTAAATCCTGGACATCGGCAAGTTGAATGTTTTCATAAATGTAGTTTATTATTTGCTGTTGATAAAGACGTGACAATGAGAGACAAATGACCCTTACTTCCTAGGACATGACACTAATTGTGTTATCAAAGTTGTAAAATGAATCCCAAGAACAACGACTTTTTATTTAAATATTATTTTAGAAATTTTTGAAAACGTAACATATTGATATTTTTTTCCTCAGACCAGTGGTTTAGAAATCAAAACTTTTCATTTTATTTTACATGAATGAGCTAATCATATTTTATGGAGGGGAACCGTCAGCTCAAAAATAAAAAAGAATTTCGTCGGAGCTTTTCAGGTAAGATTAGTAATTGTCACAGCAGTAACTATCCCAATAAATAAGCAAAGGTTAAATTAGATATTGCAACTTCAAAAATCATACGACAAAGTTTATATTCAAAGAAGGAATAAAATTTAAAGGAGAAAATGCTGCTAAAATAAAAACACTGGATGAATTTTTTCTGCAAGAATTGCATAAACTATGAACATAAAATAACAGTTGTTTTATGTAATACATAAAAAATTCTTTCAAACACAAATGAGAAAATTGCCATCAATAATAATATAATTATGAATCATTATTAATATAGATATCAGGAAACAACCAAAACAAAATGCAGAGACTCTCTTAAGGAAGTTAACGAGAAAAAGAGAAGAAAAAGATTGGGATAAATATGAAAATCCTTCCCCGCAGAATCACAAGCAAGAATCCAGTTTCAGTGGAGAGAGACTACAATCAAAGTTGACCAGTGTTCAGTTTCCCGCGCCCTTCTGCTGCAGTTTCCTACCTAGAACACGGTAGTCCGAAATCCTCCTCAGTTCTTATTCTCCTGCAAATTTCATTCTTCTTCCTCTCTCTCTCTCTCTCTCTCTCTCTCTCTCTCTCTCTCAGTCAACATTACAAAGAAACGCAACTTTAATTAGACCTTCTCTCTCTCTCTCTCTCTCTCTCTCTCTCTCTCTCTCTCTCTCTCTCAAAAAAAGGAAAAAAAATAAAACATGCGGGTATGCACAACTACGCTTTGAAATATTTCAATATGAAATTAAAACAGAATTCGGGGTTTGAAAAAAATAAAAGTAGTTTTTATTCACGATTTGAGTGTGAACGTTTTCGTTTTGCATTGTTTTTCGCGAACTTTGACTTAACAAACTTTGCACATTTGGTGAAAAATATCCTTGAGAAACACGGCGATTACATGAGTATTTATTTGGGTAATATTTTTTTAGAGCTCTGATAGAGATAATTATGATAATTTATGAGGAATATTTCATCAATTATAACTTCATTACTTGTATAGAAAGATATATTATTTTATGTTTCAAGTAAACTCTTAAAATTGATTTAAAAAAAATACCAACAATTGATTTTTAAACGAATATCTGAGTGCCCCTTCAACTCACTGTCTTCAGGAAAATGGCTAAGAATGAGGAAGAGATTTCTACGGATTTCGGAGTCAGTGCAAGTCACTTTGGCAACATGATGACGTCATCTATGCTTGATTATCGATACGGATATATCTAGTAAATTTTATTTAAAACGCTTTTTTACATTTTTTATATTTTTAATAATGTGGCCTGAAAGAAAGGTGGTATATTAAGCATAGTAAACACGAAATGGTTTCCAGAAATAACTGAAATTGTTCCCAACCTAAATATTACACTAAAAGGATCACAATCTTTCAAACACAAAATATTCCTTAGTCATCCCCCAACAAGGAAGACACTCACTCCGACTCCCTGGATGTCCGAAGTTAAGAGCCTCGGGTCTTCCATTTGTTTGGAGCCGATTTCTGACTCCGTAACATTTGGTGTCCCGAGAGTCGTTTTCGGCTCATAAGTCTTAAGAGGAAGACCCATATATCTATCGTATGTGCGTTTTGTAGATGAATACGTTAGTAAATGCGAGCGCGTGATGATGATTCCTGGCTGCCTCTCGATTTCCCTCGTTCCATAAAAATTCATATCATGTGAACATATGCAAAAACAGGAACAAAATTTTCTGCGCCTTTCTTTTAGAAATATCTCCTCCCGAAAGGAAAAATGCCGCCCTTCTTTTGAAAGGCTCGACTCTGGATATCCCTGAGTTGCCTGATGGCTTTTGGTATTCGGAAACAGACAGACTGACAAACAGACAGACGATAAAAAGTAATTATAAGTAATTTACTGAGGTTTTATTCATTTTCAAGGTTTGGTTTTGCATAAATACTTTGACTTCTCTGCCACAGAAAAATGTTCAAATCCTTCATTTTAAGTAGCGTCCTTCATTCAGAGACATTTGGTGCTTCTGTTTTCTCTTTTTTCGTCGCCTTTCGCCTTTTTCAGTTTATTATTAACCTTCCACCCAACAGCTCTCTCTCTCCTCTCTCTCTCTCTCTCTCTCTCTCTCTCTCTCTCTCTCTCTCTGTCATGTTCAACTTCTAAATATCATATTATGTTTTCTCTTCTCGCTTAGAATTAATGCTGACGATGATTTAATTAGAAGGTATTACGCCCAGATAACGGTAAGTATTCCATGTCTTATTTAAAGATTTTTTTTTAATTGACATTATGTAAGAACATCGCTGGGGCTTCATAAAAATGTACTCTGCTATGTGGTGGAAAATGCGAAATAGATTCGTCTGAAGACTTCTTGTTTGATGAATGAAACTTCATATTATCGCAGAATGAAATTGTTTG
The DNA here is from genome assembly GCF_015104395.2 of Macrobrachium nipponense. Taxonomy (NCBI): domain Eukaryota; kingdom Metazoa; phylum Arthropoda; class Malacostraca; order Decapoda; family Palaemonidae; genus Macrobrachium; species Macrobrachium nipponense. The sequence goes on from NC_061092.1 coordinate 67,777,294, forward strand.
GATTTTAAAAGACACTTTTTTTCGCGAACACCACAGTTTATGATCGCTTTTCATACTAGTTTGAAATTTAAAGTCTCATTAAATTCGTACTAATGAAAAGCTTGGAAGTCATTGCGCATACACCTCCTAATACTTTCTGTTAAATAAGAGAGAAGTTCTGGCCATGTTGGGAGAAATTTATGTTCCTATTTCAACTTAACCATTTACTTAGAAATTCCTTAAAGTGATCTTTCGCTAAATTTTAAGTCAACTTCAGAGACTCCGTCCCTTAAAAACAAATAATATCTACGGTTTATTGATTCCTTATATTACAAAACAAACAATACCAATTACTGGGGAAAAGAAGTGATACGATGACCAGGTTTACTTCTTATTTTTTGCTCACCTTAATATGATGCACTCTATAGGTTGGGAATTTAAAAAATATGATATTTTCACCATCACATTGCTGGCGTTAATTCGCATATCTGTATATTTTTATCCCGATTTGGTTCAAAGGATATTATTACAAGTAGAATTCTTTGGTCAATTCTTGAGAGTCTACAGTTATCCTTGTATTTTGTTTTACATGTGATACGTTTATTGATTTTTCAAAGTTACAGAGGTCATATGCCTGCGGTATAATACCGCCGTTAGAAGCATAATACCGTCGTTAGAAGCAGCAGTTTTATACGTAGAAAAGAACATAAAAGTATAGGCATTAGGATTCGACAATAGATCTTTGCTAGTTGTACTGAATGTTCACTTGGAAACACACACACACACACACACACACACACACACATATATATATATATATATATATATATATATATATATATATATATATATATATATATATATATATATATATAATATATATATACTACATATATATATATATATATATATATATATATATATATATATATATATATATATATATATATATACATACTATATATATTATATATATATATATATATATATATATATATATATATATATATATATCATATATATATATATATATATATATATATATATATATATATATATATATATATATATATATATAAACATACATATACACACACACACACACACACACACACACACACACATATATATATATATATATATATATATATATATATATATATATTATATATATATATATATATATATATATATATATATATATTTATATTTATTGATTGCCTCGTCTTCACAGTAGCATTGATTTTGTTTAACTCTAAAAGAGCAGCCATGTTCTCCCTAAAATCAGCTGATTTTAGGCAGGAAACACAAACTCAGGCCAGACTAGGGCATGTCCAGTGCCAGCCGTTAGTTGCAGGAATGGGGAATAAAACTTCTGTAAACCTTAGGTACGTATCCCAAAAGGAATGTGTAGCTAGGTACTTCTTAGGCCTACTCTTAAGAAACTTTTATCCTGTGAACTTCTCGTTGGCGATATGCTCTGTTTCCCTAGGATGACTGGGGAAAGAAAGGGGGATAAGCTGACCCCAACCCCAAAGCTTCACACCTGCATTCGCTCTCGGTCCACTCGAGTCCGTGACCTAGGACAGATGTCCCAGCCAGCCTGCAAATAAGGCTTACCAAATGTAGCTAACTGGCGCCCCAGATCTCGAACAAAGCCGACGCCACATTCTACAAAACATCCACTTACCTAAAGGCATCCAGGTACATTCTTGAGAGACAGTCATATTGCCAGTTCTTTTCCCTACAAGTCAAGTAACTACTCCACATTTTCAAATTCAACTGCTAATTCTCAAATGAACAGCACTTTGTTCATTTCTTGCCTCGTGGCCGCATGCTACGTTTTGTGATCGTCCCAGACAGACCACAAATTCTTCATTGAATATCTCATTTAAACACTAGAGTTCCTTCCCCAGTGTGTTAAGATACAATTGAATAACTGCAACTTGTGCAAGAAATCTTTATTTTATGCGTGTCTAATCTGGGAACTCTTCCAGATCTATGCACGAGTCACGAGTCGATGTCTCCCCGCACTCGCAAGATAACTATGAGTAATTTTGGAAATCAGCTTTGAAGTACTTTGATCTTAGCCAGCTCTCCCCTTGTGAGAGATAAGAGTGGTCCATGTGCGGACAAGCTGCATTCATTTTTCAGGCCATTCAAACGGCCTCTAGTAAAATAAATGTATGTAAAAGTAATTGCTGGTTTGTTTTCCATGGCGACCTTTTCTAGAGTAAAAATAACCCAAATCAATCCTTTAAAGGTAAGTTATTCTGCATTTTTCCGTCTAAATATTTTCCTTTACGTATTTGGGGTTCTCAAGGCTTAGCCCATATGTAAAAAATGTTGACCTTAGCTGAGGATCGAACCCGGGCCTGCTTCAAAAAGCTTGTAAATCGCGTTATCCCTTGTAAAAACATAAAAACTTTAAATCATTTTTAAAAAGCATGAGTCGAAGGCAGGCATGCTTGTGCAGGAGACACGCACACTCACGGTAAGGCATAAAATTCATCTTAACCCTCTTACGCCGAATGGACATATTAAATGTCGAGTCAAAATGTCTTTGTATGCCGAATGGACGTATCATACGTCGACTCAAAAAATTGTTTTTTTAAAATTCGCGGGAAAAATACTTATGGAGGCCTACCTGCCCAAAAACTTTTGAATCACGCGCCTTGGAGGATGCTGGGAGTTTCACGGATCAAGGTGTTGTTTTGTTTAACAATCGCTACGCAGGCGCGCAAGCGCAAATTTCTTTCTTATCACACTAAAAAGTATCAGTGACAACATCTCAAAAATTATTTTGTCCCTTTGACATAATTTTTGAACCATTTTTAATTATCCTTTACATGAAGTATTATATATGGAAATGTGCGCAATTTCATGTAAAATACAAAAATAAAATATTCATGATTGTAGCTTTTATCAGTTTTGAAATATTTTTCATATAAATAACGATACGTGACAAAAAAATTTTCAACCTTCGGTCAACTTTGACTCTACGAAATGGTCGAGAAACACAATTGTAAGCTGAAAACAAAAATCTTATATTATAGTAATATTCAGTCATTTGCCTTTCATTTTGCAAAAAACTTGGACGTCTCTAGCATATTTCGATTTATGGTGAATTTATGAAAAAACTTTTTCCTTACGTTCGAGCGGTAAATCTTCCGATAAATTTTTTCGTTGCATTTGTCCATAGTGTTTGCCACCCCCCCCCCCCAACTTTAAATTTGCCGCTTTACATAAAGTTTTATATATGAAAAATGTGCGCAATTTCATGCACAATACAATTAAGAACAACCCAGGGTTGTAGCTTTTATATCAATTTTGAAATATTGTCATATAAATAACGTTAAGTGCAAAAAAATTTCAACTTTTGGTCAACTTTGACTCTACAGAAATGGTTGAAAAACGCAATCGTAAGCTAAAACTCTTATATTCTAGTAATATTCAGTCATTTACCTTTCTTTTGCAACGACTTGGAAGTCTCTAGCACAAAAATATTTCGATTTTATGGTTGAATTTATGACATTTTCCTTAACGTCCTCGCGGTAACTCTTCCGAAAAAATCTGAATTTTTTTGTGCGATTGTCGAAATGTTTGCACCAATTAAAATTAGCTGTTACATAAAGTTTTATATATGAAAATGTGCACGATTTCATGTAGAATACAACTATGATTGAAGGTTGTAGCTTTTCTCTTTTTTCAAAATATTTGCATATAAATCACTATAAACTAGAAAAAAAATCACATTCTGGTCACATTTGACTCTACCGAAATAGTTGAAAAACGCAATTGTAAGCTAAAACTCTTACAGCCTAGTAATATTCAGTCATTTATCTTCATTTTGAAACAAATTTTAAGTCTTCTTTAGTCAATAATATTGTGATTTTATGGGGTGAATTTTTTTGAAAAAATATATTTAAACTTCCCTCGCGCGCCGATTCACGGCCTCAAGTCTCCGAAATGTGTACATTGCATTATCCTAATATTTGCTCCTTTTCATATTAGCCTTTTTATAGAGTTTCATATATCAAAATGTGCGGAAATTCATTGAAAATACAATAAAAAATAATTGAAGGTTGTACCTTTTCCATCCTCGAAATATGTGCATATAAAATATATATATATAAAAAAATTCTACATTTGGTCAACTTTAACTCGTCCGAAAATGGTCGAAATCTGCAATTCTAATCTAAAACTCTTACAGTACCGTAATATTCAATCATTTTACTTAATTTTGAAATAAATTGGAAGTCTCTAGAACAGTATTTTAATTTACGGTGAATTTTTGAAAAAACATTTGTTTATGTCCGCGCGTTACGAATTCGACATCATCTTTTTGTGATAATATTTTTCCGGTGTTGCTTTTTCTTTTATTGTTTTACAATGTATTATACTATATCAAAATGATTGCAATTTAGTGTACAATACAACGAAAAAAGGTAACTCGTTAGCTTTGACCGTTTTTTGCACAGCGTGATTTGAATACCTTATGTATGAATTTTTTTTTTGCTTTCATATATCGCATTATTTACATATGATAATGATATTATTTTTTTTCATTTCATGATGGTTGCATACTAAACTTCAGGCAATGACAAAAACGAAGCCAAAAATGAATTCTTAATCTTCAAAACTAAGCGCGCTGTGATTTTTTGAAAAAATTATGTTTTCCGCTTCCGCGCTCACTCCAAACCGGCCCCGGCTTACGGGAGAGGTTTTGATTTTTAGGGCTTCGGGGTAAGAGGGTTAATATGATTTTTCTTATAACCAGTGTTAGCTTTAAGATACGCTTAGTAAATATTTTAGAAGTGTTTTATATAAGTGTTCTCGGAGTTAGAGAGAGATTATATTTTAATGGTGAAAAGAGCCAGAGCTTAATTTTAGCAGCAAGCAAACAATTTACCCGCGAATTCTCTGTTAACTTGTATCAGCTCGGGTGTGAGCCAGTGTGTGGTAGATAGATGCCAGAAAGTACTAGTTAAAACTACGAAGTGCTTTGCCAGGGTTTATTGCTGTGTTAGGAAGCCTGGCTAGTTAGGAGTGTTCTACTAATAGTTACGGCAAAAGAAGTGTACAATTCTTTTTGTCTGTGATATGTTATGGGAATTCGTTTTAACTTAGTTTACATTTCAAGAGTTGGTAACCGCAGCTCTCTCTGAGCTCATGCAGCGTGAACCAGTCCTGGCAGCCAGCCAAAACTTGCTTTCAAACAACGCCCAGCCATATTTGTACCCCTTTACTATATCTCAAAGATTTAACACGAATAACATAAATCGTGATGTTTTAACGTAAATAATACCAATCACCATACTAATATTCTATCATTCTGCCAGAAAAATTAATGCTGTTTTCGCCTTGAATAAGAAATTAGTATTTCGTGCTGTAATCGCTTTTGCGTTTACAGAAATCAGCCTCCCTCTGCTCGCTCACCGCCCCCGCACGTTTCACTTAGCATCGCTCCCTCACTCGCTGAGCGAAGTTTCATTTCACTTCGTACTTAAAGTAAGCTCTTTTACAAATGTTTTGCTA
>NC_061092.1:67787810-67870911 GCF_015104395.2 Macrobrachium nipponense
AATTCACCCTTGGTAAAAAAAACTTGTGTCAGCGATGGCTAACTTCCAAAAAAGGAGAAAAGAAAAATCAACGGCCTTGTTCACTATCTCCCGTAACTCACTAGATGTCAAGCAATTATCTGCTGAACTCATAAAAAAAGAAAAAAAAAACAGAATAATGTGTTGTTTGTTCTCCCATATTCAAAAAAGGATTCACCACCCTTGATAGCATTAAAACGCCCATGTATTAGTATATAAAAAATCAGTATCAGAAGTATCATTATCACAAAATCACCAAAAAAATTGCTGTCATCAAAATCATCAGTATCAGTACAAAAAATATCACCAATGTTAATGCTTGTCCATTCTCCAAAAATTCAGCAAAAGTTCAGCAAGATTCCACACAATTCACCAAGATTCAGCCAGATTCATCAAGATTCAGCAAAACTCATCCCCGTGAATCACTGAAATATTCTCCAAAGTTACAAAAACTCAACAATTAATTAACACAGACTTCTCCCATTAATTCAGTTGTAATAATTCTCCATGAATAATTATCTGTAATAATTATCAACTAATCTCCCATGAAATATCTCAAATCTCTCGTAAAACAATTCTCCCGTAATGATAAATTATACTTAAGCAACCCTCCCGTGACACATCTCAAGTATAATAATTATAATAATAATAACTAACTCCACAGCAATAATTCTCTTGCAAAAATCTCAAGTAAAGGTGAAATTCAAATAGCATACACTAGTATTGCTGAATCCTATGACATACAATTTCTCCAGCATACACCATGACATAATACCCATTGCACACACAGATACAACACCAATCATCGGCATTTTAAAGTAATTTCTCCAACACAATAAAAAAAAATATGTGTATCCCCAAAATATTTGTGTCTTTCAAGGCATAAGTAAAAACCATACTCCCATACAATGCATTTCAATTCGCTTTTTACTTCCTTTTCTCTTCATCCAAGGGAGAAAAAAAAAAAAAATCTCTTTTCTAAAAAAAAAAGACTCTACGGGCGTTTCACTTCATCAACTAATCAATCAGCTGATATCTTAGCATCCATGGTCAAGGCCAAATCCATCCCCCAACACAAAGAAAAAAAAAGGAGTTCACCCCCAATGAGAAAAAAAAGGTTTCTCCCCCCCTGAGAACAACCCCTCAGTCAAGCGGCAGACCACTCCCAGGCATACACAGTAGTACCCCATCTCCCCTTGAACAGTGTCTGAGGACCCCTTCCCAAGTATACACTTAGTGCCCTCCCCTGCACTATCTCTTGAGGGAGGACCAGTGGTATCCTCCATGCAACTATCCCCCGAGGGATGCCAGTACCCTCACAATGCAACGCGCCTCTCTGCAGAAATGTGCTGAGCCTGTAAAATTGTGGCCGCTGTGTCTCTAAACCAGATATGCTTATCTAAGCACAGTTCACATGCATAAATACATCTTAATACACCTCTTATGTGTTTAAAACAAAGACAAATACGTCTATCATAAAACACGTGCAAATAAAGAAAACACGTCACTATGGGGCAAAGACAAGAAAAATTGTTGACCTCTTGAACCAATCCCATAACCCTGAAATATTTAAACAAAACCCACCCCTTCAAAACAATAGTTTTAACACTCACCACTCCTAAATGGGAATAAAAATAACTCAAATTCTCGTAAAACACGTAAATCTCGTCGGCACAATACAATGCGATCGGCGAGATGGCACCTGGCAACTGTCACTTACAAACCAAACTGAGTTGCTCTCACGACTCATGCCCTGAAGAATCTCGGTACGAGCAAAATTTGATGACCCTAATAGAAATTTCTTTCCTCATCCCCCATCCCACGGACGGATATTTTCTCTACCCCTTTTTCACTTAGCAACCGAGATCTAACAATTTAACAATTTTCCACAGTCCCACAAAGGCTTTGTTATTCGAAAACTATCCCTAAGCCATAACCCCTTTTTTTTTCTAACTGCCACCTATCTCTACATTGGCGTTCCTAGGCATAGAAAAGAAAAAAAAAAAAAACTTTTATACCACTCTTAACCGCTTGCCACCACTGTAAATGGGGGGATTCCTCCCCCCCCCCCCCCCACCCCCCCCCCCCCCACATATTCATAATGGTAAGCGTGACACAAAACGGGAGGCAAACCACACACAACATTACACACACAGCCTCTCTCTCTCTCGGCAATCTCTCTCTCTCTCTCTCTCTCTCTCCAAGGAATCTCTCTCTCTCTCTATAGCTCTTTCTCTCCATTCTAAACAGGTAATGAAAATGAGAGAGTTGCATCATAACATTAACGTTTATTAACAAACTAACAAATAAATCAATCAATCAAGTAATCCCAGTCTTACAGACTAACTCAAAAAACCCCGTAAATGTAACATGTCTGGTCACAAAAAAGTCTACACCCCTCTGGGAATTCTTTGTCCCCGGCATTCCAGAACCGTCTGTTTCAAAAGATACAGAACACATCCCGGTAAGTACACCACACAAGATTGACAGACAGAGGTTTAAATATTGGATATCATCACAAAAATGTCAAACAGATAACAAGCCACTCTTTGGCTAAAGCACTTCAACACTTACCCAAACAACCGGACACTTAAACACTGTTAATAAAACTCTCCCCCGCTGGCGAATGCCACAGCATCTTTGCCTGTTACTGAAGCCCTCTCAAAATCCCCCCATAGTCTTGCGTATGACACTTTTAACAGAAAGAGGTGCACATGCACATACGAATACACAGTTCGATAGCGCCTCACAGTTCTAGCTGCATCCAGTTTCACAAAGGCACTTTGAGAAGAGTTCATAAACTGTCGTGCATTGACTTGTTGAACTAAGCGATTTTTTATCTCACGCCATCCCCTAGAATCTCATTGTCAGCTACTCTCAGGTCGTTACCTCTGCACTGTTCTCCATATTCCATAGGTCACAGGGAACACATGGACAATATATTATTAATAAAAACCCTAGGCCTTACATATATATATATATCATATATATATATATATATATATATATATATATATATATATATATATATATATATATATATATATATATATATATATATATATAACTTCACTAAAATGGCGTTTAAAATAAAAGTTTCTTTCAAAGTCAGTCATACGAGATTGCTATAATAGTAACAATACTTTAGCAATAATAGAAATAAAACCTACTTATTTAATAATATCAGTTGTAATATTTCTAATAATAGTGATGATAATAATAAAAACAATAATAATCAGTCGATGGTGAAAAACCTATTATGAAAATATTAATGTGCACAATTCCTAACAGGTGTGATATACAGCGTAATAAAAAGAAAATTGAAAGATTAAAGAAATAAATGGGGGTTATTGATTCTATCCCAAAAAAAACAGGGAAAGTGAATTTCCAATATGCAAATAATATGAAAGGAACCGAAGCAGAAAACAAAACACTTAAGCGAACTGTAAACAAAACAGATTTTTCCCCCTCGATACCCTTTGTTTATAAGGCATAAAATAAAAGAAGGGAGGATTTCTGTGCTTCGGTGTTCCCTGAACTTTGACTTTCCTCTTATTTGTTATCATTTTCCTTTAAAATTGTAAGTAATAAAATCAAACCTACAGAAATAACTTTATGAAGAGAGAGAGAGAGAGAGAGAGAGAGTGAGAGAGAGAGAGAGAGAGAGGAGAGAGAGAGAGAGAGAGAGAGAGAGAGAATCCTAAATATGTCAGATATGACGAAAACAAAGATAACAGACGCAATGGATGTAAATCAGAATATTTTTAGCGTCAAAGGGAAATCACATCACGAAAGTAAAAGAAAATTGAGAACCATTAGAGGGTTGAGAGAACATATCCGAATTTTATTCAGAAAGGCACATCCATCCAATTATACGAGACATAAAAAGAAAAAATCAACTTATGAGTAAATTACCTTGTATGAATTTAAGTACTCTTTCCATTGTCAATTAAAAAGGATCTTGTCTTTGAAGATGATGGTAGACCTGCATACCTACGTCATCATCGGATTTACTTTCTACTTAAGCCCCTTACCACCACTTACGGTCGTATTTTTGTAATGGCCGAGGTGGCCAAAGACTGACCTAATTTATACTTTATACTGTTCCCAAACGAAACCAGGAATTTGAAGTTGAATTCATAGTTTTTGTTTGCTTATTCAAAAACTTTCCAAATGACGTTCATTAATTTTGATATCATTGTTAACGCACAGAAAATTTCCATAAAATGTAAAGGTTACTTGCTTGAAGTGTTTTTAACAAAACTGATAAACATATTGAATAAGCAAAAAACATTGTTTAAAGAACTCTTTTACTTTTCTATGACCGTGTCAATTTGGTGAGACTGAAACATTTGATAACTAACTTTTTTTCTGTTATTTTTCAGTTAATTCTACAAAAACTAAGATCTCGTCCGTAAAAATTATCTGTGATTTGAAGCACTCAACACATCAGTCTGACATGCCTGCGAGTGGACTTATAAAGTTAAATAATCACAGAAGCTTTCTGGTGATGCAATGAATTTCCTTCTTATTTTTTGTCTCGTTCCTGTGAATTTTCGTCCCTGAATACAGTCAGTTGGAATATGATTATCCTATAATAAGTTAGTCTAAATCATCAAGAAAAAGGAAATGAATGGCAATTCACTGCTGTCAGTGTTTCATCCAAACATCTTAATTGTCTGACTTCAGTCGAACTCAGATGGGGCAATTATATAGATTTAGACTTTATAAGAATTGAAATCGTCCTTCGTTTCCTTCAGTATTTCTTCATGACAATTTATGGGAAAACGTTTTCCGCTAGATGCCTAATCGAACCAACAGTGATAAGGAGCAGTACCATCCACACTGAAGATAAGGCATCGAGAGTCATAATACTTTATAAATTCATAAGTCTTGAAAAAGCCGTAATGGTCACACAAAAAAAAATTTGAAGGAGACAACTAAAAGCTCGTCAAAACAGCCGACGTTTTACATCACCATCCTTAAACTACCCGAGGTAATATTTTTCCAGCGCAATACATCGTATTTGTGCCTTTACCATACTAGACACATAACCACCACAAGCTACTGCTAAATCACCACTGTTTCTAAGTCAGAGTGGTTCAGATAACACTTGGATGGAAGGGGCTGCTAAAAATTTCTTGAACGTTGAACTGAGCCATTTCTCTAAGTTGTCAACTAACAACTCAACACAATAAATGCAAAAACATACAACTATATGGTTACCCTCCTGACAAAATATATCCCTAACACCACTAGTATAAACTACGGTGATAATGTGATCTGTTTTCCTGGGTGTCTGGCCACCATTTAAACCTGTGATGAAGTGCCAAGTATTTGGTTTGTACACTTACCAATCAAGAAATAGTTACCTCACAACAGCCAGGCACCTGCAACCTTCATCAGAGATAAAATACGACTAAATATTCTAAAGGCAAACAGTGATCCTTTTAAAAACTTATAAATCAAAATAAGTTCATTAAACCGTGTGAGGTAATCTTATATGTAATTGAATTAATTAAAGGGTATCACTCCATCAACAACTTTGTTAGTTTAGTATTCCCCTGTTCTGACTCACTTCAATTTAATTGAAGGAAAACAGCTCAATCACCACTCAATACCTCTACTAAAAAAAATTAAATATATATACTGGTAAAAAAAAGAAAAGAAAACGCTTATAAAAATTCTAAATACACAAATATATTATTAAACTCAAAATTGATAAGTGAAATTCACAATCTCAGGGACAGTTTACTATTACTTGAAAGCAACAGAAGTTTAATTAATTCTTGAATTAATTATTCAGTAGGATTAAATCAAAATTACTTTATCGCAAAAATCATGAAATTAAATGATCCAAGTGTTAAGTAATAGCTAAAATTTGAAAGTTAATTCACAAGTTTAAACAAACAATAAAAACTTGAAAAGAATTTTAAGTAAATGCAAAGTAATTCATAAGTGTAAACTTAATTACATATGTAATGATTAAACTAATACAAACACTTAATTTAATCAAATTGTAAATGCAAATGTTAAACAGAAAAATATGGCAAATACCAAAACTGCAAAAGCTTCAATCACACAGAACACACACACACACACACACACACACACACACACACACACACACACACACATATATATATATATATATATATATATATATATAATATATATATATATATATATATATATATATAGTGTGTGTGTGTGTGTGTGTGGTGTGATGTGTGTGTGTATATATATATATATAGATCTTTAATAAGAAAAATGGATAAATGCCCAAATATAACTTTAATAAGAATTGATGATATATATATATATATATATATACCACACACATACACACACACACACATATATATATATATATATTATATATATATATATATATATATATATATATATATATATATATATATATATATATATATGCATATATAGATATATATATATATATATATATATATATATATATATAAATATAGCGTTCCGAAGTATGGCGGTTTACTAGTAACTCGAAAAAATAGAAGACTTGTAGGAGGAAGTACATCTCAGGTGGTCCTTAAAATACTTTTATTACAACGTTTCAAAACACAAAGGTTTCATTTTCAAGCTGTAAAGACATAAACAATAAAATTAATATTAAAAGCGCTAAATTACAAATAAAAGGCATAATACATTATACAAGACAAGATAAAAAAAAATAAATAAAAACTAGTTAGCAGAACCAACCATCAAGAGAGAAAGGGAGGACAGAAGTCAGAAGGAACAAACCAGAAATGACCGGCAACAGCTCACGTTAGGTAAAGAGTTGTCGAGGAAGACTGCGTGTTCAATTGAGGAACAAGCTGTTTAATAAACAAGGATTCCAGAATTGTCAGTAGTTTGCCATTCGGTGCCCGTCCCAATATTTCCAAAATCTTTGTATTGTATATTCAGCTTGCATTTATTAGCGTGTTGTCTGATATTAGAAAATTCTGGATTAGCAAGTTTGTTACCAGTTCTATAGCTAACGCCCTTATGGCAATCAATTCTGACCCTCAGTAACCTCTGTGTGGATCCCACGTAGGTCCCCAGATTACATCTAGGGCAATTAAACTTGTACACAACACATGAGGTCATCAAAGGGTCAAGTTTATCCTTGAATTTAAACAAACTACCTAAAACTGAGTGGGTTTGTTGGGATGATATTAATCTAATAGCTGGTATATAATCAAATATGAGTTTTCTTAGTGCATCGTGTAAGAAATTTTTGTCATGGATTAAAGGTACATTTGCATAAAATGGAAGCTTAGCACAGTAAGGTAGACTTTTGGGATAAAAACGTTATTAAGAAGTTTACGAACATACCCGTGAAAAGTGTAGTGGGAAAATAATTGTTGGTAAAATATTGACGTAAAAAGTTGATTTCTTCGTGAAAAAATTCCCAACTAGATGTCAATGAGAAGGCACGATGAAGTAATGTGGATAAAGAATTTAATTTAAAACCATAAAAACAGTGACTATAAAAATTTGAACCTAATCCTGTAAAAGTTCCCTTCCTGTAAACTGAAGTATTAAATGATCATATTGTCGTAAGACTAAAACATCTAAGAATGGCAGTTTATTATCACTTTCGCACTCCATAGTAAATTTTATATTTGGGTGTGCCGTATTAATGAAATGAAGAAACCTTTCAGCATCGTACTTGGATTTAAAAAGCGCGAAGGTATCGTCAACGTACCTTTTGTTGAATAGCGGATGGTAACTCAAAGGACAGGTGTCTAAAAATGCTCCTCCAGGGAGCACATAAAAATGCTGCAAATATGGGCCCTAATGGAGAACCCATAGCCATACCATCGATTTTGAGTGTAACAATTATTATTAAAAATGAAGGCAGTGTCCTGCACTGCCAGTTGCAATAGTTTTTAAAATCAGATTTATTAAATTATCAAAAAAGGGAGTCAGTTCAGGAAAGAGTTTATTAATAATAATTTCAATAGTCTCATTCACAGGTACATTGGTAAACAGAGACTCAACGTCATAACTGACCATAAAGAGGTCTGAGTCCTGGCTAAGTATGGCTTCTTGAAGTTTAAGGAATTTTTGATGTTATATTCATTTTCTGTCAGTGGGGAAAGCAAGGGAACAAGGAACTTAGCTAACCTGTAATTCGGGGTATCATATGACGCTAGTATAGGTCTGATGGGAAGGCCTTCTTTGTGTGTTTTAGGAAGTCCATACATAATGCCATAGGTAGAACGGTACTATAGAGAGAATGGTACTTTTTCTTCAGATATATATTTTATCTTTAAGACACTTTAAAAATCTATTGATCCGATCTTCAATTCTAAAAAAGGTTGCAAAGTCTGGCTTACCTAGGAGTTTGAATTTCGTGTTGTCATTTAGAATGCTTTCAACCTTATTAACATAATCAGATTTATTCATTAACACAACACCTTGCCTTTATCTGGGCGAGTGATAACTATGGTGTCATTCTTGGCTAGTTTCTTAAGTATGTACAAGTCTTTTCTGGAGAAAAAAGGAGTCCAATGGGTTGTAAGTTTGTTAAAGGTATTTTGCGCTAGAACCTGTAATTTTGTACGTAATCCTGAAATGTCGAAATTAATGTTTAGATTGATCAACCTGGAAAAAAGCGTTTCTAGTGAGCTATAAAACTGGTTGTAACTGGGTTTGTAACAGGGCCGGGCAAACCGAAATCCAACCGAAAGAGACAACAGGAATTTTCTTCCCTCTTTGTTAGATTATAACTAGAGAAGTTGAACACAGTTTTCTTGTTAGAGTTGAAAATAGGGATATTGATACCAAGTTTAGACAGTTTCCTCTCGTGAACCAACCGGACATTTGAAACAAAACATTCCATATTTTTATTGAGCAAATATTTAAAAATAAAACAATCGACAAATGACAAATTATGAATAACGGTCTTCTGTAATGTCTCAGCTTGAGTTGTCAGCTTATTAATGCTCTATTCTTAAGATTAATTTCCATTTTGTAATAGTTTTTTAGTTGCTTCTTCATAAAAGTGTGTTTGATACAGTGATGACTTATACAATTTAAATTTTACAAAATTAGGTACAATCTGGTTGAGGCTACAATACTGTAAGAATTCAAGATCACATTCAGCCTTCCTCAGTTTCTTAAGGGTCTTTTCCAAAGATCGGCAGGAATTCTTGAAGGCAGCTCCATATTTGCTGTAAATGAAGGCGTGGATATTTTGATATCCTCGTAGGCGAATCCTTGTAATAAAAAGAAGAACAAACAAAAATCGTGAATACATCGTCGTAAAGGTCTGGACAGCATCCGGAGAGCGATTCCAACATATGGCGTTCCGAAGTATGGCGGTTACTAGTAACTCGAAAAATAGAAGACTTGTAGGAGGAAGTACATCTCAGGTGGTCCTTAAAATACTTTTATTACAACGTTTCAAAACACAAAGGTTTCATTTTCAAGCTGTAAAGACATAAAACAATAAAATTAATATTAAAAGCGCTAAATTACAAATAAAAGGCATAATACATTATACAAGACAAGATAAAAAAAAAATAAATAAAAACTCAGTTAGCAGAACCAACCATCAAGAGAGAAAGGGAGGACAGAAGTCAGAAGGAACAAACCAGCAAATGACCGGCAACAGCTCACGTTAGGTAAAGAGTTGTCGAGGAAGACTGCGTGTTCAATTGAGGAACAAGCTGTTTAATAAACAAGGATTCCAGAATTGTCAGTAGTTTGCCATTCGGTGCCCGTCCCAATCATTTCAAAAATCTTTGTGTATTGTATATTCAGCTTGCATTTATTAGCGTGTTTGTCTGATATTAGATAATTCTGGATTAGCAAGTTTGTTACCAGTTCTATAGCTAAACGCCCTTCATGGCAATCAATTCTGACCCTCAGTAACCTCTGTGATGGATCCCACGTAGGTCCCTCCCCAGATTACATCTAGGGCAATTAAACTTGTACACAACACATGAGGTCATCAAAGGGTCAAGTTTATCCTTGAATTTAAACAAACTACCTAAACTGAGTGGGTTTGTTGGGATGATATAAATCTAATAGCTGGTATATAATCAATATGAGTTTTCTTAGTGCATCGTAGAAATTTTGTCATGGATTAAAGGTACATTTGCATAAAATGGAAGCTTAGGCACAGTAGGTAAGGAGACTTTATCCACATTACTTCATCGTGCCTTCTCATTGACATCTAGTGGGAATTTTTCACGAAGAAATCAACTTTTTACGTCAATATTTTACCAACAATTATTTTCCCACTACACTTTTTCACGGGTATGTTCGTAAACTTCTTAATAACGTTTTTATCCCAAAAGTCTCCTTACCTACTGTGCCTAAGCTTCCATTTTTATGCAAATGTACCTTTAATCCATGACAAAAATTTCTACGATGCACTAAGAAAACTCATATTTGATTACATACCAGCTATTAGATTTAATATCATCCCAAACAAACCCACTCAGTTTAGGTAGTTTGTTTAAATTCAAGGATAAACTTGACCCTTTTGATGACCTCATGTGTTGTTGTACAAGTTTTAATTGCCCTAGATGTAATCTGGGGACCTACGTGGGATCCACACAGAGGTTACTGAGGGTCAGAATTGATTGCCATAAGGGCGTTAGCTATAGAAACTGGTAACAAAACTTGCTAATCCAGAATTTTCTAATATCAGACAACACGCTAATAAATGCAAGCTGAATATACAATACAAAGATTTTGAAATATTGGGACGGGCACCGAATGGCAAACTACTGACAATTCTGGAATCCTTGTTTATTAAACAGCTTGTTCCTCAATTGAACACGCAGTCTTCCTCGACAACTCTTTACCTAACGTGAGCTGTTGCCGGTCATTTCTGGTTTGTTCCTTCTGACTTCTGTCCTCCCTTTCTCTCTTGATGGTTGGTTCTGCTAACTAGTTTTTATTTTTTTTTTTTTTTATCTTGTCTTGTATAAATGTATTATGCCTTTTATTTGTAATTTAGCGCTTTTAATATTAATTTTATTGTTTATGTCTTTACAGCTTGAAAATGAAACCTTTGTGTTTGAACGTTGTAATAAAAGTATTTTAAGGTACCACCTGAGATGTCTTCCTCCTACAAGTCTTCTATTTTTCGAGTTACTAGTAACCGCCATACTTCGGAACGCCATATGTTGGAATCGCTCTCGGATGCTGTCCAGACCTTTACGACGATGTATTCACGATTTTTGTTTGTTCTTCTTTTTATTACAAGGATTCGCCTACGAGGATATCAAAATATCCACGCTTCATTTACAGCAAATATGGAGCTGCCTTCAAGAATTCCTGCCGATCTTTGGAAAAGACCCTTAAGAAACTGAGGAAGGCTGAATGTGATCTTGAATTCTTACAGTATTGTAGCCTCAACCAGATTGTACCTAATTTTGTAAAATTTAAATTGTATAAGTCATCACTGTATCAAACACACTTTTATGAAGAAGCAACTAAAAAAACTATTACAAATGGAAAATTAATCTTAAGAATAGAGGCATTAATAAGCTGACAACTCAAGCTGAGACATTACAGAAGACCGTATTCATAATTTGTCATTTGTCGATTGTTTTATTTTTAAATATTTGCTCAATAAAAATATGGAATGTTTTGTTTCAATGTCCGGTTGGTTCACGAGAGGAAACTGTCTAAAACTTGGTATCAATATCCCTATTTTCAACTCTAACAAGAAAAACTGTGTTCAACTTCTCTAGTTATAATCTAACAAAGAGGGAAGAATTCCTGTTGTCTTTCGGTTTGGATTTCGGTTTGCCCTGTTACAAACCCAGTTACAACCAGTTTTATAGCTCACTAGAAACGCTTTTTTCCAGGTTGATCATCTAAACATTAATTTCGACATTTCAGGATTACGTACAAAATTACAGGTTCTAGCGCAAATACCTTTAACAAACTTTACAACCCATTGGACTCCTTTTTTCTCCAGAAAAGACTTGTACATACTTAAGAAACTAGCCAAGAATGACACCATAGTTATCACTCGCCCAGATAAAGGCAAGGGTGTTGTGTTAATGAATAAATCTGATTATGTTAATAAATTGGTTGAAAGCATTCTAAATGACAACACGAAATTCAAAACTCCTAGGTAAGCCAGACTTTGCAACCATTTTTAGAATTGAAGATCGGATCAATAGATTTTAAAGTGTCTAAAGATAAAAATATTATATCTGAAGAAAAGTACCATTCTCTCTATAGTACCGGTTCTACCTATGGCATTATGTATGGACTTCCTAAAACACACAAAGAAGGCCTTCCATCAGACCTATACTAGCGTCAGATGATACCCCGAATTACAGGTTAGCTAAGTTCCTTGTTCCCTTGCTTTCCCCACTGACAGAAAAATGAATATAAACATCAAAAATTCCTTAAACTTCAAAGAAGCCATACTTAGCCAGACTCAGACCTCTTTATGGTCAGTTATGACGTTGAGTCTCTGTTTACCAATGTACCTGTGAATGAGACTATTGAAATTATTATTAATAAACTCTTTCCTGAAACTGACTCCCTTTTTTATAATTTTAATAAATCTGATTTTAAGAAACTATTGCAACTGGCAGTGCAGGACACTGCCTTCATTTTTAATAATAATTGTTACACTCAAATCGATGGTATAGCTATGGGTCTCCATTAGGGCCCATATTTGCAGGCATTTTTATGTGCTCCTGGAGGAGCATTTTTTAGACACCTGTCCTTTGAGTACCATCCGCTATTCTACAAAAGGTACGTTGACGATACCTTCGCGCTTTTTAAATCCAAGTACGATGCTGAAAGGTTTCGTTCTTATTTCATTAATACGGCACACCCAAATATAAAATTTACTATGGAGTGCGAAAGTGATAAATAAAACTGCCATTCTTAGATGTTTTAGTCTACGACAATATGATCATTTTAATACTTCAGTTTACTGGAAGAGAACTTTTACAGGATTAGGTTCAAATTTTATAGTCACTGTTTTTGTGGTTTTAAATTAAATTCTTTATCCACATTACTTCATCGTGCCTTCTCATTGACATCTAGTTGGGAATTTTTTCACGAAGAAATCAACTTTTTACGTCAATATTTTACCAACAATTATTTTCCTACTACACTTTTTCACGGTATGTTCGTAAACTTCTTAATAACGTTTTTTATCCCAAAAGTCTCCTTACCTACTGTGCCTAAGCTTCCATTTTTATGCAAATGTACCTTTAATCCATGACAAAATTTCTACGATGCACTAAGAAAACTCATATTTGATTATATACCAGCTATTAGATTTAATATCATCCCAACAAACCCACTCAGTTTAGGTAGTTTGTTTAAATTCAAGGATAAACTTGACCCTTTGATGACCTCATGTGTTGTGTACAAGTTTAATTGCCCTAGATGTAATCTGGGGACCTACGTGGGATCCACACAGAGGTTACTGAGGGTCAGAATTGATTGCCATAAGGGCGTTAGCTATAGAACTGGTAACAAACTTGCTAATCCAGAATTTTCTAATATCAGACAACACGCTAATAAATGCAAGCTGAATATACAATACAAAGATTTTGAAATATTGGGACGGGCACCGAATGGCAAACTACTGACAATTCTGGAATCCTTGTTTATTAAACGCTTGTTCCTCATTGAACACGCAGTCTTCCTCGACAACTCTTTACCTAACGTGAGCTGTTGCCGGTCATTTCTGGTTTGTTCCTTCTGACTTCTGTCCTCCCTTTCTCTCTTGATGGTTGGTTCTGCTAACTAGTTTTTATTTTTTTTTTTTTATCTTGTCTTGTATAATGTATTATGCCTTTTATTTGTAATTTAGCGCTTTTAATATTAATTTTATTGTTTTATGTCTTTACAGCTTGAAAATGAAACCTTTGTGTTTTTGAAACGTTGTAATAAAAGTATTTTAAGGACCACCTGAGATGTACTTTCCTCCTACAAGTCTTCTATATATATATATATATATATATATATATTATATATATATATATATATATATATATATATATATATATATATATATATAAAGGTATTAAAGGTTTTGCCACGAAGGAAAAAAATGAAAAAACGAGTTAGCCGAGTACTTTCGGTCCTATTCGGTAAAGGGTCAGAATAGGACCGAAAGTACTCGGCTAACTCGTTTTTTCATTTTTTTCCTTCGTGGCAAAAATACCTTTATTTATACATAGCATCACGTTTTATATACTTCATGATCAAGTTATTCTATACTATATACATATATATATATATATATATATATATATATATATATATATATATATATATATATATATATATGTGTGTGTGTGTGTGTGTGTGTGTGTGTGTGTGTGTGTATAGATCTTTAATAAGAAAAATGGATAAAATGCCCAAAATATAACTTTAATAAGAAAAAATTTATAAATGCAAAGAAAAAATCACTCTCACCAAAATGTGAAAAAAAAAAACGGTATAAATTTACTAAGGAATAGCCTAAGTACGTTTCAATTTCATAAAGCCTTTTCG
Source organism: Macrobrachium nipponense (assembly GCF_015104395.2). Taxonomy (NCBI): domain Eukaryota; kingdom Metazoa; phylum Arthropoda; class Malacostraca; order Decapoda; family Palaemonidae; genus Macrobrachium; species Macrobrachium nipponense. Next base: position 67,802,349 of record NC_061092.1, read on the forward strand.
AGATCACCAACAAACACTACACACAAGGTGCCTGTTACACGCTTTTACAATGTCTGTTACATTCCACAAATAAGATCTTAGAAATACCAAATCTAAAATTTATGAGTGATCAACCACTGAGTATAAAATCTTCATGTTAATGTGTAACCACAATTCTCTTTATGAGAGAGAGAGAGAGAGAGAGAGAGAGAGAGAGAGAGAGAGAGAGAGAGAGAGAGTGATGTTATCTCATTATGACAGTTTCAAAATCTGAGAATGACAAAATCTCTTTTGTATGGTAGTTAACTGGGCGAGAATGGCTCAAAACATTTTGGGACCCAAGTTCCTTTGCTAAATTTTTATAATTCTCTTTTGAAACTATAAATAGAGAGAAAGTGGGATTACAATCATAAGTAATATTTATTATGACTTGATTTAAGACAATAAAAGTCTCTTAAAATAAAAGGACTAACTATTTGAATTGAAAGCAAAAACTATGTGAATTCTCTTCTTAGAGATGACGTATTGTTATATAGAATGTTCTTGAACGACTTTACGAAAGATGATGCAATCTTCACGTGGTTTTACAAGTAATATGAATGAACAATAGTGGTTTGCTACCGATCGCACATTCATGATTGAAATGTTTCCAAAAACAAAACAAATAACTCTCGTTCTTCTTATCTCAAGTGATGACAGCAATTTCCTGCTCCGAACGGACAATGCTAATTTCCCTCTCTTTTCAATTCTATGTTATTCTTAACTTCAAATTATATTTTGTGAATTCTGAAAATTCATTATTAGAACATACTAACTCCAAGCAAACTACTACAAATCTGAAAACATTGCAAATTTCACTTTTACAACATTTCATAGTTACTGAAGTGAAGGGTATGCTTTGCATAAAGCAACAGGATATATATATATATATATATATATAATATTATATATATATATATATATATATATATATATATATATATATGTATAATACTCGTGGCATATTTTATTTAATAACAACTTCCCTAGCATATCTCTACATTTTCAAGGCCCGAAAGTCAATAAATTTTGGAATAAAAGATTAAACCTATTTATAAGCGTTTCATTTATCCATTTTTCTTTTCATAGCTCGCTTTAGCCCTAGTGGATAGTAATATCAATGTGGAAAAAGTTCTTACAGTTGTTATAGCTTGAGCTTCCTTTTGCCAGTTCGTGTTGTTGCTCCAGAAGTACATATTCCATAAATCAGAACATCCAAGGGACAAGTAATAATACAATGCACGTGCTCTGGACGAATCTGTGGACACCGACCGTGGTTGGCTCCGTGCACTCCTGTTAGGCCTATCACGAGCACTTTACTCCTGCTGGCATAAGGGGTTCGACACACGCACACACACACGACACACACACACACACACACACATACATATGTATATATATATATATATATAATATATATATATATATATATATATATATATATATATATATATATATATATATACTATATATATATATATTATATATATATATATATATATATAACATATATATATATATATATATATATTGTGACGAAGTGCCAAGTATTCTGCTTACTACACTTACCAATCATTAATTGTTACTTCACCACAGCCAGACAACCTGAACCTTAAAGGGCATCACTCAATCAGCAACTTTAAAAGTCTAAGTGCCTCCCTGGCTCAAACTCACTTCAAGCAAATTGGAGGAAAAAAATAGCTCAATTAACAATCTATGTTTCTACCTAAGCTAATTATATATACTGGCAAAAAAAAGAAACACTTATAAAAATTTTAAATACAAAAAATTATTATTAAAATTCATAATGTATAAGTGAAATTCACAATCTCAGGGAAATTTACTGTTACTTGAAAACAAAGTAAAGTTTAATTAATTCTTGAATCAATTAAGTAAAAATAAATCAAATTATTTATCACAAAATTAATTAATTAACTGAAATTCAAAAGTGTTAGGTAATAAGTAAAATTTGGAAATTAATTCACAACTGCTAAACAGCAATAAAACTTGAAAAGAATTCTAAGTAAATGCAAATTAATTCACAAGTGTTAAATTCTTTTAAATTTACAATAATTAATTATTGAAAACAACTAAGTTAATCAAATTGTGAACGCAAATGAAAACACAGAAAAGGATAAAAAATATAAAGAAAAGCGATAATCCCACAAAATATATAAAAAACACACTCAATAAGAAAAAATGGGACAAATGCACAAAAAAATCACCTCAATAAGAAAGATAGATAAATGCACAAAAAAATCACTTCAAATAAGACAAGCACAAAACATAAAAATTTGCAATGTGTAAAAATTGAAATAGTTTCACCCAAACTACTGTAACTAATATTTGCAACTAATAAGCCTTGAAATTACATTACCTTAGTACCAATTGTTTCTGCTGTAGCTAGTTCCAAAATTTCACCACATAATTCAGAATATTTCAAAAAAGAAAAGGCGACGTCACACACTTGTACAGTGTTTGTTCAGATTCCATAAGCAAACAAATAATACTAAATAACTCTAAGAAATACGGAATCTAAAATTCATGAGTGACTATTCATTAGTAAAAAACCTTTACGTTAATATGAAATCAAAAGTGTGGCGGGAGAGAAAAAGAGAGAGTGAGACCCAAACGCAATGAGGCTCTAAGTCAGAATGAAATTTACTTTCTTACGGAAGCTGAACAGTGGATTTAGTTGCACAAAACGTTTTGGGGCTGGAGAGCAGTTACTTTCATAAAAAATTATATTTCAAAAAACAATATATAAAGAGAAATTGAAATTACAATCATAAATAACATTAATTATTACACGATGTAAGATGATAAAAGGTCTTTTAATATGTAAGGAATAGTGATTTACAAAGAAAGCAGAACTAAATATGTTATTTTTCCAAAGATTATGTACTTAAAACAGAGGGTTCTAGAACAATCTTACGAAAGAGGTGCAATCCTTTCCACGTGATTTCTCAGCAAAGACATACACGTTTGAAACGAGTCAATGTATGTTGTATGTCTACATGTTCCAAAGAAGAACTCCCTTATCAGAGGTGTTGACATGTATGAAAAACAAAATGGAGACCTCGAGCTTCCCATTTCTTGAGCGATGACAAGTTATGGAAACAATTTCTAGCTTGGAACAGAAAATGTTAATCTCTCTCTCTTTTTACATTCTAAGTTATATTCTTAACTTTTTAAAATTTTATTATCTGAAATCTGAACATACATTTTAGAACATCCATAACTCTAAGCTAAATGAGGAATCTGAAAATGTTGCAAAACAGTTTTCATAACATTTCATACAGTCAAAGAGAGGAAATATTTGTTATGATAAAGTATATATATATATTAAAATATATATATATATATATATATATATATATATATATATATATATATATATTGTAAAGGAATATTGATTTATTGAATGTAAAATTGCAGAAAAAAGGTTTGAAAATTGATATTTGCATAGAAAAAAGTGTACACTAGACAACAGATGGCAGTAGCGCTTGGCGTAGGCGGTAGTCGCCAAGGATAATGTATCGAAACAATGATATTTGGTCCATGGATGTCTAGCGTGAGTCTGGTATATAAAGGCCCAAAACGACGATTTTTCGTTGGAGCTGAAACAAACAAGTGATTATAATAGTGTATCAAGTTTTGAGGAATATATGGTTAATGTATTGTTTATCCATTTGGACGTTTTCTTGTGTGATGTAACGTTGGTTGCCACTAACTTTTTGATGTTACAGTGAATTATATGTTGTGTTGATGTAAAGCTTTGTGACTTGGGTATTATACTGTAAAATGCAGTGATTAGTGATGAGTAGTCTTGATGAAGTGTTGTATGGCGAGTCTTTGCTTTTGTGCAATGCGTCCGTAATTTGTTTAATGTTCTGTTTGTGACTTTAATTTCCTTACTAATTGTTATTAATGTAAATTTTAAGTTATAGTGGGTTGTCACTGTTTCCTGATATATATTCTTCTCGTAAATCCTTACCATAGAGAGATTTCTTTTGTTACATGGGGGCCTGTCGAACGAAACCCGAACGTATCCCTACTCAATTTTTGCTCATTCTATCGAACGAAACTCGAACATATCCATACTCAGTGTTTACTCATTCTGTCGAACGAAACCCGAACGTATCCTTATTAATTGTTGCTTTATTCATGTCGAGCGTATTCGACCATAACTTGACGTATCCCTACTGTTAATTGCTTTTCAGTACTTCCATGTACTTTAGAGAGGGGGGGAGAGTTGTGATAGTGTTAGTGCTACAATATTTGTCTTGCTGTGTTATTTTGAGCAGGTTATTAAAGATGTTTGATTTGAAAGATTTCATACGTAGTCCTAGTGGTGAAAAGTTAGAAGGTATAACTAAAATAGAACTGGATTGTTCTAGCTAGGTACTATAATGTAGAAGTATCAGAATCTGCAAGGAAGCAAGAAATCTCAAATAAAGTAAGTGAGGCGCTAATGACTTTAGGCATTTTGTCTGATAAGGAAGGGTTGTTACTAATGAGTTGGGAAGGGCAAGAAACTGATAGCCAGCAAAGCGCTAGTGAGAATAATACAGAAGGTAGTGCAAGTGAAGAGGAAGGTGCCAAAGCCGTACGTGAAAAAACAAAGTCACGCAAGGTTAAACCAAAAAAGTCCAAATTTGTTTATGAAGGGATGAGTGTTGAGCAGATGCAGATTCATTTGCAAATAGTTAGATTAGAGAATGAGAAAGCTGTGAACTAAAGAAGTTAGAAAATGAGAGAGCTGAAAAGGTTAGGAAGGTAGAAGCTGAAGTTGAGCAAAAAAAAGATTGAAGTTGAGCAAAAGAAACTTGAAGTAGAAGAAAAGTCCAGAGAAAATACCAAAATCTTTTAGAATAGACAATGCAGTAAAAGTGTACCAATTTTTGTTGAAAATGAAGTGGATGCATTTTTTTTTTACAATTTGAGAAAGTGGCAGAACAGCGTGAATGGCCGAGAACGTCATGGAGCACGTTGGTTCAAACCTCCTTTCGAGGAAAGGCTAGGAAGTATTTGCTGCCTTATCTTTAGATGATTCTAAGGATTATGAGAGAGTTAAATCCGAAGTTGTTCCGATACGTAATACAAACCTCGGTCCTTTAACAATAGGAAGGTACTAGCGGCAGCTGGAACGGTCGTAAGCTTCGAACAAGGGGAGAACGGTAGTTAACTGCTTGTCCGATCGTCGCGCGCCGCGCGACTGGGAGGTAAACAAATCACTTTTGCTTTCGGCCGTGTGTGGGAAGGACGTGTTCGCCATCGCTCTGCCCGCTTTGTCGTTTGCTTCAACTTTGAGTATTTGTTTCTCTTTCTGTATATCAGGAGTGATTGTAAGTACTTTTCTCAATTCTATTATTCTGCAATGAGTGAATTGGAAGAAATGGAAATATCACCGCGCCCTCCAGTCGCCCGTAGAGTGTGTCCCGCTGGAGGGGCGTAAATGTGGAGGGTTCAGGTCATTCGTTGAGGTGGACCCCCACGAGGTTTGTACTCGTTGTCGGGGCGAGAGTGCTCCCGCAACGAACCAGTGTGGTTTGTATGAATTGGTCCGAGGCGCAGTGGGTGCTGTACGAGGGCAGGAAGAGACTTAGGCCGGCCAAGAAGTCATCGGAAAGTCCAGTGACTCCTGTGACGGACACTTCGTCCTCTCCTGCCTCCCGGCCAGCCCCCACGTTTCGCGCCTTCCCCTCGCGGGGGGGGTAGCGGAGTCCTTTTCCTCTCTCGATCCGTCGAGTGTGGAGGAGGGCGCCCGCTACCCGGACGTACAGCTGTACTCGGATCTTCCGTCCGCTCTGGGGGGGGTGTTTCGCCCCCAGGCGCGGGGAAGCCCCTCCAATTAACCGACTGTTGCTTCCGCAGGTGTGCCATCAGCGAAGGACGACTTGGGACAGGTGTGGGAGTCGCTGGGACTGCAGGGAGTGCCCAGCATCCAGGGGTTGCTTCAGCGGTTGGCGGGTCGGCGGTGGTCACTCATGGTGCGGTGACCACCACTACTACCACATTAACGACACCAGCGTATGAGATGCCACCACATCTGGTATATACGCCCCATATAATGTCGGTGACACCCACGGTGGCAGTACAAAAACCCATTGCCGCCGTTCCAAAGAGGACGATGCCACCACCACCTGGATTTTTTCCTTTGCCGACCCCGGACTTCCGCTGCCCTAAGAGTACCCCCTGGGACCTGCCGCCAGTGCCACGGATGAACGGTGACTGTCGACAGGACGCCTGGCTCTCCCGTGGTACCGGCCGTGCCTGCCGTACCTGTTGCCGTTCCAGCTACTCTTTCCTTTTCAGATAGGCCTGCACATTCCATTTCAGATGTTCCTGCCGTTCCTGCTGTTCCCGGACCTGTTCCTGTTGTTCCTGCTGCTGGTGTTGCTGTAACAGTCTCAGGTCTTCGGACAGGTTGCAGTCGGGCCCTGTTGCTTTTGGCAACTGCCCGGCTCCCTCCTGGATGGAAGACCTGACGTCTGTCCTGCGGAGCCTGGCGAAGAGAAGAGAGGAAGAAGGTGTCGTCGTCGTCTTCATCGTCTTCTTCGTCGTCTGCTGCCTCTCCTTCCTTCGACTTCTAAGGCTAAACAGCCGAAGAAGAAGAAGGCTGCCTCCTCCCCCCCACCCCCCCTAAGAAGACTCCTTCGGGATCTTCTAAGGGCCCGGCTCGCTCAGGCGAGTTGGGGAGCTCTTCTGCTGGTCCTCCTGTTCCTTCGGGTACAGGGCCCAGTCGCTTCTTCTGCAAAGAAGAAGTCGACGGGGACCAGAGGTGCATCAGCCTCGGCTGGTGCGTCCTCACCTGGTGCTAGCGGTTCTGCCGCTAAACCAGGTTCCGTCTCGGCCGCTTCTCGTTCGCGAGAAGCACCGATGTGGACGCTCTTCCAAAGAGGACCGTCCAGCCAAAGTTTTGACGTCCGAGCTCGCTCGCCGTCAAGACACGCGGCGCGGAGCAGAAGACTGGCGAGAGTCGTGCACACGACTCTCGCCAGGCCAGGTGGACGCTCTCGCAGCGACAACTGGCTGCTCGGGCTGACGTGACTGTCGCTGACCGGCCACGGGTTGAGGCGAGGAAGGAGTCCCCACGGCCGCCGGTATTTTACAGCCACGGCTGGTACCAGCGGTTTGACGCGCCGAGAGGACGCTGGCCGGTCTCGACGCGGAAAGGGAGCCTAGCAGGGTCACCCGTCCGCCGCTCCCGATGGGACCGGGCGGAGACGGTGACCAGCGGCAGCTCGCCTGACGCTAGAGATCGGTCTCGACGTTCTCAGCCGAGCCAATCGCCCCAGGGGCGGCGAAGCGGCGACGCTAGGGCCTACTGCTCGACGTCACCGCGGGTTGGACGATCAGCAGCAGCCCTACCACGCACGCTGGTCCTGCAGCGAGCGAGGGGGGAGCGTCAGGTCTGCCTCTCCCGTACCTTCAACCTCCTCGGGCTATACCGGGAGGAGCGATGGGGGTTGGTACCAAGGAGCGATCACGAGAGTGCGCCGCTCGTGACCGGCTATGACGCCGTACGGCTCAGGCACGGTCTTAGGACCGACCAGGACGTACGCGCAAGTAGTTGGAGGCGACCGTCAGGGGTCTGTCGCTGTTCCTCCTTCTGAAGGGGAGTAGTATCGAGGGATATGCTCTTGCTGGAGGGACTGGACGGTCCTACTCCACAAGACGCTGTGACGCCCGAGATACAGAGGAACTTCGCAGAGGTCATTAAGCTGATGCGTCTGCATAATGACCTCGCGGAAGGATCGCCGCTACCACCAGCAGAGCCCACGTCCCGGCTCGAGTCATTTTGGGGTCCCAAGAGGAGCCCAAAATGACGATGGGGTTGCCACGATCAGAGCTTGCGGACTCAGTCCTGGATCAGGTGGAGAATCTCGTCTCAGGACGGGAGGACTCGCTAAAATCCGGAAGGTCCTCTAAGCGCTTCCTCCTCCTCTCTACAGCGGCAGAGGCGATTCTACGTGCCATCGGAAGACCCGATACTGCCGAAACAGGTTAACCCGGAGTTAGCGAGGCTGACTCCAGGTGTGTCCTGCAGCAGCTCCTGTCGGAGAACCTATGGTTCTTTCTGCAGCAGGAGGCACTTGCCCTGGAATCTACCGCTATGGCAGCATTCCAGGCAGTTTCCTGGTTGGATTTGTGGTCCCTCACAATATCCAAAGTAGCGGCCGGCTCCGGGAGTTCTGCTCTCGAAGACGACGCTTCTTTTAGGAGACTGTGCAGTCTGGAGGAAGAGCAATCTCTTACCTCGCCCATCAGACTGCTAACCTGTGGGCCAACTTGGTTCTTCGACGTAGGGACGCAGTCCTTACCCGAGTGACCAAGGGGGCTGGGCGTGAGGCGGCACTCGGGCTACGAAATGGACCTCTTAGGAGTTCCCCAGCTCTCTTTCCTGGAGAGATGGTGGACGCTGCGGTGGAACGGCGGCGCCACTGACGAGAGTGACCGCTTAGTCCACCAGGCAGTCTCGAAGGTTTCTGGGCAATCTCGAGTAACTGCGGGCCAAACCAAAGAGCTTGGCTAGCGCTTCCACGGCGGCGAAGACGGTTGCACCGTCCAAACCCCGTGTGAAGACTCCAGTTGTTTCGACTTCTGCGAGAGGAGGCCGCAACCAGCCCTCCTCCCAGCCCTCCTTTCCCCGAGGAGGTGCTGGAAAGAAGTCGAAACGAGGAGGGAAACGCTAGGGACGGCGTTCCCCCTCACCTGCTGCCGGAAGTGGGGGGGTGCCTGGCGAGCCATTGGGCGACTTGGCAGCGCTACGGCGCCGAGAACTGGATAGTAGAACGTCCTTCGGGAGGGATATCTACTACCCTTCGAGTCTCGGCCCCCCCTCATCTCCAAACCGGTCCATCTACAGACCTATGTCCGGGGATCAGCAAAGGACAACGCTCTTCGACAGGAGATCAAGACCATGCTGGCGAAACGAGCTGTAGAATCGTGGAGGACCAGTCACCGGGCTTTTACAGCCGCCTCTTCCTAGTGGAGAAGGCATCGGGGGGCTGGCGCCCGGTGATAGGACCCTCTCTCCCCTGAAACCGCTTCGTTCGCACGACGCGGTCACGATGGAGTCGGCACCGCTCAGTGCTCGACTCGGATCAGGGGAACGATTTCATGCTTTCAGTGGACCTGAAGGACGCGTATTTTCAAATACCCATCCATCAGTCCTCCAGAAAAGTACCTCCGCTTCATCTTCGACGGGACGGTGTACCAATTCAGGGCACTTTTGTTTCGGTCTCTCAACCGCACCCACAGGTGTTCACGCGAGTGTTCACTCTGGTGTCGGCTTGGGCCCATTCGAACGGGATACGTCTTCTGAGGTATCTCGACGATTGGCTGGTCCTGGCGAGCTCCCGCTCGCAGTTGCTACAGGACAGAGATCGACTCCTCAAGTTTTGTCGCGATCTGGGGATCGTGATAAACTACGAGAAGTCCGATCTCGAAACCCAAGCAGAAGATGAAGTACCTGAGTATGCTAGATGACGGTAGCAGGGCAAGTCTTCCGCAGACTTGCGTATCAGCAAATTCAGGAGGCCAGCCGGCCGGTTCCTGTCGCGGCAGGAACAGGCAGCACAGCAATGGCAAGTCGTGATCGGCCATCTGTCGTCACTCGAGAAGTTAGTCCTCACGGGCGTCTTCACCTACGGTCTCTCCAGTGGAGGCTAAGGGAGAGTTGGTCCCAGGCCAGGGATCCTCCTTACTTTCCCGTGCTATCACGGACAAGGTGAGGCAGGACCTAGCCTGGTGGCTCGACGACAAGAACCTCTAAGAGGAGTGCCTATACGCACTCCCCCCCGGAGATGCTTCTGTTCTCAGACGCATCGACCGAGGGATGGGGCGCACACCTGGAGGAGTTGCTGACTGCAGGTGTGTGGGACCATCACGAAAAGCACCTTCACATCAATGTCCTGGAACTCAAGGCGGCGTTCAACGCTCTCCAAGAGTTTCGGGACCGCTTGGTGGGACACTCAGTGGTGTTGATGTGCGACAACACCACAGTAGTGGCATATGTCAACAAGCAGGGGGGGCTAGTGTCTCTTCCGCTCCATCAGTTGACAGTGCAGGGTGCACGAGTGGGCCACGGCTCACTCGATAGAGCTGTCAGCACGCTACATTCCAGGCAAGAGGAATGTAGTAGCAGACAAGCTCAGCCGTCGGGATCAGGTGATAAGGACCGAATGGTCTCTACACCAAGATGTGGCGGAAAAGGAAAGGCTCTTCAACCTGTGGGGGCGACCGGTCGTAGACCTGTTCGCCACCCGGCACAACAGAAAACTTCAGGTTTTGTTTTCAGCTGTGCCGGACCCATGGGCAGCTGCAGAGGACGCTCTCCAACACCCCTGGGGACAACCTCTTCGCTTACGCCTTTTCCTCCCTTCTGTCTGATTCGGAAAGTGATCAGTCGAGCGCTGGTCACTCCCAATCTCAGAATGATCCGGTGGCTCCCAAACGACCTCAAGCCGTTTGGTATCCGGACCTGCTGGCTCTTCTTGCGGACGCACCGAGAGAACTACCCACCTGGCACAACCTCCTAGCCCAGCCACACGTAGAACGGTACCACCACGCAGTCCAGTCAACTTCAACTTCACGGCTGGCTGTTATCCACCATCTCTTGCGAACGAGAGGCTTTTCTTTTCTCGTAGCGCAGCAACAGAGATGGCTGGACACGTCAGACAGTCCTCTGCAGCTGTGTACCAGGGGAAGTGGGCCGTCTTCTGTGGTTGGTGTCGTAGACAGGGTCTGTCTCCTCTCAGAGCCACTCTTCAGCAGGTAGCGGATTTCCTCGTGTTTCTTCGCCGAGAGAAGCTCCTCTCAGTACCCACAGTTAAGGGATATAGAGCCCGCCCTGGCTCTCGTCCTAAAACTGAGGGGGACTGGACATCTCGAATTCGTTCGAGATATCCTTGCTAATGAGGAGCTTCGAAAGGTCTTGCCCACCCAGGGAACTCAGGGCCCCCTGCGTGGGATGTGACTCTCGTACTTAGGAGTTTGACTCGAAGACCCTTCGAGCCACTCCGAGAGTCGTCAGACAGGGATCTGACCCTCAAGACCCTCTTCTTGCTGGCCCTGGCATCGGCGAAGAGAGTAGGGGAACTACATGGCCTTTCTTATGATGTTAAACATAACAGAAGGCTGGGGATCTGTGACGCTCGATTTCGTCCCGAACTTCGTAGCTAAGACCCAGAATCCGTCGATCCCTGACGACAGGTTCGAGTCTTTCACGATCCCCTCCCTCCTGGACTTCACCGATAACGATGCGGATGAGATGCTGCTTTGTCCTGTGAGGGCGCTACGGCGCTATCTGAAGAGAACTCGACATCTCAGGCCTGAGTGTCGACGCCTCTTCGTTAGCACTGGGGTCACCAAGAAAGAAGTCTCCAAGAACACGCTTTCTTTCTGGCTGCGTGAGGTGATCAGGAGAGCGTACGAAGCTGATGGTAGCGACGACATCCGTACGCTCCGTCCGAGAGCCCACGAAGTCAGAGGTATCGGACCCTCCTTAGCGTTCCGTAAGAACTTCTCCGTGGCGCAGGTCCTGAAGGCAGGTGTCTGGGCCAACCAGACCACCTTCACGTCCTTCTACCTTCGGGATATTGCCCACAAGTCCTTGGATACTTTTTCCTTGGGACCTGTGGTGGCTGCTCAACACGTTGTGTAAGCTTACCCAGCACCCGAGCAGGCAGAACAGCATCGATTCCTGGTATGACTGGGAGAATGAATGCGTGAATGAGAGAGTGACTGGCTTCTCTTCACCATCTTTTTCTACCTCTACCTGTGGGCAGAGGGATACGGTCGTTACCTTGCTGGGAAGGAGTCAGATGCAGGTAAGCTATTCAACAGAGCTCCATCCTATCTCTTTAACTAGAGATAGGAGTAAAATACCCACCACTTTCTCCTCCAACAAGGGGGAGAAGTGGATGCCAACATGAGACAAACCCATTACTTTACATTTGCTCATGTAAAGGAAAAGTTCTTACAATGCTGGTACGAAGAGATACGCTTGCCTCTCTCTTAGTACTCGGCCCAGAGGTCTGACCATTGATCCTGCGGTGCACACCCCGATCAATCGTCAGAGGCTTGGATCCCTCCCTCGCTCTACGACCAGGGAGGCATTCCAGGGATGGACGAACACCAGTCTGTTCATCAAAAAGACTCAGATTCCTCCCACCAAGAAGTGAGTCTTCCTATTGTTAAAGGACCGAGGGTTTGTATTACGTATCGGAACAAATGACAATTTGTCGAAAATTGCATTTTTCCTAACTATACAAACCTGAGGTCCTTTAACATAAAGTCCCTCCTCATGCCACCCCTCACTCTGCGTATTTTGCATGGGCCAAAAGCAAAAGTGATTTGACGATCGGACAAGCAGTTAACTACCGTTCTCCCCTTGTTCGAAGCTTACGACCGTTCCAGCTGCCGCTAGCTACTTCCTATTGTTTAAAGGACCTCAGGTTTGTATAGTAGGAAAAATGCAATTTTCGACAAATTGTCATTTTTGAAAGCTTATGAATGGGTGCCAGAGAGGTATAGAGAGAAGTTCAGAAGCTGATAAAAAGAGACAGTCGTACTCATATGGAGTATGCACGGGAACAACGCCTGTGTTATGATAGGTGGATGAATGCCCGAGAAGTTAATGGTGATTCGGTAAACTTCAGGAACTTATCTTGCTTGAGCAGTTCAAGGATGGTATTAATCCACTTATTAAACATATTTGGATGAACGTGATGTAGATAATGTCGATGAAGCCACTAGATTGTCTGATAATTATGCATTGACCCATAAGCTATATAATACTGACGTCACTCCTAAAATTGGAAGGAGCAGAGTTTGGGAAGAGCAGCAAATTACAAGGCACAAGGTAAGACTACGAGTTCACAGGTATCATCTCGTGGAGTCTATAATAAATCCTTTATAGAGGTGGTAGAGGGGCAAGTCGATATAATTCTGGTCCTAATGTTAGTGCTGGACAAGCAGGATACAGTGTAAATGATCAGTTTACACCTAGTTACCAAAATATAGGCGAAAATTTAGAGATTTTGTATGTTTCAGTTGTGGCAAACCAGGACACATCAGTAGGAGTTGTCCACATCGCACAATAAACCGTCCAATTCAAGTGGTAAATAAAGTTAAAGATAAACCTGTACATTTTAAGGATGATCATAAACCTGAAAATACCATTGCATTGTTGAATCAACCACAAGCATGTGGTGACAGAGATCCTTGTTTGTTTGCTTCTCCCCTTAGGCCAGGTAAGAGGTATTGTAACGATAGCATCGACAGTAATAATATATGTGATGTTGATGAGAATATAGGTTACAAAATAGGTAACAATGATGTTCAAAATGTTAGTAATGTTTGGTTGTATGAGGATATTGTAAAAAGGAAATGGAGTGAGACTAACCTGAAGAGAAAGTCCACATCCAAGGTTACTGAATTGTATGACCCTTTTATGGGAGATGGTGGTTACACCTCCCTTGCGTTGAAAAAAGGAAAGTAAGGTGGTTAAGAGATACCGGAGCGGTAGTCTGTAATGATAAAAAAATATGTATGACCGTGGAAGGATACTGGAGAGTATGTACTTCTGCTGTGGGTTTGGACCTGAGTTCAGCTCATTAGTAGAAGTAAGGTTAGAAACTCCGTTAATTTCGGGATATGTTAAAATTGCTTTGGTGAGAGAAATCCCAGTGTCAGAGTAGAGTTAATTCTTGGAAATGATGTATGTGGAGACAAAGTTTTTGGTAGCAGTTAATCCAATTTTGACAGATAAACCCTTTAATTCTTCATTTATTACAGAAGTTAAATGTACAATTTCCAAACTTATTTCCTGCTTGTGCAGTTACTACAAGAAGTAAGAGTGCCGAAGGAAAGGTAAATGATGACGACGGTTTGGATTTACAAAACTTGTTAAAGATAGTCCGGAAACACTACAAGTAAGTAAAGTCAGTACTCCTTTGCGAATGCTGAAAGTTAATAAGGAAGAATTTGTTAAATCTCAAATTGAAGATGATAATTTGAAGGTAATAAGAGATAATGCCCTTGTTGATATAAATGATATCGAGAAGGAAGGCAAGTGTTACTTTTTAAAGGATGGAATCCTAATGAGGAAGTTCAAGAGTAGAAATGTTAATGATGTTGTAGAACAAGTGGTAATTCCAAGTAGTTATAGGAATTTTGTTCTAGGTATTGCTCATGACTGTAGTTATTCTGGTCATTTAGGTATAAAACAAAACTTATGAGAAATTATTAAGGTATTTTTTTTGGCCTAAGATGCAGAAAGATTGTAGTGAATATTGTAAAAATTGTGATTTATGTCAAAAAGTAGGTAAAGCTCAACATGACCCTAAGGTGATGCCATTGCAACCCATTGAAGTTCCAGGAGAACCCTTTGAGAAACTGGTTTTGGATTGTGTAGGACCTCTGCCTAGGTCTAGCAAAGGTAACAAGTATTTGCTGACAATTATGTGTAGTGCTACCAGATTTCCAGAGGCTATTCCTTAAGAACTGTGAGTGCTGATAAGATAATTGAAGCGCTTAACAAGTTCTTCTCACTGGTAGGTTTGCCAAAAGAAGTTCAAAACCGACCAAGGAACCAAACTTTACGTCTAGAAAGTTTACCTCATTTTTAGCCTGTCAGAATATTAAGCATTGTTTATCGTCTCCTTATACCACAGAGCCAAGGAGAGGTCGAACGATTTCATCGAACCTTCAAAACCATGCTTCGCACGTACTGTTGTGAAAATGAAAAGGAATGGGATGTCTACATACCAATGTTGCTATTTGCCGTTCGTGATAGCGTACATTCATCGTTGGGTTATTCTCCTTTTCAGTTAGTATATGTCCATCAGGTAAGGTCACCCATGGAGGTGATAAAGAATCAGTTGATTTCAGATGAGAAGGATTCTAGCACGTTACAAGAAATGAAGGAAAAAATAAAGAAAATATGGAAAGTAGCACATGAGAATCTTAAAGTAGTACAAGAAGAGATGAAAAAGAAATTACGACAAAAGGCTGCAAAACGTGAACTCGACATAGGAGATAAGGTTCTAGTGTATCTCCCTACAGCTGGTAAGGTTTTTAACCAGAAGTATATAGGACCTTGCACGGTGAAGGAAAAAGTAAGTGATGTTAATTATCGAATTCAATTTCTACAGGACGGAGGAAAGTTAAAACTTTCCATATTAACAAATTAAAGAAGTATAACGAATCCAGTGGAGTGTTGTCAATTGCAAAGAGGATGATGAAAAAGACGTTGAAGAAGAAATTGAACTTCGATAAAAAATACAGATTATTTGAGTGATGATGAAAAAATTTAGGAAGTTATGTATTCATTTATCTATGAACAGCAGCATGATTTAAAGTGCTAATTCAAAACTTTTCAGATCTATTTTCAGACCATCCTAAAAGGATAAAAGGCGAGTACAGCATAAAATCAGGTTGAGAGAAGAGACGCCAATAAGTCAGCGTCCATACAGAATGTCGCCGAGGCAACAACAACAGTTAAAGACGAAGTTGCTTATTTACTGAAACACGGACTAGCAGAGGAAAGCCATAGTGAACAAACGGGCTAGCCCATGTATTCTAGTCGACAAACCTGACGGAAGTGCAAGAATGTGTACAGACTATCGAAAGGTAAATAATGTAACTATAAAAGATTCATATCCTATGCCCAGGAGTAGAAGATATAATTGATAATGTAGCAAAGTTTCCTTTTTTAAGTAAAATTGATTTATTGAAAGGATACTATCAAATTGAGTTAGACAAAAAAACAGCAGGGATATTGCTGCATTTGTTACACCCCATGGACTTTATAATATAAGGTAATGCCATTTGGTTTATGTAATGCACCTCTGACTTCCAACGTCAGATGATTATATCTTGAAGGATTCGAAGGTGTATTTGTTTATTTAGATGACATTATTATTGTTGGAGAAACCTGGGAAGATCACATTAAAAAAGTATATGATGTTTTTTTAAGAGGTTATTAGAATTTAATGTTACGATAAACCTTGCCAAATGTGAATTTGGAAAAAACTACTGTTCAATATTTAGGACATGAAATAAAAGTGGCCAAGTGAAACCTGTTTGATTGTCATATTGAGGTCATAAAGAATTTGACCCTCCCTACATCTAAACGTGGAGTGATGAAATTTTTGGGAACAGTGGGGTATTACAGAAAATTTTGTAAGAACTTTTCAGATGTAGCCTACCCATTAACAGGAGTTGCTGAAAAAGGATGTGAAGTTGTGTGGTCAAAGGAATGTGACGATGCCTTAATAAACTTAAGCTCATGTTAATGTCTAAGCCAGTACTGAAATCCCCAGACTTTAATCTACCATTCAAGTTACAGGTAGACTCCAGTGAAGTAGGAGCTGGCAGTGTATTATTACAGGAACATAATGGTGTTTTACACCCTGTATCTTACTTTTCAAAGAAATATAATAGCCAACCAGTTAAATTTACAGTATTGTTGAAAAAAGAAGCTTTTTTTAAGTTTAATTTTTGAGTTTAATGCACTTTGGAGATATACTTGCTTAAACAGTAACTTTTGAAATAGACGTATATACTGATAATAAACCCTTTAACCTTTATTAATAAATGTAAGCACAAACAATAGGAGAATTTTAAGATGGGTCTTTATTTTTTGCAACCATTCAAACTAAATATTCACCATATAGCAGGCAAAGAACAATGTCAATTGCAGATTCTCTCTCTAGATCTGTTGATTATTTAAAGGAAAGTGCTTGTTACCAACGACGTGGCAGTCTCCGACAGTTGCTAAATGGAAGTAGCTAATGTTTTAAGACTGTAAAGAGTGAAAATTCAGAATGGACTGAGGAGAGAGCCGCTGAGTTAAAAGGGGGGGGGGAATGTAAAGGAATATTGATTTGATTGAATGTAAAATTGCAGAAAAGGTTGAAAATTGATATTTGCATAGAAAAAAAGTGTGTACACTAGACAACAGATGGCAGTAGCGCTTGGCGTAGGCGGTAGTCGCCAAGGATAATGTATCGAAACAATGATATTTGGTCCATGGATGTCTAGCGTGAGTCTGGTATATAAAGGCCCAAAACCCGACGATCTTTTTCGTTGGAGCTGAACAAACAAGTGATTATAATAGTGTATCAAGTTTTGAGGAATATATGGTAATGTATTGTTTATCCATTTGGACGTTTTCTTGTGTGATGTAACGTTGGTTGCCACTAACTTTTTGATGTTACAGTGAATTATATGTTGTGTTGATGTAAAGCTTTGTGACTTGGGTATTATACTGTAAAATGCAGTGATTAGTGATGAGTAGTCTTGATGAAGTGTTGTATGGTGAGTCTTTGCTTTTGTGCAATGCGTCCGTAATTTGTTTAATGTTCTGTTTGTGACTTTAATTTCCTTACTGATGTTATTAAAGTACATTTTAAGTTATAGTGGGTTGTCACTGTTTCCTGATATATTCTCCTCGTAAATCCTTACCATAGAGAGATTTTATGTTACTATATATATATATATATATATATATAATATATATATATATATATATATATATATATATATATATCAAGGAATTTTACTTAAAATCCACTCACTTACCTTAGCAGCCACTTATCTTAGAAGAGTGGCATTTGACCAGAAATTGTGTCTCTCGTGAAGAAAGGAACCTGTTTCAGCTCTCTTTTTGGAAAATGTTCTTTCCAAAGACGCTCTTCCTGAAATAGACTTCGGATCACACAAATCACAATTTAGTTTCATATTCAATTTTGTTGTGAATGAATTTCGATGGTATGGAAAGTCACATGAAACATTCACGTCTTTCTGTATTTGGCTGGTTCGATTTTTTTTTTTTTTTGTTTTTTTTTTTTTTTTTTTTTTTTTTTAGTTATGTAAGGCAAGGCATCAACTATCAACTTTAATTTGTAATTTTTTGTAGCTGAGGTATTAAGGCAATGTTCCATATGTCTTATTACTTTCACATAAACGAGTAAGCAATAAATTGCACTCAAACCCCATCGTGCAAGAAGACTCGTTTGTATTTTTATGTATTGATATTAAATATTACATAAATATATAATAATAAAAGGTTAGTTTGAAACCTTCTTTTACTGTCATTGTAATAACCAGGGCATTTATAATTGTCTTTACTGATGCACATCAAAATTCCATGTTATAATAACCCTTGGGGACCGTTAGAGGTTTTAATTATGAAAAATGATTGAACAAAGGTTGGTCGTTGCACTGACTTTTGCCGCGTTAATTAGTTTTTGGTTGGTCTTTCATTAACATTCGGTGTACTTCTTTGTTCTTGATAGAGCAAAATACGTTTTGAAATCGGATGCACTCCAATGAACTTTGTATCTCCATTTCATGACTGGATGTGTCATTAACAGTTTTCAGTGTTGGTATGAGATGGAAAATTGGTGCCATGCCTTTCGAAAAAAATAAAAAAAATAAAAAAAGTAAAAATACAAATAAAATAAAAAGAAGAACACTGCTTCTCCTTTGTTATTAAATACGGAAAATTACTTTCTAGTATAATGCAAAATAAATAGCAGTTATTGTGAAATAAGGACGTCATTGAGTACCTTTTTTTATCATATGGCAACGAAACAACAATGGTCGTTGAAGCAGACTTAGGTGATTAATGAATTATATTTGTCAAAGAATGAGGAAAAAAGGTTTGGTTATTAGATAATACAGGGAAACATTTTGGAAAAATTTCCATCCATAATGGAGACTACTCAGAGAAGACATGCCATGCTTATCTATCCACACCCACACACACACACACACACGCATTATACATATATCTAAAAATGTAACGAACCAGACTCTGTTCTGCAGGTTCTTAAATGCAAAAGAGGAACGGAACTGGAGTACCTGGCAGCAGGTGAGGCAAACAAAGGCGGAAGGAGCTTAATTAACAAAACCACAAAAGTGACCGAAAACTCGTCTCTTATATACAGTTATTTACATTAGGTACAAGTTAGTCAGGTGAGGAAAAGCTTAAAGTGACCAATTGAATGAATAAACATTACAAAAGGAGGAATTATATATTTAACAGAGACCGCAAGATATAAAATCCAAGTAAATAAACCTTAAATAAATAAATAAAACACAATTTACAGACAGGACACAATTAACGAAATAAATAATACACTAGCAGCATAATAAATTAAAAAAAAAGGCAGCATAATAGGTACATGAACAGCAAAATAAAATGTTACAGCAAAGCAAATACAAAAACATAATACAAGAGCAGTAAAACAAACAAGACCCAAGCAGCACACCACAAAAGCAGACAAACTAGAAGAGTTGTCAAGACAGTTAACTGTCAACGAGGATCCAGACAAACAGACGAACACTGCGGGCGAGGAAACCTTTATAGCAGTTGTCATTTTGATTCTAAATGAAAATTACTGAGTGCTCTCTTTCACCTTTTCCTCAACTTGGTTTGGTTTTAGACAATTATATAACTTTCTTTACTGTAAGTTTACTCCTGTTTTTGATATTCCTAATGTAACGAAGTTGGCTTTTTACTTTTGTATTCCTTTTGATCATGATGAGTCTTTTTATGTTCACTTAAATGACTTATTCATCGGCACCTTCCGGCAGTTAACAGTAGAGTTATACCCAAGAACCCGTTAACCGCAGGTTCTTTTTAGTTTCCAGATATAAAGACAAACTAAGCTCCTTGATGACTTCCAATGTCGTTTTATTTATATACTTGCCCTAAATGAGGTGGGGGGAAATAAGTGGGGCTTCTCGTTGCTTACTATAAGTGAGAATTTATTGTCATCGGGGAGTTAGTTATAGAACAGGTACTAGGTTAACTAATCCAGGATTTTCTAATGTACGGGATCATGGCAAGAAAGGTAAACAAGATATCGAATATAAAAATGTCAAAATTAATTCCAGAGCCACCTCACTTCATCAATTAGCAATAATCTAAACATTACACATGAAGAAGCTTGCTCCCTTTTTAAACAACCAAAATAGCTTTACAACGCTGTAACTGTGTTGAGTTTGTCACTGCATTTGTTTTGTTTAATGTCATTCAGTTCATGACGGCTCCTTTAGTTCCTTATCTATGTTGGTTGACAATTACGCTTCCCATGTCCATATATGATTGGATTTCCTGGATTTACTGATAATTGGAAAGATGTTTTTTTCAAATCAAATCTTTAACTTGAATATGCGAGGGAGGGGCACTAAGTGTGCTGCAGAACTGTGTCGTAGACAATATATTGTCCTTATCAATCCTTTGCTATTGAGTATGCAAAATGATGAAACACATTTATGTGCATATGTATATAATATATAAAATATATATATATATATATAGATATATATATATATATATATATATATATATATATTATATATATATATGTATATATATATATATATATTATATATATATATATATATGTATGTATATATAGAGGATATATATATATATATATATATATATATATAGATATATATATATATATATATATATATATATATATATAATCATCAGGGGAACCATAGGGAAAGGCATCGTACTCAGGTACATTTATTTCGCCGATCATGACTCATAGTCGCATTCTCAAGGCTATTATTAGAGATAAACACACGAACATTAAAACTACGTACTGCATAATTCATAAAAATTACGCAGTATTTAAAAATTCAATGAACATCAACATCAGAATGTAGAACATTTAAAAATTTATCAATCTCTTAAAACAGAAAAACATACTGAGCGCTAAACTACAGTACAATTACATTAAAATGTTTAAAAATTACGAGAAAAAAAAAAAAATATACAAAAAAATTACGACATGGGTGTAAAAAAAATAAAAATAAATAAATAACACTAACACAGCAAGGCTATTCTATACCTTATCTCGCAAAGGATAGGCAGTGACTGAGAGAATTTTTAGAAGAATAAAAATAAACAAGCACTCTAGGCGATGAACAACTGAACAGAGGAGGATTGTGCATTAAGAACGGAACTATCTTTTTATCATAATGGATTCCAAGGTTGTTAGGTCGTTTTCGTTTTGCGTTTGGCCTATAATAGTAAAATCCTTATCATTAATAAATGTTTTACATGATTTAGAGTGATTTTTGATAGTTGACTGTTCGGGGTTTGTTAATCTGCTTGCCCGTTCTAAAACTTAAGCCCCTGTGAGAATCTATTCTCACTTTTAGTAACCTCTTCGTACAACCCACATAAGTCCCGTGATCACATCTCGGGCACGTATATTTATATACAACATTAGATTTTAGAAGAGGACTAAGGCGGTCTTTCGTTTAAAACAGGGATCCTATAGGTAATGGATTTTTTGGGACGATTTTTAGGTTCAGTGCGGGAATCCCTTTTGAATAATTGCCAGGAACTTTTTTCTGAAGAGGTTGTCATGAAGAAAAGGGAAGCTAGCAAACATTTATAATTTTGAGACTGTCAAAACCGTTGGCACCTCCATGAATTGGGCATCAAGCATTTTCTTAAGCATTTTGAACAAAAGTTTGTCTGGGAAGCCGTTATTTTTAAGATATTGGGAAAGAAAGTTAATTTCTTCATGAAAAGTAAACCAATTAGAGGTATGGGTAAAGGCCCTGTGTAGGAGAGTTGAGATAGTATTAAGTTTAAAATTATAAAAGCAAGAACTATAAAAGTTGATACCTAACCAGTAAAAGTCTTTTTTCTAAAAACTCCCGTGTAGAAGCCTTCCTCGTTCCTGGACACTAGAACATCCAGAAAGGGGAGTTTGTTATTTTTTTATTCATCGAATGTAAATCTGATATTAGGGTGTAGGGCAATGACAAATTCTAAGAGTTGTTTCGCACTGAACTTGTTTCAGAATAAGGCGAAAGTGTCATCAACGTATCTACGATAAAACTGAGGCAAGATGCTAAGGGGGCAATCATCAAACATACGCTCCTCCAAAGAGCACATAAAAATATTAGCAAGTGTCGGACCCATTGGGGATCCCATGCTACTCCTTCCACTTGTCTGTATAAAAAGCCATTAAAAATGAAAGTCGTGTCCTGCACGGCTAGTTCTAACAACTAAAATTATGAAAAGTAGTATCCGGCTCTATAAATAACTTATTTAGGATAATGTCAATCGTCTCCCCTACAGGGACATTAGTAAAAAGAGACTCAACGTCCAGACTAACCATAAATAATTCTGAATCTTAATAAGAATATCCTCCTTGAATTTATGAGAGTTGCTTAAAGAAAATTCATTTTAGTGAGAGGCTCAAGTAAAGGAACCAGAAATTTGGCAAGCTTATAACTAGGAGTGGTTCACTGAGGAAAGAATGGGCCTTAATGGGACATTTCTTTATGTATTTTGGGCAACCCATACAAAAACCCCATACGAAGACCCTGTAGGGAATAGTTCCTGATATATATCATCATCAATTATCATTTTTTTTTATTTTAGCAACCTTAAAAACCTTGCAATTTTGTCCTCTGGTTTAATGATATTATATAAATCTGGAGCACCTATTTTCTCAAATTTTGTATGATCGTTTAAGATAATCTCCATCTTCTCAATATAAGTATCCTTATCCAAAATTACGTACCCTTACCTTTGTCTGGTTTTGTAATAATAATACTGTCATCATTGGCCAATTTTTTAAAGTGTCAAAATCATATTTGTTGAAGAAAGGAGTCCATTTAGTGTTTAGCTCATGATATGCCCAACAATGAGGCTAAAGATTGATAACTGAGATCTAAGGTTGTCCAAATTAACATGAAAGGGAGGGATTTAAGACGGCGAAAGAGAGATTCTATGGGTAGAAAAAACCTGCTATAGTTCGGCGCCTGTAATTCGGTAAACAAAATTCTAAACCTAAAGAAAGTAAGAACTCTTCCCTCTTTGACAATAACCTTTTTGAAAAGTTAGAAACAGTACTCTTATTGTTATTTCTACAGAATTGAGGGGTGACAATTCCCAAGCTCCTTAGTTTTCTATTTTGTCTTTCATTTACATCGTTGATGAAATTCAAAACGGTATTATTGAAAAGACGTACAAAAATTGCCTTGTCTAAAATGGTGAGACAACTACTTACAAAGGTTTTCTGCTCAGTTACCAGCTTGTTTAACCTTTCAATATTTTTCTGCTTAGACACAATCTCCATCTCTAACAGTCGTTTAGTAGTTTCAATATCAAAATTCTGAATGATAGAGTGAGCTTTTATGCACCTTAAATTTCACAAAATTAGGCACTACATTATTTAGCTGACAAAAACTGTAGAAATGTCAAATCCAATTTGGCTTTCTCTAACTTCTTGGTGAATCTCTCCAGCATTCTGCATCTTGCTAATAATTATGCACCAAATCTCCTCCGAATAAGTTCTTGAAAGTGGTTAAAGCCTCTTGATCTGATGCGAAGAAGGAACAGAATAACGAAGAAAAAACTGCTGATGTTCATCGTGATTGGTGTAGCCTTTGTAGTGAGTTATCCCATAAATATCCTTAGCAAGTACGGAGCTGCAGCTCTCTCTATGTACATCTCATCAGGGGAACCATAGGGAAAGGCATCGTACTCAGGTACATTTATTTCGCCGACGTTTCACGACTCATATTCGCATTCTCAAGGCTATAATTAAAGATAAACACACGAACATCAAAAATACGGACTGCATAATTCATAAAAAATTACGCCAATATTTAAAAAAATTCAATGAACATCAACATCAGAATGTAGAACATTTAAAAATTTATGAATCTCTTAGTAAATGCCACAAACCACCTAAAATAGGTTGCATTGATTTTATCACTGTTATAAATGTATGAGACCTTACGAGCAATACCTAACTTTCGTCCAGTATTTGTTGAACCTTTCATTAGATGTTTCTCAAAACTTAGGTCCTCAGACTCGTTCCCCAAAGTTCCATCCACCTGAAAGGGGTGGATGGGGTGGGGGAGGAAATCCGTACGAGATCTACTAATCAATATTGTTTTTGTTTATCTGGAGTTCAGCCTTATAGCCCAGCGACTACATCATTCCTTGATCCGGCCTATGTCCTGATTGAAGCTGAAGGCAGCTTCATTCTCATAAGTGAAGACTTATTACACCCACAACTGTTCCTTCATCATCAGCTTACTGAACAATCTTGTTTTCGTGTCAACAACCATATCACGTTTATACACTAAAAATAACAGTGGGCCAAGAACACTAAACCTGTGGAACTTCAGACAAAATAGCTCTTGGTTCATTAAAATAACTGCACACAGTAACATGTGCTGCTGCCTACCTGTAAGGAAATTTTGGAGTAATCGTATAACTATCATTTCCATCCACTCCAAGATTCTGAAGTTATAAATAAGTGCCTTGTGATTTACACAAGCGAGAGCAGCACTAATATCTACTTGAATTACTCAGCACTTCAAACCCCTATCAAGGTTCCCTTGCAAATGGCAAGTCAAGTATAAAAGAGCATTGCATGTACCTAACTGCTTCCTATATGTATAATGATTATCATCTATGAATCCTTTAGATTTTACATTCTTATATAGTGGCTTTAAAATAGGTTTTCCAGCAACTTTGGAGAGCACAGGGAGAATAGAAATGTGGCTGGAGTCACTGCAGTCTGCAGATATGGCACTCTTTGGAACAGGTATTATATTATTAACCTTGTGCTCATCTGCAAAGTAACATGTCGGCATAAAACCCTATAGAATCTACTTATCTTGGAAGACACCACACTAGAAACTTTCTTAAAAAACAAAGAGAAGAAACTATCAGGTTCTTCTCCACCTCAGCTATCAAGATTATCCAAAATTTTCCTAACTTCCTTGTAGGAAAATGCAAATTTTGTAAGGTTCAGGATAACATGTATCAGGGACATCTTCAGCTGAATGCTTAGCTTAAAAAGATGAAACAGTTCAGCCTTTTCCCTATGATCAGTAACCAATCTACCATCACCTGTTAGTATTAGCAGAATGGAAGATGACCCTGACCCAAAGATAGATGATGCTAATTTTGTCCACCACAGAAGAGGCTGAGTAATTCATTTATGTTTCCTCTTCGTGGAATTGTAATTACTATTGACTGTTGCAATTACTAATTATGGCACAGCGAGACTCAACAAAAATGATGCCATTTTGATTTAAATGATTTTGTTTCCATACGTTGAATTTGGTGTGCTTGTCATAGTAGGCTCGTTTACATGTATCATAAAACCATGGCCGGTCATTATTTTAAATTTGGTTACCTTTCTTGGGACGTATCTTGCTAAAATAGCCATCAGCATTTCATTCAACTTCTTTGGGTCGGGATATAATATAGCATTTGAAATCTTAACAGCCTGACAAGCTACAGTAATGTGATCTCAATTGGCTCTGTATTTTAGCCGACCGTTTTTCCAGTGGTGGTACTAGGGATATACTGATTGGACAGATATATGCATCTCAGAGGCGAAATCATCAGAAAAGTGCCTATATATTCACAGCCCCTATCTGTTACCAGAAATGTGGGGTGGGTCCCTCAATTACTGGATAAAATCGGATGATACACAGTACTCAGGAGCAGACCGGCCATGTTCATCTGTAGAATTTGAGAACATCAAACAAACTTGGCAGGACCCCCCAAAAAAAAAAATAAGAGAAATTACATGTGATGATTTTACGATTATTCAAGACAGACAGACAAACAGAATGATTATAAGAGCAGAGAAAAATCTCCGAGGAAAAGCCCCCCACAAAAAACAAAAATAAATAAATAAATAAAATAAATAAAAGGAGGCGAATTGAAAATCTTTGATGATTACTTCAAGAACAAAAAATTTAGCTAATAAAAACAGAAGAAAGAAATAAGAAGATACGCAGTGATGCATATGTCAATTCTGAGGCCACCATCCTTAGAACAGCAGAAAGGTTTAACACTAGAGGGTAGAAATTTTTTCTTTTGGGAAGGAAGTCCCGTGCTTTTCCATTGGCCAAAATAATCTTGTAATAATGGGGAGTTTTAGAATTGATCGATGGGGTTTTTTTTGTTCATGTTTACTATTTTTTTTTTCAGTTATTCAAAAGAATCTAAAAAATCTTTTCATGAACATCTAAACAATAATACAGCACACGTTTTACTTTCTGGTTATGATTTTTTTTATTTACAGTTATAGCCAGTAAAAAAATATCAAGATAAAATACCATTAGAGAATACTGACGTGTGTACAGAGAGAGAGAGAGAGAGAGAGAGAGAGAGAGTTGGGAAGTGTAAGTGGAATAACAGAATAGTAATGCCGAACAGGGTTGGAGTAATAACACTTGAATAAATAAATTATAACTACAATTGCTTAAAAAAGAATTAAATTACAATTACTATAATATTTACACTTGGAAATAGTAATTGCAATGACTAAACAACAAATTCAGTTACAATGACATTTTCATTAAAAAGTATTCATTTACAATTACATAGGGATTTGGGTGCCAGAGTAAACGCTATTTTTTGGGACAGAATCTCTGCCAGCTCACTACCACAGAGAGCTGGCAGCAAATTAAAGGCTGTGTTTCTCGTCCAATACACGTCACCTACAGGACACGGTCGGGAACTGGACGTGCCCATCATGCGCGATGCTGCTCCCACCAAATTTGATTCTTATAAGCAACCCATCCTTCTTAATGGAGCCCTACCCTTTTACCAATTCACTTTTGTATTTCAAATTAAATTACAAATTACATCATCCTCTAATTAATTAAATTGCAATTACTTACTATAATTTAATTTTCAATCAAAATTACACGAAATTAATTACATTTCAATTAAATTACAATTGCAATGAGTCCAACCTTGCTACCGATTAGAAAGAATACAGGGCATTTTGGAAGGTTTCTGTGATGTTTTGTCCCTCTAACAAAATCATTTATATGAGAAATGTCAAACTTGCCGTCCCCCGAGAGCCTTATGGTTCACATTCGTGTTGTCATGAGGGCCAAACACGATAACTAATTGATATAGTTTAATGAAAATTATTGCAGAATATTTTCATTACTTACGCATAGAAACATTAAATGCATAAGAAATGATTTAGCAACTTTAGCTGACTAGCCACATTCATGAATGCAAAGTAATGAAGTAGTTACAAGTACAAGTAAAAAATGCGGCGAAGTTTCTTCTACACAATCGAGTTTTCTTTACAGTGTATAATCTGTATAAGCCGTGGCCCATGAGGCTTTCAGCCACGGCCCGGTGGTGGCCTTTCCTATAGCGTTACCAGACGCAAGATTATGGCTAACTTTAACCTTAAATAGAATAAACACTACTGAGGCTAGTGGGCTGCAATTTGGTATGTTTAATTGTTAGAGGTTGGATGATCAACATATCAATTTGCAGCCCTCTAGCCTCAATAGTTTTTAAGATCCGAGGGCGAACAGTAAAGTGCGGACGGACAGACAAAGAAGTAGCAATTGTTTTCTTTCGTGGAAAACTAAAAACGAAACTTCAACCGACATCATAGACTTGTATGCAACAGCAGCAAATAGTACATTGAACAAAAATTACAACAGTTCAAAATGAACATTTATTTAGGACTATTCAATCATTTTTAGTGTTTTGTCCTGACGCTTGATACTTTTTTAATGATAATTTTTGGTCTGTCTGGCTGAAATGTCTGTCCAGTTCCGACTTTGCTCAGAGATGACAAGTGTTGTCAGCCTTGTTATGTTGATTTCATAGAGAAAAACAACTTTCTTCGTTCGTGTTTCTTTTGTGCTTTTGAAATCGATTAAAAGGTTATCGACTATTTCCAAGCGTAAAATCTTTCTGAATAAAGAAGAGGCTGCCGTTTTTTTCTGTGAACGACGTACGTTTCTCCAGTTTAAATGATACAAACTGCAATTATGGCCGATAAATGACCAAATTACAATAGTATCCTTTGTGCGGGGCGCGGGTGTGCTTGCAAGGCCTCGAGTCGCATGTTTGTCTGCCCGCTTTTATATGAAGAAATGGTTGTATATTGTGAATTCAGCCCTTTTTATCAGGACAGCACGGGCTCTTGCTGCAGGGCCATCCCGTTAGAGACGATAATATTGCAAAGGGGCTGAAGCGGCCTCGTTTAAACCATTGGGATTTCGGATCACATGAAGCAAAAAGAATGCTTCGTTTTTTCTTTTCTTATGCGAATTTATTTGTAAATATCACTTAATGTCACCTAATATGTTCTCCGTGTTTTTGTAATTCTGTATTTTTATTTTTTTTATTTTTAAGTACTTATGTAGAACGTTATCGACAGAACACTTCCCTTTATATTTTTCTGTCATCTTGGACAATTACTTTGCATTTGTTGGTGAATGTCTTTATTAGCTTTATTCACAATGTAACAATGAATATTTTTTATGTAGAGAGATAGATACGTTGATAAATAAATATATTCTGAGTTCTTTAGGAAAATGATTAAAAGCCTCAGAATCCCCACTTACTCATTAGTAACGCCTTATAAGTTACCCTATAGTCAGTAGATTAACCAAAGAAACTAACTCAAAGAAGAAAGACAGACAACTGAGACGTAGAAATACAAAATTAAGAAAAAGACGACAACGACGTATTAACGAAAGCCAACGACCACTGTGGCCTCACAAGTCGAACAAAAAACCAAAAGAATTCCTTGTTTTTTCACGCGAGGGAATCCTCGTTCAGGAGTCAGGCTGCGGTGAAAAAACATAGTGAGAGTAAACCCTGAATGAAAAAGGATAAAAAGAAAAGGGAAGGGAAATATTGACTTCTCTAGTAAAAACAAGATGACAAGTTTTATTCTTTGTAGTCTATCGGTTTGGCCTTTGTGGCAATTTGCACCGGTTCTTTTTTTTATGGCATGCAAAATTGCTGATTAGTTATTTATACATACATTCAGTATTTTCACGAGAAACATTTTCGTGAGTGTATTTCTCTACTTCACCAGGCTATTTTTTTCTTTCTTTTTGCGGGAAATTTCTCAGTAATTCAGCGTCTTATCATACTTGTTTTAGTTGACTGTGTCACGTTTTAATAATAAAATAATAATAATAATATAATAATAATAATAATAATAATAATAATAATAACAATAATAATAATAAAATATTAATAATAATAATGAGAGATGAGACATTCATTGAAATTTATTTATAAACATATGCATGTAACAAAAACAAAATACATATAAAAATTACATTAACTGGCATTTTTTCATCTTGATTATTACGTACATATTCGTTGTATTTTCCTCAGAAGTAATAGTAATAATAATGCAGGAGAGTGTGCTACTAGAAACAGCGAACATGGTGAGGAAAGTGATGGACTCCTGAGGAGGCAGAATGCAACCCGGAAACCGACAGTGTAAAAACCACCCTGTCGAATAGTTTTTTTTTTTTTTCTTTTTTTTTTTTGCGGAAAAATTTCTCAGTAATTCAGCGTCTTATCATACTTGTTTTAGTTGACTGTGGTCACATTTTAATAATAATAATAATAATAATAATAATAATAATAATAATAATAATAAGTAAACAATGCCATGGAAGTAAACTGAATTGGAAAGATTACTCAAATTAAGAGGAAGAATGATTTTACAAAGTGAACCAATTCCTTCTACTGGCATATTGCAATTGGGAGTTTGTACATCACGAAGGTTTACTATAGTGGAAAAAGTTAACAAAGAACGGGAACGAAAAAGATAAAGACAATCAATAAAAAATTACAGTTCTAAAACTCATCAACGAATAACATAAGTAATGCCGACTTGTTATTGATTGATACAGTTTCACTTCTTGAATGATAAAAGCTGCAATTGTGTTATGGTGCTTTCACGATCATTGTTCTTCCCTGCAAAATTTTAAGTAACAGCTCAAGTGAACAGGATACATAGTAGACCTAAATAATAACAGGCTGTATAGGCCTAAGTAATATGCAGGTTTATAATTTTTTACCATCCAATCGACTCTCTCACTTTGTTTTAGGGCATTTTTTCACGTACGCATTGTGATATGATGCTGCCTTGATCAGTTGTGAAGGTATGAGTTCATTTCTTTTTTTTCAGAAATAGTGCGTAATTTTCATGACAATCTCTCTCTCTCTCTCTCTCTCTCTCTCTCAGGCATACACACACAAATACACACACTCACTTTATAAACTGCACATGCCCATGTAATTAATTTTATTCGTTTCGACTCCTGAATTTGCCCCAACTTAATTAAATTTTTGTAGTCCTGTTTCATCCTATTAATCAATGCGCTCAGTAGATCACTAATAAAGTCAAAATCACTCAGCTCTCTAAATCCATATCAGAGTCTTTGTCTCTGGCATATTTATGGTCAAAACAGAGCGCGTTGAAATGCTGTTGTTAAAAAGAGTTTTTGCCCCAGGGACGGAGGCGAAAATATTCAATCATCCTCCTGTCACTTCGTGAAATATGTTTAAAACGGAAAATTAATCTAAAATGGTATATTGTTCTCTTCGGGAGACACTGCCTAAACAAACATATGCTACTTCAAACTTGCACTTATACACACACGTAAAAATGGGCACACATACATATTACAAACATGCATGTGTGGACTGTTGCTTAATATTTTGGTGGTAGATACTAAAAGAAACCAAATTGTTAGTGCCCAATTATCCTCTGAACTTGACATTAATTGCATCAATAGAAGGAGTCACATGACTGAAATGTTGGAATCTAAATGCCTCAATAGGCCGAGTGTGACAGTCTGCAGCACGAGGCGGTAAGGAGAGAATGGCGAGGGTAAAAGTGGAGTCAATGAGTTTTAAGTCGCTGTTTTCTGACATTTAGGTTACGCGAATGAGAGAAGCACTTTTGAATAACAATATGGTGCAATATGATTAAAAGGGAAGTATAAAGACATTACAGCTCTCAGTAGTTGTGTTTTAGTTCAATAAAGACGAGAAATGACCGATGGAAAAGGATGGTACCGACGTCGAAGGTTGCATAGGAAACAAAACCACGCAGAAATAACCAACTCCTTCCTTCAAGTGTTTATGACGTTAATTGCCGCTTCCATTATAAAGACCTTTACCACATCTATTCTCTCCTTTTCTAATTCCACAATGAACGTCAGGATATGAAGAATGTTTTGACAATAAATGAAAAATTTAAAGGCGGAACCATAAGACACTCTCATGATAGTCTGATAGTTTTTAATACAAGCTTAATTTTTTTAAATTATATATTTGAAATGGCATACTCAGTAACCTGGCTGTCAGATAAACACTAGCACTTTCTAAAGGATACCGAATACTATAATCGTTCTTCTTCGGCATTTAGAAAACAACAATGCAGTGTCTTTCTTTTAGTAAATAAGTCTTCGAAGTACATTTTAATTCAGAGTTCACCTGCGTTTTAAATAAAGAATGTTCCATTTTAAAATATTCTACTTTAATATTCTTTTATCTTTGTTGTCTTAAGGAAAATCTTATGGTGATGGGAACCTGGTTAATAGGTCAGGTAATCAGACATTCAAACTAGTTTTATGAACTATAACACTGGTATGTACACACAAGCACACACACACACACACACACACACACACACATATATATATATATATATATATATATATATATGAATAACTTGATCACGAAGTATATAAAACGTGATGCTATGTATGAATAAAGGTTTTTGCCACGAAGAAAAAATTGAAAAGCGAGATACCCGAGATCTTTTGGTCTAGCACAACCCTTTACTCAGGCACGCCTGATCATACAGAGGAGGAAACATAGTAAAAGTAGGCTTAATATCCAAACTGACATTACAAGATTAGCAATAAGGTTGATTTCACTCTATAGAAACGAGGAAAAGCCTGAGGGCAAGATTAGCGATTTTAGGCAGCCACACCTTGGAAGAGCACACGTGGTCAACAGATGATTCATCCAGAAAAATATACATTTTGAAAAACCAAGGAGGCATATTCAACTTATTACCAGGAAATTTACAAAAATGTTCCCAAAAAATGAGTGAAAAGACGAAAAAAGGATATAAATATATCGAGCAAGAGAAAGAGAGAGAGAGAGAGAGAGAGAGAGAGAGAGAGAAGAGAGAGAGAGAGAGAGAGAGAGAGAGATAATGACTATATAAATGTGAGACTAATTAATTAGTAGTTCATTTATTTCAAGGTCCTTCATAAACATTTTACTAATATATGTGTCCAAATGATACAATCCCAGACTAAGATCTAAGTAGTTTTTATTAATGATTTGTATAATTGCTGATTCCAGTAAATTTCTTGAAGCATAATCATTAGACCTAGCAATTACAGAGCTATCGCCCCAATTTATACAATGAGATTTTTCACTCAGATGGATAAATAGTGCATTTGAAGTCTGGCCTTTCAAAATTTTCCTTCGTGGCATTACCTTTATACACACACACACACACACACACACCACACACACACACACACACATATATATATATATATATATATATATATATATATATATATATATATATATATATGACTAGTAAACAAAATGTTCTGTTATAACAGAATTCCATCTAATAAAAGGAGCCCATAAAAACACCAAAATATATAGAGAGAAATACTATATTTCAGATACTGCTCTCTCCACAGAGGTCCATCCACAGGTAAGCCAATTTAGGTCACTCCCACTGATAATCTTTCTTTAATGTTCTTAAGCGTCAGTTGAATGAAAACCTGGTCGATGACATCTGAGTACCATGCTCCTTTGGGATATTCATTGAAAACCTTTGAAAATCTCGTGAAAGCTTTGAGGAATATTGAAAATCAATGAACCTTTAGAAAAGCTGTGAAAATTCTCTTGAAACCATTTGAAACTCTTGACTACTAGTGAAATCTCTTAAAAATATGTTAAGAATAAAACTTTGAAATGTGTCGATATTGTCAAAAGACTTCTTGAAATGTTGAAAATCATTTGAAAACTCTTGAAAATGTCATAAAATCGCCTTGAATACCCTTCCAAAATTTGGAAACATCATGGAAGCTTTAAATAAAATTGAAAAGCTCTTAAAATCCTTTGTAAAATTTTCCAAAACTTTTATGTAACCTTTTGTAAATTTTATGAAACCAGTGAAATCCCCTAAAAATCTTTTGAAAATACATTGAAAAATATTTTTTTCATTAGATTTTTTGAAATCTTATGATCATTTGAAAACCTCTTAAAAATATCATGAAGACACTTGAAAACCTTTGAAAACCTTATGGAAGCTTTGAATAAAATTAAAAATCTCATGAAATTTTTTTATAATCTTTCAAAACTCTCTTGAAACCTTTTGAAAATCTCATGAAACTAGTGAAATCACATAAAAATCTCTTGAATATATAATGATAATATTTTGAAAATAACATAAGACTTCTTGAAAATTTACAAATCATTTTAAAACCTATTGCAAAATATATGAAAATGTCATAAAGTTAATTGGAAATCATTTGAAAACTTCATTTGAGCTCTGAAGAATATGAAAAATTTCATAAAACCTATTGAAAATCTTTCAAATCTCTACAGAAATGTTTTTTAAAATCTATGGAAAAGCTTGTGATGTTCCTTAGTATTTAATGCAAATATGTTAGAAATATCTTGAAAATAACATATTATTTCATGAAATCTTAAAATTCTTTGAAAACCTCTTGAAAATGTCGTAAAATACGTTGAAAATCATTTGAAAATCCCATGTAAAATTTTTAATATAAAAAATTTCATGAACCTATGAAAAGTCTTGAAAACTTATTTAAAACTTTTGAAAATCTCAAAATCTCATGTAAACTAGCGAAATCTCTATAAATATACCATTAAAATATCTTGAAAATATCATTAGACTTCTTAGAATCTTAAAAATCCTTTGAAACCCGCCTGAAAATCTCTTGAAAATATCATACAGACACTTGAAAATCATTTTAAAACCTCATGGAAGCTTTGAGGAATATTGAAAATAAATTAAATTTTCCTTTGAAAAATCTTTCAAAACTCTCTTGAAAAACTTTTGAAACTCTCCAGTACAAGTAAAGTCCCTTAAAAATCTTTTAAAAATATTTTGAAAATTTGTTGATAATATCAAGAGACTTCTTGAAATCTTGAAAATCGGTTGAAAACCTCTTGAAAATATCATAAAGTCTTTGTAAAACCTTTGAAAACCTCATTCAAGCTTTGAATAAAATAGAAAATCTTATAAAATGTTTTGAAAATCTTTCAAATTTCTCTTGAAACCTTTTGAAAATCTCATGAAACTAGTGAAATCCCTTAAAAATCCCTTGAAAATAAATTAAAAATATTTTCAAAATATCATGAGATTTCTTGAAATCTTAAAAATAATTTGAAAATCTCTTGAAAATAGCATAAAGACACTTGAAAACCTTTGAAAACATTATGGAAGCTTTGAATAAAATTGAAAAGCTCTTGAAATCCTTTGAAAATTTTTCCAAACTCTTATGTAACCTTTTGTAAATTTTATGAAACTAGTGAAATCCCTTAAAAATCTTTTGAAAATCCATTGAAAATATTTGGAAAATATCATGAGATTTTTTGAAACTTCAAAAATCATTTGGAAACCTCTTGAAAATATCATGAAGACCTTTGTAAGCTTTGAATAAAATTGAAAATCTCATGAAATCTTTTGAAATTTTTGAAATCTCTCTTGAAACCTTTTGAAAATCTCATAAAACTAGTCGAAATCCTTAGAAATCTCTCTAATATATATCGATAATATTTTGAAAAAGAACATATGAATTCTTGAAATTTAAAAATAACTTTAAAGCCTCCTGAAAATATCTTGAAAATGTCATAAAGTCACTTGAAAATCATTTGAAAATCTCATGTGAGCTTTGAAGAATATGAAAAAATCTCATAAAACCCATTGAAAATCTTTCAAATCTCTCATGAAACCTTTTGAAAATCTCAAGAAAGCTAATGAAATCCTTTAGAATTTCATGTCTTGAAAATGTCGTAAAATACATTTAAATCATTTGAAAACCTCATGGAAGTTTGTAAATATACAACAAATCTCATGGGAACCTAATTCCAAAAATCTTTAAAAAAAATTTTTAAACCTTTTTAAAATTCTCAAAATCTCATGTAAACTAGTGAAATCCCTTAAAATCTGTAGAAAATACCATGAAAATATTAGACTTCTTGAAATTTTAAAAATCCTTTGAAACCCGCTTAAAAATCTCTTGAAAATTTTATACAGATACTTGAAAATCTTTAAAAACTCATGGAAGCTTTGAAGAATATTGAAAATCAATTAAATCTTTTGAATATCTTTCAAAACTTTGTTGAAACCCTTTGAAACTCTCTGATTACTAATGAAATCCCTTAAAAATCTCTTAAAAGTATTTGAAAATGTGTTGATAATATCAAGAGACTTCTCGAAATCTTGAAAATCGTTTGAAAACCTCTTCAAAAGATCATAAAGTCTATTGAAAACATTTGAATACCTCATGGAAGATCTCATGAAATATTTTCAAAATCTTTCAAATCTCTCTTGAGACCTTTTGAAAATCTCATAAAACTAGTGAATTCCCTTAAACATCATTTAAAAATAATTTGAAAATATCATGAGATTTCTTGAAATATTTTAAAATAATTGAAAATCTCTTGAAAATGGCCTAAATACACTTGAAACCCTTTGAAAACCTCATGGAAGCTTTGAATAAAATTTAAAAACTTTTGAAATCCTTTGAGATTCTTACAAAACTCTCTTGAAAGCTTTTGAAAATTTCATACAACTAGTGAAATCCCTTAAAAATCTTTTGAAAATACTTTGAAAATATTTTTTAAATATTATGAGAATTTTTTAAATCTTATAAATCATTTGAAAAGCTCTTGAAAATATCACAAAGAAAATTTAAAACCTTTGAAAACCTTATGGAAGCTTTGAATAAAAATGGAAATTCTCATGAAATCTTTTGAATATCTTTCAAAATGCTCTTGAAACATTTAAAAAACTCAGGAAACTAGTGAAATCACCTAAAAATCTCTTGAATATGTTTTGATAATATTCTGAAAATAACATAAGGCGTCTTGAAAATTCTAAAATATTTTTAAAACTTCTTGAAACTATCTTGATAATGCCATAAAGTCATTTGAACATCCTTAAAAACTCATGTGAGCTTTGAAGAATATGAAAAATCTCATAAAACTTATTGAGAATCTTTTAAATCTCTCTTGAAGCTTCTTGAAAATCTCAAGAAAGCTAGTGAAATCCCTTGGAATTTCATGCAAATATGTTAGAAATGTCTTAGAAATATCATATTATATCATGGAATCTTAATATCATTTGAAAATCTCTTGAAAGTGTTGTAAAATACCTTGAAAATCATTTGAAAACCCCATGCAAGTTTTCAAGGATATCAAAAATCTCATGAACCAATCAAAAATCTTTAAAACTTTTTTGAAACCTTTTGAAAATCTCAAAATCTCATGTATGGTAGTGAAATCTCTTAAAAATCTCTAAAGAATACCTTGAAAATATATTGAAAATATCATTAAACTTCTTAAAATCTTAAAATCCTTTGAAACCCGCTTTAAAATCTTATGAAAATATCATATAGACATTTGAAAATAATTTTAAAACCTCATTGTTTCTTTTAAGAATATTGAAAATCAATAAAAACTTTTGAAAATCTTTGAAAACTCTCTTGAAACATTTTGAAACTCCCCAGTAATGGTTGAATCCCTTAACAATCTCTTAACCATACTTTGAAAATGTTTTGATAATATCAAGAGACTTCTTGTTATGTTGAAATCATTTGACAACTCTTAAAAATGTCATAAAACCTCTAGAAAACCTTTGAAAACCCTATGGAAGCTTTTAATAAAATTGAAAATCTCATGAAATGTTTTAAAAATCTTTCAAATTTCTCCTAAAACCTTTTGAAAATCTCATGAAACTACTGAAATCCCTTAAAAATCCCTTGAAAATACATTGAAATGTTTTTGAAAAACATCATGAGAGTTCTTGAATCTTAAAAATAATTTGAAAATCTCTTTGAAAATGTCAAACATCTCTTGAAAAACCTTTGAAAACCACATGGAAGGAGCTTAGAATAAATTTGAATAGCTTAAAACCCTTTCAAAACTCTATCAAAATCTCTTGAAAACTTTTTGAAAAAATTTCAGAAAACTAGTGAAATTCCTTAAAAATCTTTTGAAAATAAATTGAATATATTTTGAAAATATCATGAGATTTTTGAAATCATATAAATAATTTGAAAGCCTCTTGAAAATATCACTAACATACTTGAAAACATTTGAAAACCTTATGGAAGCTTTGAATAAAATTGAAAATCTCATGAAACCTTTTGAAAATCTCATGTAAATAGTGAAAACCCCTAAAATCTATTGGATATACTAAATATATTGATAATATTTTGAAAATAATGTAAAATAATTAAAAACGTCTTGAAAATATCTTGAAAATGTCATAAAGTCTTGAAAATGATTTTTAAAACCTCATATGAGCTTTGAAGAATATGAAAAATCATCTCATAAAACCTATTGAAAATCTTTCAAATCTCTCTTGAAACTTTTGAAAATGTCAAGAAAGCTAGTGAAATAGCTTAGAATTTCATGCAAATATGTTAGAAATATCTTGAATATATCAAATGATTTCATGAAATCTTAAAATCCTTTGATGAAAACCTCTTGAAAATGTCTTAAAATACATTTGAAAAACCTCATAGAAGTTTTTTAAAAATATAAAAAATCTCATAAAACCTATTGACAATCTTTCAAATCTCTCTTGAATCATTTTTAAACTCTCAAGAAAGGTTTCTTAGAATTTAATGCAAATATGTTAGAAATATCGTGAAAATTCCATATCATTTCATGATATTTTAAAATCGTTTGAAAACTTCTTGAAAATGTCGTAAAATACAATGAAAATAATTAAAAACTTCATGGAAGTTTTTAAGAATATAAAAAAATCTCATGAATCTATCGAAAGTGTTTAAACCCTTTTTGAAACCTTTTGAAAATCTCAAAAATCTCAAGTAAGCTAGTGAAATCCCTTGAAAATCTCAAAAATACTATATAAATATCTTTAAAATATCACTAGACTTCTTAAAATCTTAAAAAATCCTTTGAAACCCTCCGCTTAAAAATCTCTTGAAAATATCAAACAGACACTTGAAAATCATTTTAAAACATCATGGAAGCTTTGAGGAATATTGAAAATCATTGAAACCTTTTGAAAATCTTTCAAAACTCTCTTGAAACCTTTTGAAAATATCCAGTACTGGTGAAATCCCTTTAAAATCTCTAAAAATACTTTGAAAATGTATTGATAATATCAAAAGACTTCTTGAAATCTATGTTGAGGATGGACGATGAGAAGGGAGTGGAAGAGGGCATAGGAAGAACCTGTTTAGGAAAAATAAGATCGAGAGGGAGACAGAGAATTAGAATGTGAGATAAAGTGGAGGAAGATTTAGAAAGAAGACATTTGGTGGAGGATTATGCTTTTGGTAGAAGGCAGTGGAGAAAGTGCATCTGGCAACTGACCCCTTAATGTAGTGATAACGGTGGGAAAGAGGAATATGTATATATATATATATATATATATATATATATATATATATATATATATATAGTATATATATATATATATATATATATATATATATATATATAATATATATATATATATATATATATATATATATATATATATATATATATATATATATATATATATATCTATACATACATATATATATATATATATATATATATATATATATATATATATATATATATATATATATATATATATATATATACATATACATATATACTATGCTTATCTATACAATATATACTATGCTTATCTTTCAGCTTTATCTAAATCTTTTAGCTTTAATACAGCCCTTACTCATTTCTCCCGAGTCATTCACCTTTGAAATATGTTATGTAAAATAATACTGCTTTTCATAATCATATATAGTCTTATGGCTATAGATAGATATGGTTCTTTATATTCCTTAATATGTTTTCAGTATCCCGGATTACAGCCCAACGAGGTTTTATGTAATGCTACTTTGAGTTTAATCAACCCAACTTTGCAACTCTGAAGTGACGCTTCGGAGTTTTTCTGGAAGTTCAGTTAAAGGATTTTCAGATTTTCAAGGCCATATAATCCATAATAATAAAAATAAAAGTTTGTCCGGCTTACTGACTACAATTATTACATACACACATGGGACTTTTAAAGAAGTATCATGTGGTCTGAGGACGCCTAATTATGTCGATAAAAACGACCGACAGTCCCCTTATAATACAAGTCAACGCATTTTGAAAGTCTTGTTCCCCAATTTAAAGAAGAAGACGTCTCTGAATTCTTCATTTCTTTTGAAAGAATTGATAAAAAGTTGAATTGGCCTCGGGACATGTGGACCACTTTGGTCCAGTGTCGCTTAAAAGGTAAGTCCCAGTATGTGTACAACACACTTAACGATTATGACTCTGTGAAAACGATAATCCTGAAAACTTACGATTTCGTTCTGGAGGCATACAAACAAAAGTTTAGGAACTTCAAAAAGAGTCCGGATATGACTTTCGTGGAATCCGCACGAAAGAGAGAACAGTTCATGGACGACTGGTTGAAGTCCAAAGAGGTTGATACGTCTGAAAAATTAGGGAGTTAATTTTGACCAAAGAATTTAAGAGGTCTGTGTTAAGGAGCTAAAGATTTGTTTGGAGGAGTTGAAGATTGATTCTTTACAGGAGGTGGCAATTGCCTCTGATGAGTACTCCCTTGCACACAGGCAAGACTCTGTAAAGAAAGATATTCCTAAAAGGTTCTCTCCCCGTAATGGAAATATTTGCCAGGGAAAACCTTATCAGAAAAGGTCTACTGATAATTCATAAAAATGCAAGTGTAAACCGTAACGTAGATAGCAGTAAAAATGGTAGTGTAGAATCGCGTAGTTACGTGAATAGTTAGTATTTTCTTGTGGTGGGTAGTGAATGTAGAGAAAAAATGACCTAAGAAAGAAATAGGGAGCCCGTTAATGTTAATGTTTCTGAGGAGAAATCTCCAAAGGGAGAGGTATTAAATGAAAGTAAGTGACTAAAATTTGCTAAGTACATACCGAATGGGACTATTTTCACTAAAGGTAACAAACGAATAGGACATAGTGTTAAGATTCTTCGTGACACTGACACAGCGCAATCTTTGATTTTGAAAAAGTCTGTACCTAATGGGTTTGAATTTTCAGATGATTTTGTAGTTCTGGGACGATTTCTTAACACGATTGCTTCTTATCCTCTCGAAACCATGTATCTAGAAACTGAGTATTACCAGGGTACGGTAAAACTGGCAGTGGTCGACACTTTGCGTGTTCCCGGTATTGCCATGTTATTTGCTCATGATTTAGTGCTACATGACGAGGCTAATTATTTCCCAATTTTGACTATTATGTAGATAGAGGATGATGCGTGATGTTTGATGTTTCTCTGTGGGAACCTATCTCTGTTATTACTCGTTCTTGTGCTCGCGAGATTTATCTCGATAATGTTAATCTAGACTTTGATGAAAGACAGACGACTAACACAGTGACGAGTAGCTGTAGTAATAGTAGAAGAGACTTTGTTTAATGATGTTAAAAGGGATGTCGAGGCTTTAGAAGACGCCCAAGCAAATAAGTTTTCTAATTTTCGTAATTTTGATCTTAATGATTTATCAAAACCTGTTTTTCTTAAACAAGAAGGTTTGGTGTATAGAGTCAATAGGTCAGTTAATGTGCCTGCTGATCAGGTTGAGGTTTTAAAGCAATTGGCAATTCCAAAACGGTACAGTTCTAAGTTATTATTTTTAGTGCATGAGAATAATCCTTCAGGGCATTTCGGGGTCAGAAAAACTTTCCAGAAACTCGCTAAACATTTTTTATGGCCTGGAATGCGTCGTGATGTAAAGTGACATGTATTATCTGGTAAGGTTTGTCAATTCGAAGGGAAACGACAGGATGTCAGGTTGACAGGATGTCACGATTCCCTAAGGCTGTCCCGCTGTGGCGTATTAGAAGGGAGAAAATTGTTAAGGTAATGGTTGGCCTCTTTACGAGGTTTGCTATTCCCAAAATTATTCAAAGTGACTGGTATGAACTTTACAAGTAGGTACTATAAGCGAAAAATGAATGAGTTAGGGATTGAACATATTACCTCCTCCCCTTATCACCCTGAAAGTCAGGGCCAAGTGGAGAGATTCCACCAAACCCTTAAATCTATCTTTAAAAAATTTTTGTTTGGAAACAGGTTGTGAATGGGTTAAAGAGATCCCTTAGGCTCTATTTGCAATCAGGTCAACGCCTAATGAGACTCTGGGTTTCTCTCCCTTTCGGCTTATATTTGGACACTGTGTTCGTGGTCCATTGGATGTTGTGAGGGAACACTGGGAGGGAGAAACCCAAGAATGAATGTTTTAGATTATGTACCAAATTTACAGGAGAAACTGCGTTGAGCTTGGACCTTTGCTTGGGAAAATTTAACAAAGGCTCAAGCTACTATGAAAACAAATTATGATGATGGAACCCAAATGAGACATTTTGATCCAGTAGACAGTCTTGGTACTGTTTTCCATGCCTGAAAATCCACTTACGGCTTGATTCTCAGGTCCGTGGAAGGTGCTCAAGAAATTGAATAATGTTGATTACCTTATCGAGACCCCTGAAAGACGTCGAAAAACCCAAATTTGCCACATCAGTATGTTAAAGCCTTTTGTCTGGTAGAGA
Source organism: Macrobrachium nipponense (assembly GCF_015104395.2). Classification (NCBI taxonomy): domain Eukaryota; kingdom Metazoa; phylum Arthropoda; class Malacostraca; order Decapoda; family Palaemonidae; genus Macrobrachium; species Macrobrachium nipponense. The sequence continues at coordinate 67,844,067 of NC_061092.1, forward strand.
AGCAAGGTAGACGTAGAACCAGTGTCACTGATAGAGGTAGAAGTAGATCCTATGGTAGACATTAAATTGTCTGTGGGACCTGATGGTCTGTCTAATAATTCGAGTATTTCTTAATAACCTTGATGTTAAATTTCAGCACCTAGATAAGGACAAAGTAACGTCCTTAACAATACTAATTAATGATTATAAAGATTTATTTCAGGATTCACCAGGACGAACTAATATATTTTAGAACACGATGTTAATGTAGGGGAGGCACGACCTATTAAACAAGTCGTATAGGTTGAACCCCTCCCAAAAGGGACATCGTGAAAGACGAAGTGAAGTATATATTGGACCACGATCTCGTTGAGCCCAGTTGTAGCTCCTGGAATTCTCTGGTAGTCTTGGGTAAAAAGGAGGGTGGCGAGCATAGACTCTGCTTTGATTATCGCAAGGTTAACTCTATCATGAAGACAGACTCCTTCCCTTTGCCTCGGGTGGAAGATTGTATCGACCATGATGGATCTGCTAAATATATTAGCAAATTTGATTTGTTGAAGGGGTACTGGCAGGTCGGTCTTTCACAAAATGCAGCCGCCACCTTTCAAAGACACGTCTAAAAAAAATTAGAATTCTAATTGAGGTTCTGAGAAAGGCTGGTTTGGTAGTTGATTTAAGGAAGAGTGATTTTACCCAGGCCAAGGTAATTTATCTTGGGCATGAGATAGGCCTGGTAAAATCATTCCAAAGAAAGCGAATGTGATGGCAATTTTAAACTTTCTGGCACCTCAAAATAGGAGGGGCGTAAGACGTTTTCTGGGCATGTTAGGTTATCACCATACGTTTGTGAAAAACTTTTCTGATATTCCTCATCCATTAACTAATCTTTTGAAGAAACATGTAAAATTTCAAAGACGTCCCTGTGGAACGACGCAGCCGTGGCGTATTTCTAAGAAGTTGTTACCAGCAGAGAGGAGGTACTCGACCGTGGAGAAGGAAGCCTGTGTTTAGTAAAAGCCCTCCTCCACTTTGAAGTATACCTGTTATCCTCTTCAGCTCTAATAAATGTATTAACGGACCATCTTATGATCATAAATAAATAAAAAATAACAAGAATCAGAATATCTTACATTGGAGTTTTATTCTGGAGGAGTATAACCTTAATATCAATGTTAACGATTGTTTCTTATTTTTTCAGGTCTACTATTTACATTGCATTTACTTAATTTTTTTTTCTTTCTCTCCCTCTCTTTTGTTAGTAGGAAACATGATATAAAATTATTCATTTTATTTTAAATGATCTTATTAAAGGTTAAGTTTTGGGAATTAAGTTAAATTCTTTCATTTAATTTTTTTTTTTTAAATTATGGCGGGGAGCTGTAATAATTTGCTGAATTTTTATTAATGGCCTGTAAAGTAAATTTCCTTCAGTTACTTTCATTTTTTTATGCCACAAAAAAAAAAAAAAAAAAAAAAAAAAAAAAAAAGACTTGTTAAGGTTTTCTCGCTCTCACCGAAGGTTGTTATTATTCAAGTGGTACCTTGCCCATGAGAGCTCTTTTTTTCTCTTGCCATGTATTTATTCAGCTGGACGCTTGTTTGGTGATTTGCGGGTCGTTGCCTCACTTTTGGTGAGGGAACCGTTGGCTGAGGATGAAAATGAGTATGGACGTTTAAAAAGCTGGAGATACTCTTGGGAGAATGTACATACACTCTGAAGGCCTTGCTGTATTTTGAGGGAACCCATTTTCAACTGTATTACGGAGGACGCTGATGGTGTTTCTCTTCCTAATTACTGAAGTCGCTGTGGAAGCTGCAGCCTTGATGTTTGTGAAACGTCTCCTGTACCCTAATCGGGCACCCATATGTGTGCTGTAGAGGTACTACTATATTATGTACTTCCCTTTATCTATTTCTGTGCATCTCTGGACCTGCCTACTGCCCTTGGGGAGGAGATCCTGACTTGCCCGTGGTCCTGTTTTCGTCCTGAAACATCCAGAGTCATGAAAAGGCTTGACTGTTTGGATAGCCGGTAAGGATTAAAACTGAATTAATTCGTTATTGACTTTGCTGACGCGGGTCATAGTATCCTCCGGCTGCAGACCCCTTGATTGACAGTTGTGTGTCTGTTGATTGATGGTGCTATCACCCATATAGTTTCTGCGTGCAACCGCCTTTGGTGTTAAATTCAAAAATATTAGTGGACCTGTGATAGCAAGTTATTTGTATTTATGTATGTTAATATTTTTGAGTAAATTGTATAAATCTTGGATTAATGTTCTTTTTCTTTTCAGTTATCTTCTTCTAAAAAATGTTCAGGGTTTTCCAGAAATAGGTTGTTTCTTTCCTCCTTCTAATTATTGTTCTATCGTGTGAATGAGAGTATTTTTAGGTAAAGTTTTATTTGTAAACCCAAATTAGTTTTTTGTGGGTTTAACCTAAGATTTATTTATAATAAATACTCAAGTTTTGATCATTATTTTCGTTTCCTCTTTGAATGATATTGCTGTTTTTCACTGTTTGGAGATCTTGCCACTTGACCTTAAATGGGAACCTTTGTGGCACTGATTGTAAAAAGAAAAGAGCCCGTTTTTGCCACTTATAAATTCTTTTAAGTAGATGTGGAGTAATGTTAATAACTATATATATATATATATATATATATATATATATATATATATATATCATATATATATATATATATATATATGTGTGTGTGTGTGTGGTGTGTGTGTGTGTGTGTGTACACGAATGTATGTATGTAAATGCGTGTGCATGGATGTGTACAATAATTTCAATAGAAATTTTGAACAATAGGGAAAAACAAAAAAAAAAAATGTACTTTTTCTCAAAAATTTGTCTACAAATTCTTGATTACATATGCTATTTTAAGGTGTTATGCTACCATTGATTTGAAAAACTCTTTGGAAAATAATGTTTTCGCATGATCAGTTGAAGATCTTTGAGTATTTAGGCACATCTGATCATTGCGTCATCGAGATGGACATATCTGTCAACCAGTACATTCCTAATTCCATCATGGGAAAAACAGTCTGGCTGAAATACAGAGCCAATTGGGATCGCAGTATTGAAGCTTATTAGGCACTCAATATTTCAGATGCTATATTAGAACCTGATCCAAAAAAAAAAAAAAAAAGATAAAATTCTGATTGTTATTATAATAAGATATGTGGCTAGGAAGGTCATCAAATTTAAGGACAAATGACCAGCCATGGTTTGATGATACATGAAAAACAAGCCTACGAAAAACAGACCAAATTCAACGCACGGAGGCAAAGTCGTACAAATGGAAAATACACCATTTTTGTTGAGCTTGCCGTGAGAAATTGCAATAATTCCTGGAAACTTGAAGGAATTATTCAGTCTCATCTGTGGTGGGCCAAATTGTCATTGTCTATCTTTGGGCCACACTAGTCTTTCATTCCACCAGTACTAACATATGATGGCAGATTGGTTACTGGCCCTAAGGAAAAGGCTGAACTGCTTCATCGAGCTTATGAAGCTAAGCAATTAGCTGAGGATGCCCCTCTCCCTGATACTTGTAATCTTGAACCTATTCTTACAAAATTTCTATTTCACTCCATGGGATGTTAAAAATATTCTGGACAGTCTTGATAGTAATAAGGGTGAAGTATCTGATGGTTTTCTTCCCTTTGTTTTTGTTTTTCAAAAACATTTCTAAATTCTATAGTTATTTATATTGATGTAATATCTTTTGTAGATGAGGGGGGCGCAAGCATAGTAATAAAGTGCCTATTCGAGAGATGGCATATCTGCAGACTGCAGTAACTACAGCCGCCCAATCTCTATATTCCTGTGCTCTCCAAAGTTGCTAAAAAAAAGTTTTATTTTTTTAAGCCATTGCATAAGTATATGTGGAACCTCAAAGGAGACTGTTACCTGATAGTCAATATGAATACAAGAGGCAGTTAGATACCTGTGATGCCCTTTTGGACTTCAAATGCCATTTGCAAGAAAACCTTGATAAGTTTCAAGTGCAGAGTAATTCAAATAGATTTTAGTGTTGTTTTCAGAGACTTGGAGGGGTTGGATATGTTTTAGGAATTTTTTTACTTTTCAAGATTTCCTGACAGGTAGGCAGCAGCAATTTGCTGTGGGCAGGATCTTCAGTGAACCAAGACCTATTATGTTTGGAGTTCCACAGGGCAGTGTTTCTTGGTCCACTGCTATTCTAGTGTATACAAGTGATATGGTTGTTGGCTTGGAAAACAAGTTTGTTCAGTATGCCAATGATGCAACACTTGTGGGTGTAGCAAGTCCTCAATTATGAGGAATGAAACTACTTCAGCCTCAATTGGGATATGGACCGGATCAGGGAATGGTGTAGTCAGTGAAGTATGATGCTGAACTTCAGTAAAAACAAAAAAATACTATTGATGAGCAGCTCTTGTATAAATTTCCCACCCTCATCCTCCCTTCAGTTGGACGAAACTTTGTCGAATAAGTCTGAAGCTTTAACCACTCTATGTGTAACTTTGACTCAAATCTAACGTTTAATGAAATATCTAATGAAAGTGTCAAAATCAGTGCAACATGTTTTAGGTCATTTATCCTCTGGAATATTCTTCTCTTGTGTGGATTCTGCCTCTACCAAAGATTTATCTCTTTTAGATAGAGTGGTTCGTGGTGGTAGATTTCTGTTTCCTAATAGTAGCAACGATGAATTGGACCGTCGATAGATGACCTCTTGCTTGTCACTTTCTTCATAAGTTGTATTTCAACAGAGATTTTTCTCAATTGATCCCTGATCCGTTTATCTGCCGAGAGCAACCACATTCGAAGAGCAGCAGCCTCAATATGCCTCGCTGTCGAACGTCTCAGTTTCAGAGGTCCTTTATTCCTTATCCTGTTTAATTAACTGTGGAACAGCCTCTGAGGATGTCGTGCAATTGGAACTTCACACGTCAAGCGAAAATGCAATACATTACTATCCTAATACTACTCTTTTTGCATTTTAATAAATTTTTATTAATTAATCTATTTATCATTTTATTTTTTCTAATAGGAGTTCTCTATTCTTTCTGTTTCCCTTTACTTTCTCATACTGCTTCCTAATGAACACCATATTCTCTGGAAGATTGATTTTTAAGCTAATGGGCTGTGGGCTTCATACATACATACATATGTATATATATACATATATATATATATATATATATATATATATATATATATATATATATATATATATATATATATATATATATATATATATATATATTATATATATATATATATACATATATGCTATATGTGTGTGTGGGTATTTATGCATGTATATATATACTGTTTACTTGCCAAATATTTTCAGTCTTGTATCATTGGTACATAGTGCAATATTTGTTCCATCTTTTTCATTTGCTTTCATTTGTTTCGCTGCCTAGAAGTTACACGATATTTTTTCAATGGCTAGGTAAAAACAAACAAAATGAGGTAAAGTTCTTAAAAGTCCAGTTATATTAATTTAATTAATATTTTGGATAAAAGTTACTGGTTGAGACAACTAAGATGATTAATTGCTGTCCTGCCTCCCTGAAGTTAGTAACTTACTTCACCGGAAAACAAATCATATGAAGCAGCCCCTACCAATGACTATTATGTCTCTCAGGATCTGAAAAACACAAAAAAACACTCCCTGTAAAACTGTTTAGGTCAAAAGGGAAACTAAATTACTTACGGGAATCCGTGTTAACAAAAACAAAACTCAAAACGGGAATCCGTTCACTAAAAATACCTTCGATGGAATTCGATTTTTAAATTTAAAAGCACAAACATATTGTTCATAAACTGTGGTAATCCACCAAAACAAAACTTTATAGCTAATAGCCTAATGTGGTAATCCATGAATAATAATTGATGAATTCCCAATAAAAGTGGTAATCCACTGTAAAAACAAAACTTTTAACGGTAAAAAAAGAAACCGAAAACAAAATTGGAAAAATCGTAATTTCTTTTGATCCCGAGATTTATTTTTAACAAAGTCTTGAGAAGGGAACTAATTTAATCCAGTGTATTAAATCATATGGCTAGGGTATCAATCAACTCATGTTCAGATGTAAAAGGCTGACTCACCTCAATACTCCTGCCGTTCACTAAATTACTGTTGCTCCTGCTGCCCCCCAAAGTGGCAATAGTGTCGGGTAATCACCCTAGGGGTTTATTCCTTCCCATGAGCTAGAGTTATAAAAGGTCAACCATACAACAAGGATTTTGCCTGAGAACTCTCTTGGGAACTCCGCTCGCCTCGACAAATACTTCCAGCTCTCGGACAACAGCGTAAACAAGCAGTTTACCTTAAAAAACAATCCTAGGCGGCAGATCACTAGTAACAAGGTTGTTTAGAGGAACTAAAAGTCAGCCCCGCTCAACACTTGAACATGATACACATATTACGAATAATATTTAGGAAGTTTGATACTTATCTTATACTTAAACAAAAAAATCACTTTCAACTTCTCCAATTTTGGTTCACGATAAAATATTTTCTACACTGGGGGGAGGGGATTCAATTTATTTATGTAAACTAAATAAATTGATTACAGAAACTCATGATAAATAGGATCCCCAAAACAAGAAAAGTTGAAACATTAAATTACAAAAAAATATTTAATGCAGTCAATATACAAAGGTATATTAAAATTTAAATATAACATGACATTATTCACAGTTGAATGCCCAACAAAATACTCTATATACTAACTATTTACAAGTAGTGTCTCTCTTATTCACCCGAAACAGATAAATCATTTTAAGCTTCCAAGATTTTTCTAGTCCGCTCCGAGCTGTCAATAGCAGCCTGGCATTTAACTCTAGTATCCTTGGGTACTTGAGACTCCTGTACATCAACCTTAGAATCATTCGGAATTTCATCTTTCCGGGTGAGACGTGGGATAATGACTGACGAATGTCTCTTCGCAAGTTCTTGGGTTTTCCCTTTTAAGATAGTGACATCAGTAACTCACCCAAAATATTTGTAAAAATCTCCTTTACAACGCCCATCGGGTAGTCATTTGGCTTAGTGAAATTTTCTTTAAGTAGTACAATATCTCCAGGTGAGATCTTATTAGGAGTGACTGGTTTGTATCTATCAGGGACATCTACAGCTTGATGTATTAGATTAGCAATAAATTCTTCCTGATATAGTTTAACTAAATTGTTTCTTACCTTTTGCAATTGATTGTAATCTTGCTTAAACTTTGATTGAGAGTAATTTTCAGGAATCCAGTCAGGGTCTCTCCCCCCATGCAATTCGGGAATTATATTAACCGATATCAGATCATACCCGTGAATCAAATTTTCTCGGGTGATAGGTTCTGGAATGTCATCGCCGATCTGATCCCTAAAGCTTCTTTAAATGCTATTGGCCTACGATTGACTAAATGAATGACTTGTTGAATTAAGAACTCAAATCATGGTATTCTAAGACATTCTTACCAATAGCTCCATAGATCAATCTATTAACAAGTTTAACGCATACTTCCACTATCCAACCTAACTGACTATGACCTTGACAAAATTGGTCAAACTTTAAAGATTAGCCCCATTTCCGTTCAAATATGACTGAGTCTCATGATCTTTGATGTAGTCAATAATTATATTAGAGGCAGAGACTAATTGGGAGCCTAGGTCACTAATACAATATTCAGGGATTCCAAAACTGGTAAACAATGAATCTGAAAGGCTCTAAGAAATCCTTTAACAGAAAGATCTAAACAAATAATCAAATTAACTGCTCTACTCCACATACAAGTGATGCATAGTAGACAGATTTTTCCTTTCTTACCCTGTTGTTTAACGCTCAATGGGCGGGCCAATGAAATCCCATAAATACATATCTAAAGGGGGACATAGGTGGTGACACTCTCCATTTCCTGTAGGGGAGGACTGATTAATACTGATGGTTCTTGACTTGAACTACGACAAAAAAACACATTCTCTAAGGTTTTTCTTAACCACTGAAAAATATGACGGCACGTAAAATCCGCTTTCTCATTTCTGACAAGACAGAGTAACATCCCGTATGTTTGAGCTTTTTTGTGTAGGTTGTGCACAATCAGGGAAGTTATATGGCTATTTTTAGCCAGCAACAAAGGAAAACCATGCCTCCGAATGAGTTTGTCATACTTGCTACGTACTCGAAGCAAACCATCATTGTCAACGTAAATATTAAGCTGCCTATTATGTTAGGTACTGTCTTTTTTTCTTTGAGTAAGACAGCTGAGATATGTAAAAACCTCAGACAAATGTGCCCGTTGATCCTGTAGTATAACTAACTTGCAAGCTCTTTCATGTATACTATTGCTCTTTAACTCTCAATGAGCAAATTTATTGGAGTTCTTAGCTTTCAAACGACCCTTTAACTTCTCTATTTTTTTTGAAAGAATAACTTTCTCATGAATAGATACAAGTAAATCAAAACTGGAAAAAGAAATTCTTCAAATGAAAGAGAATATTCAAAATTATCTGACCATGGCCACAACATTGGAACTAGTACACATAGACTCTACTGTTTCCAAACTATTATCCAGCTTGCACACAAAGCATAAGGATTTAGAACCATTAAAATGATAAGTTACCATTTTCACTGCATAGGAAGGTTTCCTTTTCTTAAAACATTCAGGACCAAAATAAAAATTGGTATGCATCAACTTACGATATGAAAGGCAATGAGTTATGGCATCAGAAGGATTTTCATTCCCTCCAACAAAAGCAAAATGGACTGGATGTTTTGCACATAAGTTCTCTACATGATGAATTACGATTCATCACGAAAACTGGCTGTTTCTGCATTTTTGACAACTTATTAGTAGAAGAATTCAACCAAGATTTAGGATGGGTCCAGTAAAACCAAAAAATATCAGAGTGAGAGGCAATGGTACTTAAAATTTCCCTCTTAGTTTTATCCTTACCATTCAACTGAAATTTATTTGGCTAACAGACAATCAAGTGTTCGATTCCACTGCATACCAAGAAGTTTAACAACCTCTGCCGTTTCAGAACCTGTGGGCAGGAATCTATTTCTCCCTGTAGAGGACCTGTCATTAATAACGAACTGTTGTAAATCAAAACCATAAGGAGAAAATATAGATCCTACCACAGAATATGCCCAGTGCAGATTCTCAATTTCATTTGCACTAAAAGCACAATTGTCCATATATGAACAAAGAATAAAATGCACCTTTTTAACTCATTCAACTGGTTTTCATCATGCTCAGCATCTAAATCAAATCTTGTAAAGACCGAGCATCAACAAAGTTGGGGAACATCTTACACCGAAGTCCAACCTAACATTTCGATATGCAACAATGGTAAAATCTCCCTTCTCAACACCTTTTTATACTATAAAAAACAAAGTCTGCTAGCATCAACATCACTTAATGCAATCTGATTATAGGCCTTGCATAGATCAAAGCATACTAACAATTTATCAAAAAACCTTAAATGTAGTATTGATGAAGAAAGTTTCTGATTTAGGCATGGACCTGCATGTATGGCCTGGTTATGACTTATTGTCTGACCCTTGGTTGAGTCTCTTTCACACAAGTTTATTAGAAAAATCAACTCTACATTTAGTAGTTTCACGATTCAATTTGAACACACCCATATGAAGCAAAAAAGAGTGTTCTGGGTGTTCATGTACAAACTGATTAAGATTAGGAATCCTTTCTATGATTCTAACTCTTTCCTGTTCTTTAGGGCTTCATTCATGAACAGTAAATGAGATGGATTTCTCTTTAGTTTTTTTTAATATTAGATTCCAAAATAACTTTTGCCAAATGATAATTTCTACCAAGCATATGAGATACTTTTGCATTCCACAAAAGTGGCATAACTAATCTACCCTCCTCATTCTGAATAGTGTGATCCAAACAATATTTGACGGACAAGTTGATCATGCAGTTCTGAATTGTCCAAATCATAAGCTTCATTGTCCAAGTGAATAATATATATTACAAATACTGGCAAGCACATTCATCTGTGGCTTTATCTAACTCTCAACGAATTAATTACCTTTTTCATCGAATACACTGAATTCTGAAACCTTAATTGGATAATCAACATCACACATTATCCCAGAGAAGATGGCTTATCTATCTTTACACACAAAGCAGTAACATACTGATGACAATTTATAACCGAGGAGGACGATGTATAAGGAATATCCTTCAATAAGGTGTCAATTTCACCTTTAAGAAGGACACCAAACGGGGTCATAGCATACATAGACTTGCTATTCATACCAAAAACTACTTCTGAGAGTGGTAAACAATATCCTGATTTAGTTCCCAAAATCAATCAATATTTTCAATGCATCACTGTTAGGCGTTAGAAACTCATCAACCAACACATACCCTTTCATCTGGAAACCATAAACCACTTTGCCCAGACCTTTCAATTTCAACTTTATGTTAATAGACAGGGACACATTAATGCCTCTATTTTGTGAACAGCATTACCAATTATTATTTCAAATTCACTAGTTTTGATGCATATTTCTGAGAAACATTGATGCCATTTATTCTCAATTCAACCTTGGCTTGTAATACCTTTAAATCCAAAGCATTGGCTAGTTCCTCACTAATCAGATTTGACTGACTTCCATCATCTTCAATGCTCTTATGCTTCTGTTTTGGATGCTACAAGAAAAGGTAGGGAGGGAGAATGCTGGACTCACAGTCCCAATTACTTTCAAGAGCCTCCATGATAACTACGTTATTATTAGATTCTATTGACGAATTCTTATTGTCCTTTTTCGAGGAAGTCTTAGTAGATTTCAGATTTTCTATCATCATTAGAAGATGCTGATTTTTTTACTATTCTTACAGAGAACACTAAAGTGCACACTTATAACACCCATTTAAAGACTGAATTTTTGTCAAGCTAAGTGGTAACAAACGAAAAAATTTCACATTTATAAATAGGATGCGAGGCAGGTTTGCCTTCTGTGGTACAGTAAGTTCCAGAAGTGAAGCGACAAATCTCAGAATTGATCGTACTTCTTTAGAAACTTGTGGAGTTGCCAGTTAGTATATTTTATTGCAATTATTGTCATCCTATGTATCTGATAATACGTATCAGTGATTAACTGTATAAGCGCACAAATTATTTCCCCAGTAAATGATCAATGTTAGTTCAGTAATTGTTTATTTTCTTTTGATAAAGTACAGAGAAGTTTAGCATCTGATTAAATGAAATATAAATAAGACAATTGGTGTAAAATGGTTAGGCCTATTTCAAGAATCAAGGAAATAAATATTTTCCAGCTTGTTAGGTAATAATTTCATGGAATTTCTCGATTGTGCAAATTTTTGCATACGGAATTGCGTTCAGGGTCGCACCAAACAAGTATTTTCGTAGGTTTCCACTTTTTTTTTTTGGTTTTTTTTTTTTTTTCCAGTGCATAAGTGAGACTATTCTTGGTCCATACGATCCGGAGTGTGAATATGCTTGGCGAGCATTATTTTAATTCGAGTATCCCCTGTTATGCTCTCTCTCTTCTCTCTCTCTCATTCTCTTTCTCTCTCTCTCTCTCTCTCTCTCTCTCAGGAAGTTTTTTATCTATCAGGAATAACCAGAGGTCTGTTTTAGGAATCGAGCACTAGGCCTATTGGTCATGCTCGGGTGCTTATTTATATATATATATATATATATATATATATATATATATATATATATATATATATATATATATATATATATATATAATCCCCAAAAAACTCAAATTTCTGTTATGTTAATGATACTTGTCTGGATCGAACTGATTTTACTGGTTGTCAGTGGAAATATGAATTTGGGTGATATCACTCCCTTATGGTACGCCCACTTACGCAAATTCAGTCTTAAATTTCATCGTTGGGATGATTCGAGATTTGAGGTAATAGGTTGAAGTGAAAAGATGGAGTTAGTATTGTGGGTAGAGGTAGAGGTAGAGGGGGGAGGGGTGGTTGGGGTCTGTCTTCTCCCTACTTAACCAGATGGTGATTTTACGGTGTTCTGGTTGCTTGCGACCGACTTTCTTATTTTTTATATAGCGAGTCTGTTCCCAGGTGCAAGGACAGGTCCTGGTGTCGGTCCTGAAGGTTCTATCTTTGCCTAATAACAGACAGTTGCCCTGCATTGTAAGCCTTGCAATGCCCGGAACTAGGCCTAGTCACCTGAAGGTAGCAGCAGAGGTAGAGCCTTTCTCGAAGATGGTGTTTTATGCTCGGTCCTAGAAGCTAGAATCAGAACTACCAACCACCCCAACTTCTCCATTGAATCTAGGTGCATTCATGGTTATGTTAATGTCCCGGAGATTTTCCCTTCCATTCTATTGATACTTGCATGGTTTTATGCATCTTCGCTAAAATTAATTATAATACACTATAATATTAAATATTTGTTTCCACATTGCTCGAAATATACATTGGAATGTTGGTAATCCCGTGTTGAACGAGAATTTCAATTGTTTCGTTTCTATAGTTTGAAGTAATTGTTATACTTTAAAATAATTACTATTACATTAATTTTTTCTTATGATTGTTATAAATATCATAGATTTGATATTTGTGCTCATATGTTAGCTTTATTTTGCTTGATAGAGCTTTCACTGTAGAAAAAAAAAGTATTTTTTTTCCAGCTACGAGGTGTAGTGCCAGTTATTGAATTTCGAACGAAATTCTCTGAAATTTGTCGCTTCAGTTTTGGGCAACTTACTGTACACAAGACACAAGGAAAGAAATTTGACGGCCTTCCTTAGGAACTAACACTAAGCAGCATAACTTGCACTATTCTTCCTATAACTATGATTATCATGCAATTTTTATTTCCTATAGACCTCTTACGTTTGCTCATTGAATCTTTCACAGGCCTCAAAGAAATTATCATTAATTTCCTTCAGTGTTGGCCTTGGATGAATTAGTAATCTGGGTTAAGTGTACTTAACCCAGATTATCTAAGCCCTGCCAGAAAAAAATTTACCTCAAAAAATCCCTCACGTCCCAGAGACAAACTTTCAGCTGCTTGAGTTAGATTTCTTATCTGTGAATATATTCAAATGGATCAACCTTTCTAATTTCATATTGATTTCAGAGATTTTTTTGATGGTATCAAAATTCTGAGGTCTTTAGATGCTAAGGCCTCTGTTCTTGGCATGAACATAACACTTCTTGTCCGATTCTAATGATTCTAAAGTACTAAGGCCCTTCCACTGATTTGCTGCTTTTAAAAGAATAAATTTGTCATATTCTGAATATTTGAACATAGACGTTATGTCTTCAAAATCTTTAAAAACTTCAATACATCCTCCCCTTCTAGGCTACGAAATTCTGGAAGCGGAGCAGTGGGACGACTCTTTAACAAACCTTCGGGCAATATCAACACTAACATTAGAAGGGGTAACATTTCGTGTAAGATCAGCAGTACATTGCCCGAATTTTAATAAAATAACTTTCACAGGAATCAAGTTCGGCATTTAACCTTGTTTCATCCTCCTCTTCAGACCATTTGAGCTTTTGAATTTCACTATTATACTTCTTAGCGATTCTAAATGATCTTGTAACTCGGACTTAATCTTATTCTTTACCAATTCAGTTAACTGACAATAATTAGTCCTTTTATTATAACATTCAGTCACTAACTTGCGAATATATTTTCGGGAATTAATCAACAACTTTAATTCAGACGCCATGTTTAATTAGGAATTTTGCTTTTACAATGTTCTGATAAACAATTACAGATCCACTGAAACAGACAGTCTAAACCCATCTATTTAAAAATGAATGCCGTCAGCTTTGAAATAGCTACGGTTATCGAGTTTTGACGAACCGTTAATCAACAAAGTCTTATATCTAAAGGGTTGACAGTCTAACCACATGTTAAAATTTCTAGCCAATTTCTTATACAAATCTGCAGAAGGGGTGCAGTGTCTATTAGTACAGTGGTGCTCAAATCTTCATGCGACATGATTCTTTTTGTATCGTCCAGATTCCTAGACTCGACGTGATGTTGCCAAGTAGTGTTATACTTTTTTTTCTAATAATCATACATGTCGAAAAGTTTGTGAATCCACAGCTAGCCCTATTTTCCTTATGGTTTATATAAATATGATCCCTTTTATGCATTGGGTATAATTCGTAATCTGTGTGATTTGAACTGATTTTCTTTTTTTACGCTGCTAAGCTCAAAGTGCGGTGTGATAAGCTTAGCTGTGCCATCAATGAAAGCACACTTTACATACTCCTCGGAACTGGTTCAACATAACTTACGTCTGCTGCAGTATGACAGTAGACCTAATAAGCTCAACAGCCATAAACAACATTTTCAACGTAGGAATATGAATTAAACAAGTTTTCTTTGAATGTTGAAGCTTTCGACTGTTAAGCTGCCTGTATGTTGCAAAATGTTTTATAGGCCTAAAAATAATCTAAGCCTTCTGAGATATAATCTGTTATTAATAAAATTTATTTGTAGACATTATCTGTTTTTTTTGACGAATACAATAAGAATATGAATTACAACCAGTTTTCTTTGAATGTTGAAGTTTTAGGCTACGTTTAAGCTGCCTATATGTTGCAAAATGATTATAGGCCTAAAAGAACTAATCTAAAGCCTTATGAGATATAATGTTACTTAATGTTTCTATGTTTTTGTAGAGATTACCTGTTCTATGAGGAATAAAAGATGATGATTTTGATTATATGGAGAAGATGACTATTAATCGAAATATCGTAAGTATTAATATCAAGGCGTATGGAACACTTGTTTTTCAACTGGTTTAAAATATTATATTCTTAAACCTCGCTTTTGGTGTATAATTTATTCTTTCATAAGGTAACTTGAAGAACAAGAATGTATTGTAACCTCATTTGCTTTCTGGCCAGAAAATTGTTAAAGAGAGATGTGACTGTTAATTGTAAGCTAAAGAAATCTAACACCTAGGCCTAGGAACAATATCTTGGCTTTGAAAAATGAATAATTGCATTGGCGAATATTTGCTGGTATGCCATAATTTTTTTTAAATATTTAAGAATTATAACAATTAATTATGTTTGAAAAATCCAAATATTCCTCTAACACATATAAAAAAAAAAAAGTAAGTGTTTCAAGATAATTGCATTGTCGCTACTCATCTAGACCTACTTATGTTACACTGAGTGGTTGTTGCACCGACACTAATGATACATCATACGTCACACACGCTCCCCTCACACGTCGATATCGGTGGGCGCATTCTACTTTTGTATATACATATTTACATTTTTTTTTTCAGCATTAACGTGTAAAAGCAATCAATAGGACTATTTCAAATTTTATGTTGGTTTTGGAAGCATTATTAATGTTATGACAATTTTTTTTTTTCTTTTTCTATTTGAACTGATGCTTGATGACGACTTCATTTTGGTCAAATGCTTCAGCGATGTGTAAACGAAAGTTTTGAAAATGTTTCGAAAGAGTTTTTTCTCAAAATTTGCTACACTTTTACATTTTCTTACAGTTTTGAAATATATGACAGATTTCACTCTTATGAAACATATTATGTCCATATTGTATGCAATAATCGCGTTTTTCCGCATTGAAATAATAGATAAATATAAGGAGCATGCTAGTTTGCCAGTTAGTGAATTTTGAACGAAATCCTATGGAGTCCATGTCGCTTGAGATTTGAGCATCACTGTACTTTTTTACAAGTGGCGAATTTCAACGTGAGCAACAACAAATATTGAATTTGGTAACCTTCTGCCTTACTATGTCTTTACTAAATACTGAAATGAATTTTGTATCTCTTCAGAACCTTTCTTTTTCTTCTTACAGCTGTTCGCAACATTTTGTCTAAACCTATAAGATTGATTCTGCTCTTCTCTCACGATGACGCAATTTGAGGAAATACTTTAATTTTCCTCATTTTCCTTTCAGAAGTACAAAGAAGCCCCTGGATTTACATGATACCGGATTAATTAAAATTCAAGAATTGGTGCATGAAAATGTAAAAAAAGAGATGAATACATTAGCCAATATGACTTCTATGAGGTGGAAGCAAGAAAAAGTAGAAGGTCAATGCGGATTACAAAGATATAATATTCATTGCTACCAGTTCGCTAATTTTGTAACAAAAATAAAAATTATCGTCAGTTTTTCCACAAGTGAAAATGGGAGAAGTCTTGGTCTTTCAGATCTGTTTTCCAATTATCTTTCTTTCGTCTCTTTCTTTCGTATATTTGGTTCGTTAAAGTCGAACCTCCATGAAAGTTGAATGGCAACCATTCAACTTTGTAATAGTTCGCCTCTTTGTTCCGAAAATCGACGACAGTAGCGATTCTTAAAGATGAACGAAACGATCAAGCAATGTCGGTACTTAGTGGAATTTATATTACAAGTTTTTACGAGTAGGAGTAAGATGCTGGAAGGACAACGCTTAAGGCTCGGAATTTTCATGATGAGAGAGAGAGAGAGAGGAGAGAGAGATGAGAGAGAGAGAGAGAAGGAGGTCGAATGGAACTAGATAATCTCAAGAAAAAATTGCTTGAATTTTATCTAACCACAACGTCATCTCGCGTGATTGTGCGTTCGACAGTTAGGCAAAAAAAATAGGGGGTGGGGGGACCAGAAGGCAAGGGAAAAAGGTGGGTTTTCACGTGTTTTCTTAATCCCAATCATTGCCTGAATTGCCGTAAGGAAAATGATAGCTTCTCTAACGATACAATGAACTGAGAAAAAAAAAGAATTCCCCAATCCTGCTCGTCTGGGAACTAGAATAGGTTCATCCCTGCTCCCTCAGTTTCGTTGTTGCTTAAGTAACCGAGTATTATGCGATTTATTCTGTCTTTGATTATGAGATGGAGTAAGAAATCGGCTGCCCTCATAGAGACTGCACTTTCGAAAATTTGTTCGCTCTTACGTCTTCTGATTCATTCTGCTGACTTTCCATTTGGATAAAGGGTGGATTTCGTGGGTTGCCGTAAAAGACGTGAGAAAATAAGAAATTTATATATATATATATATATTATTATATATATATATATATCTATATATATATAATAATATAATGTATATATATATATATATTAATATATATATATATATATAGATATATATATATATGTAAATCTATATAAATATATATATATATATATATATATATATATATATATATATATAATATATATATATATATATATGTGTGTGTGTGTGTGTGGTGTGTGTGTGTGTGTTTGAGTGTGTATGTGTGAGAGAGAGAGAGAGAGAGAGAGAGAGAGAGAGAGAGAGAGCGAGAGAGAGAGAGGTAACGCTGTAAACTGACTGAGCAATATGGAACCTATTATTACGCTTCATTATGCACAATTCACTTTGTTTATATTGATCCGGGTCAAGATTTACTCCTGTGTTCTGACCTCTTCTATGTTTTTAATCTACTTTTACTCTTTCATTTCTTTCAGTTTTCTGAATTTAAGAAATCGCGGCTCCAAAATCCTAAATCAGCCCGATCTCTTAGACGAAGAGCTGGGATAATGCGGAGAGCTTTAGGAGATTAGGATAATTTAAGTATTGGCGGGAACGGCCTCACACCAGGACAAGAATACTATTTTATTTTGTCTGTATATATATATATATATATATATATATATATATATATATATATATATATATATATATATATATATATATCTATATATATATATATAAATGAGGTGTCAACTTAACTGTTTTGTTATTATAAAAAAAGTGACGGGGGAGGGGGGGTCGTTACGACGAAACATTCATGATTTTGGCGAAATGCAGTGAAAAAAAATATTCATCTGGTATGAAAGGGAACTGTGTCCAGTATATGATGCTGAAATTTTTATTGTCATACGTTGTATACTTTTGTAGTTTTATTCGAATATTTGAGAAGGGAAATCCATAACCCGTTACGTTTACTCATAAAACAAGTTCGCACGTGACTTGATTCTTATATTTTATGTGATTTTTGTAAAAAAAAAAATTGTATTTTTAATTACATCATTAGTTATTCATGAAACTCGAAGTCTTGTCTTTTGAGATCATGTCATTTTTAATTACAAATTTAAAAACACCGAGAAGGCAGCCATCTCACCGACTGTGGGATTGTCGGCATAGTGTGTTTGCTTCCATTCCTGATCGTTAACTTCAAATAATGAGGAGGTGGAATAATGCGTGGGAAGATTTACAAACACTGGCAGAGGCTTAGAAGAATAAATACTATCAAAAAAGGAGATAAACGCATTGGAATAAAGAGAGGAATAACAAAGAAAATAAGAGCCTCGACCCCTTGCCTAAGTAAGCTGACTCACAAAACTGACCCACTTCTTCTCCCTTATATCATGGCAACAAAAGCACTTTTTCAGGAAAAAATAAACTTGAAGCGTAAATTATTTGATACTCTCTGATTTTTTTTCTAGAAAAGGTTCTGATAAAAAATTTTTTGGAAAGATCCCATTTACAAATTTTTTTAACAAAAAACCTATATATTATGCCCTGTCAGTGAGGACCCGTACTGATATATATCCAAGACAATCTGCAACTGGCAAAAAGAAAATAGTGCTGAAACCAAGCTCCATGGCTCAGCTGGAATTCAGAAAAAATATATATATATTTATATACTTGTCATTAACAAAGGAGGAACTCCATGACTGATGCCTGATGGGTGCCACTAAAAATACTAATGAAAGTTTCCACTCTTCAATGTAGCGAAAGGCCAGTAAAACAGTTTCTTGGACGGTTTAGAGTGGAATTTGTGACAAGGACATCAGCATTGTCTCTTAACCTCCTTACAAGAAGACATGTTTACTAAAGTACCGAAACTTTGGAAATATAGGACTGAATAAGTCCCTTACAAGTAAACGGAGTTGTAACAAGAAAAAGGAAATCCGAAAACACTCCTGAGTCCATAGAAGACCATCCTTCCAAAACCCTAACAACAAAGAGAAGTCGTAGGAAGCTTTGAAACACTCTCCCATAAACTTTGCAAAGATAATATCTTGCGTTTTTCGGGTCGCAAAGGGGGTTACGATCCCAATGGGAAGCGAAAGAGGCATTATCTTTACAGAGATAAAGGTGAGAAATGTATAATATTATGCAAACCGTTTTCCACTCATTCATGAACTTCATCTGTAATCTTTAATGGCATTTAGCTCAAAACAACTTTTCAGTATTCTTTGTGTTCTAACTCTGGTACTTGCTTTCATATCTTATGAAATTTTGTTTAGACTGTTAGCTAATGATTGGCCGTAATTATTATTAATAACAACAACATGAAAACTTTTTTTTTTAATTTACATGATTTTTTATTCGCGAATTTTTTTTTACCGGAAAATTTAAAATATTAATAAAATTCCAAGTTCCCCAGTGATTTTAATGCATTAGAAAAAACAACACACAATTATATTTTCCATGTATGGTCTGTTTCCACAGTGAATTTCACTGTCAGTGTGATAGTGATACTTTGTTCAGTTAAATGATTTTAAAATTTAAACTTTTTGAGTCGAAGGAGGGGGGTGGAGGGGTTAAGCCCCCTCGGGCGTGGATTGGTTACATCATGGTGGTTATTGCTTATTTTATTTTTATTTTATATATCAAATAATATTAATAAGATGCCATTAAAGAGAAATAAAAAAGACATCATCTATAGTAAGCAGTAGATTCTCCCCCGAAATTTAATTTTGCAAAAGTTTTTGTACTGGTATATTATACGCACCAATATTCCTCAGTCATGTAACATTTTTTTTCTTATATATATTGCTTCTGCTACCAAATATTTATCATGATTTCTTTTCTCTTAGAACAATTCTTTGCCAAGTACCAAGATTAATTTCCTACTTTTCTTACAGACTCTGTTAAAATCCTTTCAAGATCGCAAGGTTTTTGTTCCCTTTACAGTTCCTGCCGTCGGTTATTATTTTTAGTTGTTATTCGTGCAATATTCATTACATATCTGACATAATCGAATTTTTATATATTTCATAGAAACATAAAACTCAAAAGTCCCCAAGAACAGGAAATCTACCGAAAACCAACTTCCGCATAATACTTTTTAAAATACATTCCCAAACATCTTTTAATTTGAGCTTTTTGATGTGCAAGAATATTTCTCCAAAGCCTTTTCATGCCTTCTATTATGCTCATCTGTTTTCGCCCTATTTCCGGTGGTCACTTATTCTTCGATTGCTGTACTATTTAAAGCTACATTCTGTTTACGGATTATCGGTGTTCACATTTTAATATTAGTTTTCGTGAAAATATATAAACTTTCCCAGTAGCCATGAACCAACTTTATATTTCCCTGTTGTTTATATCCAAACCAGAGCTGTGTAATATGACTAAGTTAATTAGTTATGATTTATCATTGATTTTCCATGACTAGTTCCTCTTCCCAAAGCATTCTTGTATTCATTTGTTTTGCATCTGCTCATCTTTCTCTGATCGAGGGGATCTACCCGAGGCTTCTTTCACACTCATCCTCTCTTTATCACTGAGACTTTCACTTACATTTGTTCACTTTTCACTAAACCTCTCATACTCAACTACATTTTATCATAAGAAAACCATCCGCGTATTTGGTGAGCGTTTTATATTACTATTTTCTGCAATTAATCTTTAATATCCTGATTACCATTGTATCATTTACTTACATCGACTAGTTGTAAACATACACATATACGCACACACATACATAATTAAGACGAGAGACAGACAGATAAATAATGACGCGATGATACCCTCATCAAATCTTGCCTCCAGAAGAGGCTCCTGTCTGTCGAGCTTCGAATGAAGGAAATCGATGGAAAATCCCATTATGCTGAGAGATAATGTGGAAAGATAATGAGTGAAGGAATGTGAAAATATTTTTGTGGCTTTCAACAGATTTTTTTTCTTTACATTTATCGTTTTATACAGTAAAAAAAAAATTAGCCAGAGTTTATCGGCGCAATCGACATATCTGAGCATCGTATAATCAAAGCCAACGGAAATAGAATCGTCTTCAGTGGTCTCGGTATAATGCTGTATAAGACATAACCCATGAAACTTTAACACGGGCCGGTGGTGGCCTGGCCTATATATTTTGCCATATGCACGATAATGGCTAACTTTAGCCTTAATAAAATATAAACTACTGAGGTCAGAGAGCTGCAACTTGGTATGTTTGATGACTGGAGGATGGATGATCAACATACCAAGAATTTGCAGCCCTCTAGCCTCAGCAGTTTTTAAGATTTGAGGGCGGACAGAAAACGTGCGGACGGACAAACAAAGCCGGAATAAAAGTGCTCTTTTCAGAAAAGTAAAAGGGACATAGCGCTTCATAAGCGGATTAAGGTTTATACAAGTACTATGCAGTCGAAAAAATCAGTGATAGAAATCTCCAAAATAAAATGTTTGATTAAAAGTGATTCGAAGGGGTTATTAAGAATAAGAATAATTGGAACAACTGAGAAAACTATGGAAATGGTAACGATATAAAAAAAGAAATTCGGAATAAAAGAGCGAAGAAAGTGACAGGACCTGCAAAATGGAATACACTCATTTTAAAATTACAAATATAAATGTATGAACGATAAAACTATAAAAAAAATTAATATAATACATTTTTCAGAGCTACACAGTGAAGGAAATAAAGAAATCTGAGATCGTGTCAGAGGAGCTTTAACTTTCCATAGATCTTTTTTCCTCTTATTTTAGTTTTTTTTCTTTTAATGATATAGATATTTTCCATTTTCAAATACAATATTTCTTTGCATTTTGAATCTATTTCTTTTTACTGTAGTTCATATTTATCCCATATTTTTCCCTAATTCTTCAATTTTAGATGAGTTGTCAATATCATTATAACATTTTAGAATCAATTTAGCTTACAAACGTCCCTTCCTCATTGGGGTTTTTGTTTTTATTAAAATGCACTAAAAAGTGATAATGATTTGTTTAGACAAATCAGGATTTTCTTACACTTAATAATGTGTACAAAAATAAAAGCATGGGCCTGAAGCCAGGAAGGAAGGGCTTTAAGACAAGAAATATATTGTTTTCATTTCCTTCCATGTTGAGCATCGACGCTTTTATTTTTGTAGACATGATTAATTGTAAGAAAATCCTGCTGTGTCTCAAAAAAAGTATTTTTCTCTTTTTAGTGCATTTTAATAGAATAATTTTCATAAATTTCTTTTATATTTTCTTACTTCGTACTTTCTTAATTTTTTACAGAAATTGTAGCCGTTTTATGTAGCCGAAGAAGGTTTGAAAAATCTGCTGAGTTATTATCTTATCCTGCTGAATCAGAGAAGTTGTGACAATTCCGAAGTTTCAAGCAAATCCTGAGATACCGGGAGAGGTCTCTGTAGGGTCATTAGGGGTCACTGCTCACCTACTCATATCATTTAAGGTTGTATTGTCACCGGAACTGAGTAACCATGCAAAATTTCAAGTCAATCGGACGAAGGGAACAGGTCGAAAATTCAGTTACGAATTTTTACCCAAACAGACACACAGACAGACAGACAAACAGACGCATAAGTCAAGTTAAATAAAAGCATGTAAGACAAGGGGGTTGTTGGGTGCGCCGGTCATCACGTTAATGATACACTTTTCCTACACTCTTCTTTCTGGCGTTTTTATCGGCCCTAGACAATGTAAGGAACCCATGTTGGCGTCCACATGGTCAGTGATGTCTGGAAATGAAAAGCAAAGGAGTTAATTAGAAATATCAAATTGCAACTTCAGCGTCTATAAAAGTTAGCTAACGATGGTGAACTAAATAATAAGGAAGTTGGAAACCTAATGTAAATGTAGTTTTAGGTAATATCTTTATTTTAGTATTATGCTTTCTTACATCAGAAAATAATCTTATAAGTAAATTAAATAATTTTAGCTTTAGGAAAAAACATAAGTTTTTAGATAAGGTCATATCATAACACTGCACCCTTATTTTATTTTAGATAACAAGAGACGACGATCTTTTCTAAACTTAGTTCATTATGATAAAAAAAACAGAATTTATATACATATATATAATATATATATATGTGTGTGTGTGTGTGTGTGTGTGTGTGTGCGTGTGTGTGTGGTTCCAGCATAACTGTAAAGCATTTAGTATTTCTCCTAAACTTGGTTGGCATATGGCTTACTATCTGGAAAAGAAGAGTGTAGGGGTAAGGCATCACTGGTACCCCAAACGGGGTGAGGGTGGGAAAGGTGTGACAAGTAAAACTAACCTAAACCACTGATATTGGTGTCTAATGCAAAGTTTTTCAGGTCGTGAGATGAATAGTGACGCTCCCGATGCCCTTCAAGTCCAAGTTCAGCCCCAATAGGAAGTGGGGTTGAGAAAGGGTGAAATATATAAAATATAGAAAATGCTGGGCAATTATCTTAACAGGAAAGGGAGAGAGTGAGAGAGGTAAGGTGAGAGGGAGAGAATGTGAGTGAGTGAGTAGAAGGGTGTTAGGAAAGAGAAGGAGGGAAAGAGTGAGGGAGATTTGAAGACACTGAGAGGGAGAGGAAGTGAGAGGTAGAGAAAGTGAAAGTGAGAGAGAGAGAGAGAGAGAGAGAGAGAAGAGAGAGAGAAAGAGAGAGAGAGAGAGAGAGAGGAGGGGATGATAGGGAAGGGGAGTCAAGTTAGGTATATCTTTGTTTAACCTGGACCACTGAGCAGATTAACAGCTCTTCTTAGGGCTGGCTCGAAGGATTAGATTTTTTTTTTTTTATGGGGCTAGGAACCAATTGGATACTTAACAATGGGACCTACAGCTTACTGTGGGATCCAAAACACATTATATCGAGAAATGAATTTCTAATCACCAGAAATAAATTCCTCTGGTTCCGCGTTAGCAAACAGCCAATGTGTATGCGTATACTTACATATATAATCACTGAGAGTTTATAGTGATCGATTTATAACGCACGTGAACTAATTAGATTTTTTGTAGCCTAGGTAATTCATATGATTGCTTTGCATCCTCGATTTTTGATGAAAAGCGTCTGAGTTTGAAAAATATTACGTGTTGGAATATTCCCGTGAGTGATTACTTATCCTAGGGAGTTGCATATATTTTAGAACAATATTCTACTGGAAATCGCAATAATTGATCATTAATTGGCAACATTCCGAGGTAATCACTATGTAGTCCTGCATTCCTATCAGCATCCCACCGCCAAGACAAAGAGCATAAATTAATCATAAAGGACATGTATCATAGAAGATTCCCATCATTTGCAATACAGACCTGATCTTTACGACTCATCCTTTGGCAGAGATTATTTTGTTTTAGTCCTGCCTTATTTTCTTTAGTTAGTTTTTCTGTCAAAGAAAACTATTGGGATGGGATTGTCTGTCCGTCAGCTTCTGTTTTCTGTCTGCCCTCAGATCTTAAAGCTACTGAGGCTAGAGGGTTGCATATTCCTAAGTTGCTCCCACCCTCCAATCATCAAAACATATTAAATTGCAGCCCTCCAGCCACAGTACTTTTTTTTATTATTTCTTTTTTTGTTTAAGGTTAAAGTTAATTACAATCGTACTTCTGGCAGTACTGCAGGTACCAGCAACACAGACTACCACCGGACCGTAGCTAAAAGTTTGATGGCCCGTGGCTGAAAGTTTCGTTACAACATATATCCTGTGCAGAAAACTCGTAGACAATTTGATTTCTAGTTAGAATTATTTATTACATTGGCACTACAACAAAAATAAATGCAGTATCCTCTTACCGAGCAGAGCTATTATCATGTCTTCTATTATGCAATATCAGCAGTCGTAGCATAGACTTTGGATTTATTTATTTATTGTTATTATTATTTTTTTAATTCTTAGCCATTTGAATTCTCCAGTTTTTTTTCACAATTAAACCAGCGACCTTTATCTGCAACCCTCTTGAACTTCCGCTTTTGTTCTGACAAATTATTTCTATAAAAATTTGTTCCTCTGCCTATCTAATTTTGTCTTGGGTGTTCCCTTTGTTTTCCTTTGTATTCGATTTTCTCTCAGTTTCCAAACAGCCACCATCCTCTCCTTTACGCCTTTCCCCATAATTCCCAAATAATCCTGTTGCACTTTCTGTCCTTCCCACTTCAAGCCTCACCTGATCTTCCGAGATCAGATTCTCATCCTCCAGCTTCTCATCACTGATAAAACCTGTCGATCCCACACTCCTTTCTTTCTCCGCTTCTTATATATCAAGCTCTTGGCGCCCTTCCTTCTTGTGCTCCTTTGACACTTTGTTCTTGACCTAAATTCTCTTTACGTATTATCTTTACTTCACGTTCAAATTCATCAGAGAACATTTGTTCAGAAAAAAAAAGATTTTTTTTTTACCGTTTTTACAGCAACTATATATTTTTTACCTTTTAAGGTATTAACTGAATAAGAAAACTTCCAGTCTTACATAACAATATTTGACAAATCGTTAGTCTTGAAAACGCATATCTCTGTTACTGCTTTCAACCCATCTCAGAAAACTTGTCTTGAAAGTCATTGTACATTACACACTAATTAGAAGTCATATTAATTATATTGTTTCCTGTGATATACGACTACTTTTAATATCACGTCATGTTTGTAAATTCTCCAGCAAATGATGGGAAAGAAGACAGATGATAATGCAGACGTCTGTAAGACGTTGTTGTTGGCCTACGTGTGTTTGACTCGGGCTATCGAAAGATGGTCTCTTTCACATTTACAATTAATCCCTGATTTTATTTTCTTACCAAAGGGGACAAGATTTGCTGACCAACAACGCCAGTATGCGGCAAATGTGGCTCGTTGTCGAGCTCCTCAGTTCCTGAAGTCTTTTATTCCTTTAGTAACACCGTTGACCTGTGGAACAGTCTCCCTCAGAAAGATGACGAACTGGAGCCTCGAAAGTCCAAGTGAGATGCAATGCATTATCAGCCTAAAAGAGTCACCCTTGTATTGTAATGATATTCTTGCATTTTCATTTATTTATTGGTCAATAGATTTTTCCTAATAACCGATCTTTTCTTTCTGCATCAATCCTACCTCCTGTTACTTCCTTCAAATGAACACTGTTTTATTAAAAAGCCTTGGATTCCAAAGAAAAGGGCCTTGTGGGATTGTTCTATAAAAAGAATGAGGTTCCACTTCTAAATAATGATATATAATAGTAATAATAACCATAAGATGAAGGAGAAATGTGAACAAGTCGGAATATTTGGAAATAGCCTCCAAGGGACCCCAAGAGCCACGTGCTGCCGATTTCACCAAACTTGGTGATCTGTCCGTGACATCGTCACCCGGCGGGTTGTGGTGAAGAGGAACCTGAAAGAGCTACACCAGTCCCTGGTGCCTATGCATTAAGGCCCAGTACTACAACTCGGTGAATGATATATAATAACAGATGTAATGCACGGACTGATGAACGGTTCAAAAGAATTCTAGATGAATGTAGTTAACACAGATTGATTTTAGAAAATCGAGCAAAAAAAAAAAAAAACATTACAAGCCAAAAAAAAAAATAAAGGGATTTTTTTTTTTTTTTCAAGTCAAACCCCAGCGACAAGGTGCAGCTTGATTGTTCTGTCTGATCGAGGCCCAAAAAAGGGGGTTGCATTAATGAAATCAGGGGAGAGAGAGAGAGAGGGGGGAGAAGAGAGATAGAGAGAGAGAGAGAGAGAGCAGAGAGAGAGAGAGAGAGAGAGAGAGAGAGAGAGAGAACAAATAATAGCGAAATTACCAGCTTTACCGCCTACTATGGCAAACTGAATTTAATTTTTGCATTGTAAGAATTATTATTATTTTTTTTTTTCTTTTTTTTTTTTTTGCTTTATCACAGTCCTCCAATTTCGACTGGGTGGTACTTATAGTGTGGGGGTTCCGAGTTGC
>NC_061092.1:67871411-67941905 GCF_015104395.2 Macrobrachium nipponense
GAGAGGTTTCATGAACTGACCTGTCGACGTCTGTAAAGTGAATTAACAGAACTTATAACTAAAGATAAGATTAAGGTATATGCCATTTTATGCCATTTAACGTGTAAACGTATGTTTTATTGTAACTTATTCAATCATTCATTACTTGGTATCTTCTTCTTGGCACGAAATCTTTTATGTAGCTGGAAATTGTAACGACAATTCAGGACAACACTTAGGAACAGTAATATATTTATACTTGCGTTTTTTCAATTGTTCTTGTTATTTAATGGATTTTTGTGCTTGCAAATATAAGACACTCTCCGTTTTGATCTATAGATTCTAAGGAAACCGAATTCAGAAGTTACTGAAATTTACTTTGTCGTTTTTTTATGAATTGTTATTTCACAAAAAGTGATATGTAAAGAATATGTTCAAATATGTATTTATATGCTCTTTCATGTAATACTCTTTTCCGGTTCCAAATCAAAACAATTGATATGGAACTATGTATAAAACAAGCACGTGGAAAAAAAATTAATCCCCCCCCACACACTAATGAACGACTCTGTGATGACCAATTAACCAAATAAATACAAACCAGGAAACTAATCCAGGCATGAATGAGATATTATTTGCAAGTGTGCAGTAAAGGGACTAAGCAAATGTCTGTCTACAGTTTGTAACTCGCAGAGAAATTACAACATATTGAACTCCTGATGGACAACGGTAAAGTGAAGAGACAATGAACAGGAATGGACAGAGTGAGAGAGAGAGAGAGAGATCTCTTTCGGTCAGGAATTCAACCCTGGAGTTCTCCCTCGTGAGAGAGTTTATCAGGCAGAGGGAGACACAGACAGACAGTCAGACAAAGAGGAAGCTGGTAAAAACAGGTCTGTTTTCGGGGGGGAAAAAAAAAAAAACCCGGGAGTATTTCACTACCAATCGCCGATGATGTCATTCACGCTCGATACATCACACGCAGACAGAGGAGAATTTGAGTCTTAGCAGTAATTCAAATAACAATAGCAAAAGACATAATGGACATACATTGATGAATTACACATCGGCGAAGAGGCCAGGAAATTCTACATAAGAAAAAATATACATGAATTCTTGTGCTTTGCTAGATGAGATACATGAACGTGATTTAATGGGTAAAGAAAGGTCTTTACACTCCTTTTACCTGGGGGTGCCAATGTTCACTTTGATTAGAGGACAAAAAGAGAATGATGACTGCTGCCAATTCTTTTTCTTTATAAGTCATTATGGAAGTTTATGAAAAAAAAACTTGTCTGGATTTCCGTAATTACTCATGAATACCAAACAATGGAGAATCATGTTCGTTAGCACGAGTTTTTTTTTTTTTTTTTTTTTTCTGAAACAGTAAAATCCCGAAACCGAACGGCAGAATGTATTTCAGCAATGCTAGTTTTTTCAAATTTAAATGTCGACAAAGACATCCAGTTCGAAGGCAGTATTTGCATAATCACGCTACTTCATGCTGAACCTAATTGACGAATTATTGACATGTAAAAGTGAGGCAGGAATGGGAGGATAATGATGATGAATGATGTATTTTAGCAACGACTAAAATCGATTCACTCACCAGTCAGGCAAAGATTAAGGAAGCAGGATTTCGGGTAACATTGGAAATTTGTACAAAGAAATGCTTATCAGAAACTTTAATACGAGATGTCATCTAGGATCAGTCTTGTGCATGATGTGACGTATTTCACTTGCTCAGACAGGTGAATCGCTGGGAAGTTATCATCAGATCCCAAAGTTTATTGTCAGTTTTTGTGTCTGTTTTATGTCTTTTACAAAGCAGGCTGGTAACTTTCTTTCATCCTCTTCCTTTCTAACCGGAGTGAAATGTATTAGTAAGCTGAAGGGGAGGGACCTCGTTTGGAGATTCATTATTTTTCTCGACATACCGCGGTAGGTGTCGACGCATTATATCTACTTGTTTGGAAAGCTGATGCCAGGGGAGTTTTAATTAAGACTGGCTATAATATGTCAGTCTCTCTTTGATATTCCAGAAGACGTCCTTTCAATTTCTGCAGAAATTTCAGTGATGCTGGGAGACAGGCGAGACATGAAAAATGCCCCATTACTCGAGTTATCTATCATCTTATGTCTACCATCTCGAATAGGGATCTTTTATTTCAACACTGAGTCACATGGGGTCGTGACTTAGCGTTTGACCATGGTGTTTTTGCGTTATTATCAACTAGAGTACTATATAATACACACACAGAGGGACACATGCACACACGTAACGAAGAATTTTCCTTGACAAGCTCTCATCTTTGAAATTATTTAATCTAAAAGCAGGTTTAAATTTACAATGTGTTACTGGATGTCAATAACTACATACAAAAAACTTTTCCTAATTATTCCTACGTGATCATTATACGATATAGTGATATGCCATTGTGAAGGTACGAAAAATGTATAAAACAATATCATGAAAATATTGGATATTTTTTTACGAAAAAGAATAATGATTCAGAGTAGTTATTTTTCAATGATGCATTTCACAAAGTTGTCATTTTTTAAGCTTTTATTTAGTTTGTTTTTCTGTATGTTTGTTTGTTTGTTTGCTTGTTTGATTTGTGTGTTTTTTCTTTTGTCTTGGTTGAAATTTTGTAACTTAAATTTCAACCTGACCTTTCGTCCTTGAAATTTTGCATGGCCACTTAATCCCAGGGACAACGCAACCTTACATGAACAGTAGGTCAGCAGTGACCTCTAATGACCCTACAGTGACCTCTCCCAGGATTTATATGAAACTCTTCATATTTTTCACAATCATAAATCGGTCACAATTTTTGTCAAAACTGAAAAAGTATAAAATATATAAAATAAAACAGGAACACTAAAAAGTTAAAAATAATTTTTGAGAAACCAGGATTTTCTTAATCATGTCTACAAAAATAACAGCTTGGGCGTCACACATTTAAGAAAATACCACAAGAGGTAAAGAAATGTATTCTTTTCGTGAAACTTCCTTCCATACTTGGCGCCCACGCTTTATTTATTTTTGTAGATTAACTATTAATTGTAAGAAAATCCCTGGGGTATCAAAAAAAGCACTACTTTTCGCTATTTTATTGCATTTTGATCAAAACTTTTTTTTTAAATCTTTTTTTGCTTATTTTCTTTAACCTTCAATTATCATCACAAAGGACCTGCTGAGATTCTCCCGTTGTGACGAAATGATTCACAGCCTTTTTGGTACTAAAGTTTTCAAATGATTTGTCGTTCTTCACAGGTATACGTTGCGTACTTTTATTTAATTACAGGGGCAGGACGAGATCCCAATTCCCAACAGGACACTACGAAGACGAGGAAGGGGCAGAGAGGAGTGGGGGCATCATTTGGGAGAGGGGATAGCTTATACCCTTTAATTAATGAAAAACTTGAGAAATAAAAGAATGATTAACTCTTTCATATTCCTCCAAATTCGTATTTCCGCAATATGCACACAACTTCTTTTATTTTTTTATCGACTTTCATTTGAGTTGTTTTACTTTAATGGGATTTCAATGGCAGTGTTATAGTGACTTTGTTCTGATTTTCAGGTCCTGAAACTTTCATGGCTGTTTGTTATGGTTTTATTGACAATTATTTTCTGTTATTATCTCAGTTCACTTCCCGAGACTCCTATTTCTTGTTTTGGGTGACCTGTCAGTGTTTCGAGATCCCATTTTCACAAAAAGATCTCTAGTGTTTGTTTTCATTGCTTTCATTTCTTAGTCACTCCCAAATGATTTCTTTCTTCGCCTTTTTCTCCGTTTCCGTTTCCCTGAATTTCGGAATATTTAATATATTTTTTATTTATTTCATATTCATTTGCTACTTTTCTTTTCAGGTCAGTTTCTAACCCGTTTTAAGCTAGTGATTTAGGAATCATAAATTTTATTTCAACCCCCACCATGATGATGATAAGAATAATAATAATAATAATAATAATAATAATAATAATAATAATAATAATAATAATTCATACACTGCAACAATCGGTTAGCGATAGTAGGCGGTAAAGCTGGTAATTTCGCTATTATTTGTTCTCTCTCTCTCTCTCTCTCTCTCTCTCTCTCTCTCTCTCTCCCTCCTTTCTTTAATACAACCAGCTATTTTTGCCTCAATCAAACAGAACATCAAGCTGCACGTTTGGCTTAAAAAGAAAAAAAAAAACTATCCTTTATTTTCTGGCTTGTAATGTTTTTGCTCGATTTCTAAAATCGATCTGTGTTAATGTCATTTATCTAGAATTCCTTTCAATCTTTCATCAGTCCGTGCATTACATCTGTATGGTGTATCTCTTCACCGAGCTGTAGTTCTGCGCCTTAAATGCATAGGCACCGTTGTCTGGCGTAGCCCCTTTCAAGCTCCTCTTCACCACAACCACCCGGGTGACGACACCAGGGCAGATCGCCGAGGTT
Organism: Macrobrachium nipponense; assembly: GCF_015104395.2. Classification (NCBI taxonomy): domain Eukaryota; kingdom Metazoa; phylum Arthropoda; class Malacostraca; order Decapoda; family Palaemonidae; genus Macrobrachium; species Macrobrachium nipponense. Next base: position 67,875,842 of record NC_061092.1, read on the forward strand.
TGGTGAAATTAGCAGCACGTGGCTCTCGGGGTCCCTTGGAGGCTATTTCCAAATATTCCGACTCGTCCACATTTCCTCCTCATCTTATGGTTATTATTACTATTATATCATCATCAAGAATTTGAACCTTATTTTCATATAGACTAAGCCCACAAGCCCTTTTTTTTTTTTTTTTTTTTTTTTTTTTTTTTTTTTTTTTTTTTTTTTTTTTTTTTGCAATCCAAGCTTCTTGGTGAAATAGTGTTCATTTGAAAGAAGTAACAGGAGGTAGGAGTAATGCAGAAAGAAAAGATCGGTTATTAGAAAAAATCAATTAACCAATAAATAAATGAAAACGCAAGAATATCATTAAATACAAGGGTGACTCTTTTAGGGTAGTGAGGCACTGCATCTTCGCTTGGACTCTCGAGGCTCCAATTCCACAACATTCTGAGGGGGACTTCCACAGGTCAACGGTGTCAGGAATAAAAGACTTCAGGAACTGAGGAGCTCCACAACGAGCTACATTTGCCGCATACTGCCGTTGCTCTTCAGCAAATCTGGCCCCCTTTGGTAAGAAAATAAAATCATGGATTAAAGCTGAATGTGAAAGATTCCAGTTAAAATGCAACTTATGAAAAACTGACAAACAAGAGACCATCTGTCGATGGTCCGAGTTAAACAGAAATGGACCGACAACAACATCTTACAGACGTCTGCATTTTCACCTATGTATCTTGTTTCCCATAGTTTGTTAGATAATTTACTGAGGCTGGAGGGCTACAATTTGATATGTTTGATGATTGGAGGATGTGTGAGAAACTTTGGAATATGCAACCCTCTAGCCTCAGTAGTTTATAAGATCTGAGGGCGGACAGAAAAAATGCTGATGGACAAACAAGGCCATCCCAATAGTTTTCCTCTAGAGAAAACTAAACTAAAGAAAATAATGTAGGACTAAAACCGAATAATCTCTACCAGAGGATGAGTCGTAAAGATCAGGTCTGTATTGCAAATGATGGGAATCTTCTATGATTAATTTATGCTCTTTGTCTTGGCGGTGGGATGCTGATAGGAATGCAGGACTACATAGTAATTACCTCGGAATGTCGCCAATTAATAATCAAATATTGCAATTTTCCAGTAGAATTGTGATTATATTGTTCTACAATATATGCAACTCCCTTAGGAAAAGTAATAACTCACGGCAATATTCCAACACGTAATATTTTTCCAACGCCTGACGCTGTTCATCAAAAATCGAGGGTAAAAAGCAATCATATGAATTACCAAGGCTACAAAAAATCTAATTATTCACTTACGTTATAAATCGATCACTATAACTCTCAGTGATTATATTTATGTGGAAAATTAATAAGATTGTATAGATAGAATGTATGTATATATATGTATGTATGTAAGTATACATATACACATTGGCTGTTTGCTAATGCGGAACCAGAGGAATTTATTTCTGGTGATTAGAAATTCATTCCTCGATATAATGTGTTTTGGATCCCACAATAAGATGTAGGTCCCATTGCTAATAACCAATTGGTTCCAAGCCACATAAAAAAATCTAATCCTTCGAGCCAGCCCTAGGATAACTGTTAATCAGCTCAGTGGTCTGGTTAAACAAAGATATAGCTAACTTGACTCCCCTTTCCTATCATCCCCTTCCCTATCATCCCCTCTCTCTCTCTCTCTCTCTCTCTCTCTCTCTCTCTCTCTCTCTCTCTCACTGTCTTCAACTCTCCCTCACTCTTTCCTTCCTTCTCTTTCCTAACACCCCTCTACTCACTCTCTCACATTCTCTCCCTCTCACCTTACCTCTCTCACTCTCTCCCTTTCCTGTTAAGATAATTGTTTCAATGACATTGCCCAGTATCTTTTATATTTAATATATTGCAACCCTTCTCAACCCCACTTCCTATTGGGGCTTCACTTGGATTTGAAGGGCATCGGGAATGTCTCTGTTCATCTCAGCGATCTAAAAAACTGTGGATTAGACACTAATATCGACAATTTCTTACAGTTATTTTTTACCCTTCTCAACATCACTGCCTATCGGAGCTGAACTTGGACTTGAAGGGCATCGGGAGCGTCACTATTCATCTCACGACCTGAAAAACTTTGCATTAGACACCAATATCAGTGGTTTTGGTTATTTTTACTTGTCACCCCTTTCCCACCCTCACCCCGTTTGGTACCAGTGATGTCTTACCCCTACACTCTTCCTTTCCAGATAGTAAGCCGTATACAAACCAAGTTTAGTTGAAATACTAGAAGCTTTACAGTTATGCTGGAACCACACACACACTTATGTATATATATATATATATATATATATATATATATATATATATATATATATATATATATATATATATATACATACATATATACATATATATATATATATAATATATATATATATATATATATATATATATATATATATATATATATATATATATATATATATATATATATATATATATATATGTGTGTGTGTGTGTGTGTGTGTGTGTGTGTATGTATATATATATATATATATATTATATATATATATATATATATATATATATATATATATGGAAAATAATCTGTTTTTTTATCAGAAATGAACTAAGTTTAGAAAATCGTCGTCTCTTGTTATCTAAAATAAAATAAGGGTGCAGTGTTATGAAATGATCTTATCTAAACTTATGTTTTCCTACAGCTAAATTATTTAATTGGCTTATAAGATTATTTTCTGATGTAAGAAAACATAATACTAAAATAACGATATTACCTAAAGCTACATTTACATTAGGTTTCCAACTTCCTTATTATTTAGTTCACCATCGTTAGCTAACTTTTATAGACGCTTAAGTTGCAATTTGATATTTCTAATTAACTCTTTTGGTTTTAATTTCTAGACCTCACTGACCATGTGACGCCTACATGGGTTCCTTACATTGTCCAGGGCCGATAAAAACGCTAGAAAGAAGAGTGTAGGAAAGATGCATCATTAACATGATGACCGGCGCGCCCAACAACCCCCCTTTTCTTGCATGCTTTTATTTAACTTGACTATGAGTCTGTTAGTCTGTAAAGCTAAATTGATTCTATAATGATATTGACAATTCATCTAGAATTGAAGAATTAGGGGAAAATATGGGATAAATATGAACTACAGTAAAAAAAAAATAAATCAAAATGCAAAGAAATATTGTATTTGAAAATGGAAAATATCTATATAGTTAAAAGGAAAAAAAACTTAACCCAGAGGAAAAAAGATCTATGGAAAGTTAAAAGCTCCTCTGACACGAGTCTCTGATTTCTTTATTTCGTTCACTGTGTAGCTCCGAAAAATGTATTATATTAATTTTTTTATAGTTTTATCATTCATACATTTATATTTGTAATTTTAAAATGAGTGTATTCCATTTTGCAGGTCCTGTCACTTTCTTCGCTCTTTTATTCCGAATTTCTTTTTTTATATCATTACCATTTCCAGTTTACAAATAGATTCTTAATTGTTCCAATTATTCTTATTATTAATATCCCTTCGAATTCTCTCTTTAATCAAACATTTTATTTTTGAAGATTTCTATCACTGATATTTTTCGACTGCATAGTACTTGTATATACCTTAATCCGCTTATGAAGCGTTATGTCCCTTTTAGTTTTCTGAAAAGAGCACTTTTATGCCGGCTTTGTTTGTCCGTCCGCACATTTTCTGTCCGCTCTCAAATCTTAAAAACTGCTGAGGCTAGAGGGCTGCAAATTGGTAAGTTGATCATCCATCCTCCAGTCATCAAACATACCAAGTTGCCGCTGTCTGACCTCATAGTTTCTATTTTATCAAAGGTTAAAGTTAGCCATTATCGTGCATCTGGCAAATATATAGGCCAGGCCACCACCGGCCCGTGGTTAAAGTTTCATGGGTTAAGGCTTATACAGCATTATACCGAGACCACTGAAAGATGATTCTATTTCCGTTAGCTTTGATTATACGATGCTCAGATATGTCGGTTTCGCAGAATAAACTCTGGCTCCTTTTTTACTTGTTTAGACGATAAATGTAACAAGAAAAATATGTTGAACCCACATATCACATTCCTTCACTCATTTTCTTTTTCCATTATCTCTCAACATAATGGGATTTTCCACCGATTTCCTATTTTCGAAGCTCGACAGACGAGAGCCTCTTCTGCAAGCAAGATTTGATGAGGGATAATCGCATCATTATTTATGGATTTGTGAAACTGTCTATCGGGGAAAGGTTTAACACAGCTTTTTTTTAAGACAGGTTGAGGAGGATAAAGAACTTTCTCTCTCCTCTGGTTCTTGGGAAATTGGTAAATAATCGATGCCTTTTTAGATGATATCCTTAAGAGATGAGAAGACTTGGAGCTAATACTGAAAGGAGAAGTACCCATTACACACACACACACATACACACAAACACACACACACACACACACACACACACACACCACACATATATATATATATATATATATATATATAATATATATATATATATATATATATATATATATATATATCTATAGCTCTGTTTGTGTGTGTGTTTTTTTTGGATCATCGGATTACAACTGAAAAACTTTATGAAAACACGAAAAGGTAGGACTATTATCATTTTAGCCTTATCAGCGCCCTTACACACTAATTACTGAATAAGGAAAACAATGATTCGTTTAATCCAAATTTCACCGAATAAAAATATATTCCCATCTCATGGAGTCCCGTCCCTCGCTTAGAAAATGCTTTTCCTTACATGGTAATATACGGAATCATAAAAAGGTCTCTCTCTCTTTCTCTCTCTCTCTCTCTCTCTCTCTCTCTCTCTCTCTCTCTCTCTCTCTCTCTCTTGATCTTCGCGTTTTACTGGTACGGCACTTGCCTCCAGTCCAAAATTAAGGGTTCGACGCATTCTCCTTAGCCCCACTCTGCCTTTAGTCTGCATCAGCAAATTTGGCATCTATCTTGATTCTTTTACCTGAAGTGGGTCGCTACCAAAGGTTAAAAGAGATAGAGAGAGCGGGGGAGAACAATAAATGACATCCATGCACGATGATGCCCGCGTTAGAGGATCTGCATCACATCGAAATTCAGGGGTTCACGAAAGCAAAGTCATAAATTAGATTTTATTTTGTGTCTCCTCTCCACCTTCCTTTCTTGCTGCCTTTCAGTCTTTCTACCTCAAATGATGTCGTATCGACATCCGAATTATCTGTTCTGGTAATGATGTAAGAAATCAACTTCAATTCAGCTTCCTTCCTTCCGTGTGCCAATACAGATTTTTGTCTTCACTTACATCTCTTAATGGAGAGTTTCCCTCTCTGAAGTGAGTCGGGATGTAGTCGTGTATGAAGGAATAAAACATATGATTTTGAACATTTCTAGTCCCCCCAAAACAGCAAATATCTGTTTTGTCAGTCTGTCTCTCGTCTTACTGTGTGTGTGTGTGTGTGTGCGCGCGCGCGCGTGTGGGTATACGATTAGTCGATGTCAGTAAATGATACAATGGAAATCAGGATATTAAAGAATAAATGCAGAAAATAGTAATACAAAACGCACACCAAATACACGATTGGTTTTCTTATGATAAAACTGTAGTCGAGACGAGAAGTTTAGTGAAAAGTGAACAAATGTAAAGTGAAAGTCTCAGTGATAAAGAGAGGATGAGTGTGAAAGAAGCCTCGGGTAGATCCCCTCGATCAGAGAAAGATGAGCAGATGCAAAACAAATGAATACAAGAATGCTTTGGGAAGAGGAAATAGTCATTGAAAATCAATGATAAATCATAACTATTAACTTAGTCATATTACACAGCTCTGGTTGGATATAAAGAAACAGGGAAATATAAAGTTAGTTCATGGCAACTGGGAAAGTTTATATTTTTATGAAAACTAATATTAAAATGTGAACACCGATAATCCGTAAACAGAATGTAGCTCTAAATAGTGCAACGATCGAAGAATAAGTGTCCACCGGAAATAGGGCGAAAACAGATGAGCAAAATAGAAGCCATGAAAAGGCTTTGGAGGGATGTTCTTGCGCATCAAAGAGCTCAAATTAAAAGATGTTTTGAGAATGTATTTTAAAAAGTGTAATGCGAAGTTGGTTCGATAGATATCCTGTTCTTGGAGATTTTGAGTGTTGTGTTTCTATGAAATATGTGAAATTCGATTATGTCAGATATGTAATGAATATGCACGAATAACAACTAAATAATAACCGACGGCAGGAACTGTAAAGGGAACAAAAACCTTGCAAGTCTTAAAAGGATTTTAACAGAGTCTGTAAGAAAAGCAGGAAATTAATCTTGCTACTTGGCAAAGAATTGTTCTAAGAGAGAAGAAATCATGATAAATATTTGGTAGCAGAAGCAATATATAATAGGAATTTTTTTTTTACATGACTGAGGAATATTGGTGCGTATATATACCAGTACAAAAACTTTTAGCAAAATTAAATTTCGGGGGAGAATCTACTGCTTACTATAGATGTCTTTTTTATTTCTCTTTAATGGCATCTTATTAATATTATTTGATATATCAAATAAAAAAATAAAATAAGCATAAACCATGATGTAACCACTCCATGCCCCGAGGGGACTTAACCCCCTCCCCCCTCTCTTCCGACTCAAAAAGTTTAAATTTTAAAATCATTATAACTGAACAAAGTATCACTATCACACTGACCAGTGAAATTCACTGTGGAAACAGATCATATATGAAAATATAATTGTGTGTGTTGTTTTTCCTCATGCATTAATAACTTGGAATTTTATTAATATTTAAATTTTCCGGTAAAAGAAAATTTTGCAGAATAAAAAAAATCATGAAATAAAAAAAGAAAATTTTCAAGTTGTTATTATAAGAATTAAGGCCAATCATTAGCTAACAGTCTAAACAAAATTTCATAAGATATGAAAGCAAGTACCAGAGTTAGAACACAAAGAATACTGAAAAGTTGTTTTGAGATAAATGCCATTAAAGATTAAAGATGAAGTTCATGACTGTACAAGTGTATGAATCAGGGGACAACGGTTTGCACAATATTATACATTTCTCACCTTTATCTCTGTAAAGATAATGACTCTTCCGCTTCCCTTTGGGATCGTAACCCCCCCTTTGCGCGAAAAAACGCAAGATATTATCTTGCCAAAGTTATGGGAGAGCGTTTCAAAGCTTCCTACGGCTTCTCTTTGTTGTTAGTGTTTTGGAAGGATGGTCTTCTATGGACTCAGGAGTGTTTTCCGTATTCCTTTTTCTTGTTACAACTCCGTTATTTGTAAGGACTTATTCAGTCCTATATTTCCCAAGTTTAGGTACTTTAGTAAACATGCCTTCTTGTAAGAAGGTTAAGAGACAATTCTGATGTCCTTGTCACAACTTCCACTCTAAACTGTCCAAGAAACTGTTTTACTGGCCTTTCGCTACATTGAAGAGTGGAAACTTTCATTAGTATTTTTAGTGGCACCCATCAGGCATCAGTCATGGAGTTCCTTCCTTTATTAATGACAAGTATATATATATATATAATTTTTTTCTGAGTCCCCCCACCCCCCCCTTGATAAATTCCAGCTTGAGCCATGGAGCTTGGTCTTTCAGCACTATTGTTTGTCGCCAGTTGCAGATTGTCTTTGGATATATATCAGTACGGGTCCCTCACTCACAGGGCATTTTGTTAAAAATTGTAAATGGGTCCTTTCCAACTATTTTTTCTATCAGAACCTTTTCTAGAAAAAAAAATCAGAGAGTATCAAATAATTTCCCTTCCAAATTTCATGTTTTCCTGAAAAAGTGCTTTTGTTACCATGATACATGGGAGAAGAAGGTCGGGTCAGTTTTGGGAGTCAAGCTTACTTGGGCACAGGGGTCGAGGCTTTTATTTCTTTGTTATTCCTCTCTTGATTCCAATGAGTTTATCTCCTGTTTTGATAGTATTTATTCTTTTAGCCTCTGCCAGTGTTTGTAAATCTTCCCACGCTTATCGTGTCCCTCCTATTGTTTGAAGTCAACGATCAGGAATGGAAAACAAACACCTTAAATAGGCATATGTAATCAAAGAATTTGTAGACAAATTTTGAGAAAATACATTTTTCCCTATTGTTCAAAATTTCTATTGAAATTATTGTACACATCATGCACAAGCATTTACATACATACATTCGTGTACATATTCAATATATATATATATATATATATATATATATATATATATATATATATATATAGTTTATTATTAATATTACTCATCTACTTAAAAGAATTATAAGTGGCAAAAACGGGCTCTTTTCTTTTTACAATCAGTGCCACAAAGGTTCCCATAAGGTCAAAGTGGCAAGATCTCCAAACAGTGAAAAACAGCAATATCATTCAAAGAGGAAACGAAAATAATGATCAAAACTTGAGTATTTATTATAAATAAATCTTAGGTTAAACCCACAAAAAACTAATTTGGGTTTAAAAATAAAACTTTACCTAAAAATGCTCTCATTCACACGATAGAACAATAAATAGAAGGAGGAAAGAAACAACCTATTTCTGGAAAACCCTGAATATTTTTTAGAAGAAGATAATGCAAAGAGAAAGAACATTAATCCAAGATTATACAATTACTCAAAAATATTAACATCCATAAATACAAATAACTTGCTATCACAGGTCACTAATGATTTAACACCAAAGGCGGTTGCACGCAGAAACTATATGGGTGATAGCACCATCACTCAACACACACACAACTGTCAATCAAGGGGTCTGCAGCCGGAGGATACTATGACCCGCGTCAGCAAAGTCAATAACGAATTAATTCAGTTTTATCCTTACCGGCTATCCAAACAGTCAAGCCTTTTCACGACTCCGGATGTTTCAGGACGAAAACAGGACCACGGGCAAGTCAGGATATCCTCCCAAGGGAAGTAGGCAGGTCCAGAGATGCACAGAAATAGATAAAGGGAAGTACATATAGTAGTACCCTCTACAGCACACAGAAAGGGTGCCCAATTAGGGTACAGGAGACGTTTCACAAACAACAAGGCTGCAGCTTCCACAGCGACTTCAGGAATTAGGAGGAGAAACACCATCAGCGTCCTCCGTAATACAGTTGAAAAGGGTTCCCTCAAATACAGCAAGGCCTTCAGAGTGTTTATTCTCCCAAGAGTATCTCCAGCGTTTTAAACGTCCATACTCATTTTCATCCTCAGCCAACGGTTCCCACCAAAAGTGAGACAACGACTCGCAAATCACCAAACAAGCATCCAGCTGAATAAATACATGGCAAGAGAAAAAAAGAGCTCTCATGGGCAAGGTATCACTTGAATAATAACAACCTTCGGTAAGAGCGAGAAAACCTTAACAAGTCTTTTTTTTTTTTTTTTTTTTTTTTTTTTTTTTTTTTTTTTTTTTTTTTTTTTTTTTTGTTTTTTTTTTTTTTTTTTTTTTTTTGTGGCATAAAAAAAATTGAAAGTAAACTGAAGGAAATTTATTTTACAGGCCATTTAATAAAAATTTTCAGCAAATTATTACAGCTCCCCGCCATAATTTAAAAAAATTTAAATGAAAGAATTTAACTTAATTCTCAAAACTTAACCTTTAATAAGATCATTTAAAATAAAATGAATAATTTTATATCATGTTTCCTACTAACAAAAGAGAGGGAGAGAAAGAAAAAAAATTAAGTAAATGCAATGTAAATAGTAGACCTGAAAAATAATAACAATCGTTAACATTGATATTAAGGTTATACTCCTCCAGAATAAAACTCCAATGTAAGATATTCTGATTCTTGTTATTTTTTATTTATTTATGATCATAAGATGGTCCGTTAATACATTTATTAGAGCTGAAGAGGATAACAGGTATACTTCAAAGTGGAGGAGGGCTTTTACTAAACACAAGGCTTCTTTCTCCACGGTCGAGTACCTCCTCTCTGCTGGTAACAACTTCTTAGAAATACGCCACAGGATGCGTCGTTCCACAGGGACGTCTTTGAAATTTTACATGTTTCTTCAAAAGATTAGTTAATGGATGAGGAATATCAGAAAAGTTTTTCACAAACGTGTGGTGATAACCTAACATGACCAGAAAACGTCTTACACCCCTCCTATTTTGAGGTGCCGGAAAGTTTGAAATTGCCATCACATTTGGTATCTTAGGAGTGATTTTATCCAGGCCTATCTCGTGCCCGAGATAAACTACCTTGGCCTGGACAAAATCACTCTTCCTTAAGTCAACTACTAAACCAGCCTTTCTCAGAACCTCAATTAGAATTCTAATTTTTTTTAGACGTGTCTTTGAAAGGTGGCGGCTGCATTTTCTGAAAGACCGACCTACCAGTGCCCCTTCAACAAATCAAATTTGCTAATATATTTAGCAGATCCATCATAGTCGATACAATCTTCCACCCGAGGCAAAGGGAAGGAGTCTGTCTTCGTGATAGAGTTAACATTGTGATAATCAAAGCAGAGTCTATCCTCGCCACCCTCCTTTTAACCCAAGACTACCGGAGAATTCCAGGAGCTACAACTGGGCTCAACGAGATCGTGGTCCAGCATATACTTCACTTCGTCTTTCACGATGTCCCTTTTGGAGGGGTTCAACCTATACGGACTTTGTTTAATAGGTCGTGCCTCCCCTACATTAGCATAGTGTTTTAAAATATATTACTTCGTCCTGGTGAATCCCGAAATAAATCTTTATAATCATTAATTAGTATTGTTAAGGACATTATTTTGTCCTTATCCAAGTGCTGAAATTTAACATCAAGGTTATTAAGAATACTCGAATTATTAGACAGACCATCAGGTTCCACAGACAATTTAATGTCTACCATAGCATCTACTTCTACCTCTATCAGTGACACTGGTTCTACGTCTACCTTTGCCTCTCTACCGACAAAAGGCTTTAACATACTGATGGGGCAAATTTAGGTTTTTCGACGTCTTTCAGGGGTCTCGATAAGGTAATCAACATTATTCAATTTCTTGAGCACCTTCCACGGACCTGAGAATCAAGCCGTAAGTGGATTTTCAGGCATGGAAAACAGTACCAAGACTGTCTACTGGATCAAAATGTCTCATTTGGGTTTCATCATTATGATTTGTTTTCATAGTAGCTTGAGCCTTTGTTAAATATTCCCAAGGAAAGGTCCAAGCTCCACTCAATTTCTCCTGTAAATTAGGTACATAATCTAAAGCATTCATTCTTGGGTTTCTCCCTCCCAGTGTTCCCTCACAACATCCAATGGCCAACGAACACAATGTCCAAATATAAGCCGAAAGGGAGAGGAACCCAGAGTCTCATTAGGCGTTGATCTGATTGCAAATAGAGCCTAAGGGATCTCTTTAACCCATTCACAACCTGTTTCCAAACAAAATTGTTTTTTTTTAAAGATTAGATTTTTTAAGGGTTTTTTGGTTGGGAAATTCCTCTCCCAAACCTTGGGGCCCCCTGAAACTTCTTTCAGGGTTGAAATAAGGGGAAGAAGGTCAAATATGTTTTTCCCAAATCCCGCCCTAAAAACTCCCAATTTCATTTTTTTTCAGCTTATAGTAAAACCTTACTTTTGTAAAGTTTTCATACCAAGTTCCCATTGTTTGAAAAATAATTTTTTGGGGGGACAATGGACGCAAAACCCTTCGGTAAAAGAGGGCCCCAGAACCATTACCGTTACAAACAATTTTCTTTTTTTCCCCCCTCTAAATTTAAACCGGCACAGCGGGAAACCAGCCTTTTAGGGGAATCGGTAACATCCCCTGTTTCCAACCCAATGTGAAAAAATATTATTCCCAAGGTCACCCCCCCGCGCCCCCATTTCGTGGGTAAAAGTACCTTACAACCATCCCAATAAATCCCACCCTTCCCCGAAAGGGTGGTTTTTTTTCCCCCCTACTGGAACGGAATAGGGAATTAAGGAGGTTTTTTGGTTTTGGAATTTTCCTGATTTCGGTTTTTTCCCCTTCGAATTTTTGACACAAAATCATTACCAGGATTTAATACAATGGTCCCCCCCCCCCATTTTTTACCATCACGACCGCATTTCCCAGGCCCATAAAAAAAATGTTTTTTTTTAGTTGAAGTTTTTTTCCCCCCTGGAAAGGTTTTTTTTCTGACCCCGAAAATGCCCTGAAGGATTTATTTTCTCCATGCACAGCAAAAATAAAAATTAAATAATTAAAGAAACGGGTTACCGTTTTGGAATTTGGCCCCCAAAATTTGCTTTTTAAAACCTTCAAACCTTGATCCAGCAGGGCCACATTTTAACCCTGGACCTATTGACTTTTTGATAACAAACCCAAACCCTTCCTTGTTTAAGAAAAAACAGGATTTTTTTTGAATTTTACATCCATTAACGATCCAAAAATTTTGACGGAAAAATTAAGAAAAACTTTTTATTTGCTTGGGCCCCCGTCCCCCCCCCCCCCTTTTAATAAAAGCCCCCCCGCCTCGACCATTCCCCTTTTTTAAAACCACATTAAAAACAAAGTACTCTTCTTACTTTTATTTTTCTAAAGCTTACCATTTTGTCCAATGTGTTTTTTTTTAGTATATCCTTTTTTTCATCAAAGTCTTTTGATTAACCCATTGATCGAAAAGAATAAATTCTCGCCCCCGAGCAAAAAAAAAACAAGGAACGAAGTAAATAACAGAGATAGGTTTTTTTTCCCAACAGAAGAAAAAACATCAAACATCAACACCATTCCCCATTCCTCCTATCATACAAATAATAGTCCAAAAATTGGGGCAAGTAATTAAGCCCTCGTTCCCATGTAGCACCCTAAATCCATGAGCAAATTTAAACCCATGGCATAAACCGGGGAAAACAGGGCCCCCCAAAGTGGTCCCCGGGACACTGCCAAGTTTTGTTTTTTACCCGTACCCTGGTTAATACTCCAGTTTTTTCTAGATACCATTGGTTTTTTTTTTTCCGAGAGGATAAGAAGCAATTCGTGGTTTTGTTGTTAAGAAATCCCCGTAACCCCCCACCCAGAACTAAACCAAAATCATCCTGAAAATTCACAAACCCCATTTAAAGGTAAACAGAACTTTTTTTTTTTCAAAAACAAATCAAAAGAAATGCGGCCCCTGTGGTCAGTGTTCCACCAAAAAGAAAATCTTTGTTAACACTTAACGTCCCCCCCCCTATTCCGTTTGTTACGTTTTTAGTGGAAAATAAGAAATCCCCCCCCATTCCCGGTAAAAAAACTGGTTTTACTTTAGCAAATTTTAAGTCAACTTTTTTCCCCCAGTTTAATAACCTCTCCCCTTTTTTTGGAGATTTTTTCTCCTCAGGAAAAAAAGCATTAATTTATTAACCGGGGCCTTTCCCTATTTCCCTTTTTTCTTAGGTCATTTTTTTTGTTTTTTCCAGCAAAGCACAAAAATTTCGCTTTTTAGAATGAACCGCCCATCCCTTATTACACCCCAATAAAACCCAACCCTTAAACCCAGATTCCACCGTGGGAAAGAATTCCCCCCTTCCCCTAACCGTTTTCCCCACTACCACCAACCCCCAGACATTACTAACTTAATTCAACCATAACTAAGCGGATTTCCCCTACCACTACCATTTTTTTTTTAACTGGCTAATTCTACGTTACGGTTTTTTTACAACCCTTGCAAATTTTTTATTTTTATGAATTTTTTCAAGTAGACCTTTTTTCTGCATAAGGTTTTTTTTTACCCCTTGCAAAAATATTTTCCCATTGACGGTAGGGGGAGACAACCCTTTTTAGGAATATCTGTTTTTTTTTCTTTTACCAGAGTCTTTTGCCCTGTGGTGGCAAGGGATTACCCTATTCAGAGGCAAATTTGGTCCACCGTACCCCCTGTAAGAAAAAAAATCAAAATCCTTCAACCCTCCCAAACCAAACAAATCTTTTTTTAGCTTCCCTTAAACACCAGAACCCTCTTCACAAATTTCCCCCCCCCCCCCCCTCCTTTGGTTCAAAATTTAAAAAACTTCCAACTTAATTTTTTTTCCCCAGACGTTAAAAAATTCAACCTCTTTTGGGGACCCCTTTTCCAACCAGTTCCCCCGTTCCCCATGGGGAACCTGTTCCTCCTCTTTCCGTTTTGCAGATTTCCCACAGGAAGTCCCCCATATCCCGGACTTATTTTTTTGAAGGAAGTTTTTTCCCTAAACTTTTTTGTTTTTTTTTGTATGCCTTCCCAGAAACGGAAATCCGTAAGTTTTTCCACAGGATTTTTATCGTTTTTTTTTTCCACACCAGAGTCCCATCAATCCAGGATTGGAAACAAAATCCCCCCCTCGTTTTTTTTTTTTTTTTTTTAAGTAAGGTGGGGTTTTTTTTTTTTGTACACATTACGGGGAAAACTTACCCTTTTTTTTTTTTTAAGCGACCAATGGACCCAAATGTGGTCCCCACATTTTTGACCCCCCGAGGTCCCAAATTTCAACTTCCTTATTTCAAATTCCCTTTTGACAAAAAAAGAGAAATGAAAGAAAAAAAAATGTTCATGTTTCCCTCCTTTTGAAAAGAAAATGTTTCAGCAGAACGTTCTTTTCCTTCCTTTTTTTAAAAAATTTGGGGTAAACCAAGGAAAAAGTTTCCCCCCCCAAAATGGCGTTTGGACTTGTATTATTAGGGGACTGTTGGTCCTCAGACCACGCGATACTTTTTTGAAAGTCCCATGTGTGTATGTAATAATTGTAGTCAGTAAGCCGGACAAACTTTTATTTTTATTATTATGGATTATATGGCCTTGAAAATATGAACTTCCAGAAAAACTCCGGAGCGTCACTTCAGAGTTGCAAAGTTGGGTTGATTAAACTCAAAGTAGCAATGCATAAAACCTCGTTGGGCTGTAATCCGGGGTACTGAAAACATATTAAGGGATATAAAGAACCATATCTATCTATAGCCATAAGACTACATATGATTATGAAAAGCAGTATTATTTTACATAACATATTTTAAAGGTGAATGACTCGGGAGAAATGAGTAAGGGCTGTATTAAAACTAAAAGATTTAGATAAAGGCTGAAAGATAATCATAGTAATACATATATATATATATATATATATATATATATATATATATATATATATATATATATATATATATATATATATATATATATATATATATATATATATATATTCCTCTTTCCCACCGTTATCACTACATTAAGGGGTCAGTTGCCAGATGCACTTTCTCCACTGCCTTCTATCAGAAGCATAATCCTCCACCAAACGTCTTCTCTCTAAATCTTCCTTCACTTTATCTCACATTCTAATTCTCTGTCTCCTTCTCGATCTTCTTCCTATAACAGGTTCTTTCTATGCCCTCTTCACGCCCTTCTCATCGTCCATCAACGACACAGATTTCAAGAAGTCTCTTGGTATTATCAACACATTTACAAAGTATTTATAAGAGATTTTAAAGGGATTTCACCAGTACTGGAGAGTTTCAAAAGGTTTCAAGAGAGTTTTGAAAGATTTTCAAAAGGTTTCATTGATTTTCAATATTCCTCAAAGCTTCCATGAGGTTTTAAAAAGATTTTCAATTGTCTTTATGATATTTTCAAGAGATTTGCAAGCTGGGTTGAAGGATTTTTAAGATTTTAAGAAGTCTTATGATATTTTCAAGATATTTTCATGGTATATTTTTAGAGTTTTCTAAGGGATTTCACTAGCTTACATGAGATTTTGAGATTTTCAAAAGGTTTAAAAAAAGTTAAAAGATTTCCTATATGTTCATGAGATTTTTGATATTCTTAAAAACTTCCATGGAGGTTTCAAATCATTTTCAATGTATTTTACGACATTTTCAAGAAGTTTTCAAAAAAATTTAAAATATCATGAAATAATATGATATTTTCAAGATATTTCACACATATTTACATCAAATTCCCAGAAACCTTTCTTGAGATTTTCAAAATGCTTCAAGAGACACTTGAAAGATTTTCAATAGGTTTTATTAGACTTCTGATATTCTCAGAATCTTCCATGAGGTTTTCAAATAATTTTCAATATATTTTACGACATTTTCAAAAGGTTATCAAAGGATTTTAAGATTTCATGAAATAATATGATATTTTAAAGATATTTCTAACATATTTGCATGAAATTCTAAGGGATTTCAATAGCTTTCTTGAGATTTTCATAAGGTTTCAAGAGAGATTTGAAAGATTTTCAATAGATTTTATGAGGGTTTTCATATTCTTCAAAGCTCACATAAGGTTTTCAAACGATTTTCAAGTGACTTTATGATTTTCAAGATATTTTCAAGAGGTTTTTAAATATCTAAATTTTCAAGAAGTCTTAAGTTATTTTCAAAATATTATCAATATATATTCAAAAGATTTTTAGGGGTTTTCACTAGTTTCATGAGATTTTCAAAAGGTTTCAAGAGAATTTTGAACTATTTTCAAAAGAATTCATGAGATTTTAAATTTTATTCAAAGCTTCCATAAGGTTTTCAAAGGTTTCCAAGTGTCTTTGTGATATTTTCAACAGATTTTCAAATGATTTGAAGATTTCAGAAAATCTCATGATATTTTCAAAACGTTTTCAATATGTTTTCAAAAGATTTTTAGGGGATTTCACTAGTTCCAAAAGGTTTCAAGAGCGTTTTGATAGATTTTTGAAGGATTTCAAGAGCTGCTCATTTTTTTCAAAGCTTCCATGAGGTTTTCAAAGGTTTTCAAGGGTATTTATGACATTTTCAAGTGATTTTCACATTATTTTTAAGATTTCAAGAAATCTCATGACATTTTCAAAATATTTTCAAGGGATTTTTAAGCGATTTGCCGAGTTTCATGATATTTTCAAAAGGTTTTAAAAGATATTTGAAAGGTTTTCAAAATATTTCGTGAGCTTTTCAATTTTATTCAAAGCTTCCATGAGGTTTTCAAAGGTTTTCAAGAGACTTTATGATATTTTCAAGAGGTTTTCAAACGATTTTCAAGATTTCAAGAATTCTCTTGATATTATCAACACATTTTCAAAGTATTTTAAGAGATTTTTAAGGTATTTCACTTGTACTGGAGTGTTTCAAAATGTTTCAAACGATTTTTGAAAGATTTTCAAAAAATTTCATTGATTTTTCAATATTCTTCAAGGTTCCATGAGTTTTTAAGTGTCTATATGATATTTTCAACAGATTTTAAAGCGGTTTTCAAAGGATTTTTAAAATTTAAAGAAGTCTAATGATATTTTCAAGTTATTTTCATGTTATTTTTGAGTTTTTAAAGGATTTCACTAGCTTACATGAGATTTTGAGATTTTCAAAAGGTTTCAATTTTTTTTTCTTTTATATTTTCGATAGGTTCATGAGATTTTTTATATATTTAAAAACTTCCATGAGGTTTTCAAATGATTTTCATAGTATGTTATGACATTTTCAAAAAGTTTTAAAATTTCATGAAATAATATATTTTAAGATATATCTAACATATTTGCATGAAATTCTAAGAGATTTCACCAGGTTTCTTGAGATTTTCAAAAGGTTTCACGAGAGATTTGAAAGATTTTCAAAAGGTTTATGAGTTTTTTCATATTCTTCAAACTCACATGAGATTTTCAAATGATTTTCAAACGACTTTATGACATTTTCCAGGTATTTTCAAAAGGTTTTAAAATGATTTTCAAGAAGTCTTATGTTTTTTTCATAATATTATCAATGTATGCAAGAGAGTTTTTAAAGATTTTCAAAAAATTTCATGAGATTTTCAATTTTATTCAAAGCTTCCATAAGGTTTCAAAGGTTTCTAAGTGTCTTCATGATATTTTCAAGAGGTTTATAAGATTTCAAAAAAAATTTCATAATATTTTCAAAATATTTTCACTTTACTTTCAAAAGATTTTTAAGGGATTTCACTAGTTTCATGATATTTTCAAAGGGTTTCAAGAGAGATTTGAAAGATTTTCAAAACATTTCATTGGGTTTTCAAAGGTTTCCAAGTTTACATGAGATTTTGAGATTTTCAAAAGGTTTCAAAAAAGTTTTAAAGATTTTAAATAGGTTCATGAGATTTATGATATTCTTCATAACTTTCATGGTGTTTTCAAATGATTTTCAAGGTATTATACGACATTTTCAAGAGGTTTTCAAAAGATTTTAAGATTTCATAAAATAATATGTTATTTCCAAGATATTTCTACCATATCTGCATTAAATACTAAGGGATATCACTAGCTTTCTAAAGATTTTCAAAACATTTCTAGAGAGATTTGAAAGATTTTCAATAGGTCTGATGAAATTTTTCATATTCTTCGGAGCTCAAATGAAGTTTTCAAATGATTTTCAAGTGATTTTGTGACATTTTCAAGATATTTGAATTGTTTTTAACATGATTCTTAAATTTTCAAGATATCTTATGATATTTACAAAATATTACCATTATGTATTCAAGAGATGTTTAGGTGATTTCGATAGTTTCATGAGATTTTCAAAAGATTTCATGAGAGATTTGAAAGATTTTCAATAGAGTTCATGAATTTTAAATTTTATTCATAGCTTCCATAAGGTTTTCAAAGGTTTCCAAGTGTCTTCATGATAATTCAACAGGTTTTCAAATGATTTATAATACTTCAGAAAATCTCATGATATTTCCAAAATACTTTCAATGTATTTTCAGAAGATTTTTAGGGGACTTCACTAGTTTCATGAAATTTTCAAAAGTTTTCATGAGAATTTGGAAAAATGTTCAAGGGATTTCAAGAGCTTTTCAAATTTATACAAAGCTTCCATGAGGTTTTAAAATTTTCAATCATCTATATAATATTTTCAAGAGATTTTTACATTCTTTTTAAGATTTCAAGAAATCTCATAATATTTTCAAAATATTTTCAATGTATTATCAATGGATTTTTAAGAGATTTCACTAGTTTCATGAGATTTTCAAAAGGTTTCAAGACAGATTTGAAAGATTTTCAAAAAATTTCATGAGATTTTAATTTTTTTCAATGCTTCCTAAAGGTTTTCAATTCTCTTCATATTATTTTCAAGAGGTTTTCAAGTGATTTATAAGATTTCAAAAATCTTAGGATATTTTCAAAACATTTTCATTGTATTTTCAAAAGATTCTTAAGGGATTTCACTAGTTTCATGAAATTTTCAACAGGTTTCAAGAGAGTTTTGAAAGATTTTCAAAAGATTTCATGTGCTTTTCAATTTTATTCAAAGCTTATATGAGGTTTTCATTGGTTTTCAAGAGATGATATGATATTTCCAAGAGGGTTTCAAAGAATTTTCAAGATTTCAAGAAGTCTCTTGATATTATCAACACATTTTCAAAGTATTTTTAAGAGATTTACAATGGATTTCACAAGTACTGGAGAGTTTTAAAAGGTTTCAAAAGAGTTTTAAAAGATTTTCACAAGGTTCCTTTGTTTTTCAATATTCCTCAAAGCATCCGTGAGGTTTTGGAATGATTTGAAAGAGATTTTCAAATTATTTTTA
Source organism: Macrobrachium nipponense (assembly GCF_015104395.2). NCBI lineage: Eukaryota > Metazoa > Arthropoda > Malacostraca > Decapoda > Palaemonidae > Macrobrachium > Macrobrachium nipponense. Next base: position 67,895,271 of record NC_061092.1, read on the forward strand.
AGATTTCAAGAAATCTCATGATATTTTCAAAATATTTTCAGTTTATTTTCAAGTTATTTTCAAGGGATTCTTAAGGGATATCACTAGTTTCATGAGATTTTAAAAATGTTTCGAGAGAGATTTGAAAAATTTTCAAAATATTTCATGAGATTTTAAATTTTATTCAAGGCTTCCATGATGTATTCAAAGTTTTTCAAGAGAGTTTATGATATTTGCAAGATGTTTTCAAACGATTTTCAATATTTCAAGAAGTTTCTATATTATCGACATATTTTCAAAGTATTTTTAAGAGATTTTTTAGGTAATTCTCTGGAGAGTTTCAAAAGGTTTCAAAAGAGTTTTGAAAGATTTTCAGAAGGTTTCATTGATTTTCAATATTCCTTAGAGCCTCCATGAGGCTTTAAAATGATCTTCAATTGTCTGTATGATATTTTTACGAGATTTTCAAGCGGGTTTCAAACGATTTTTCAGACTTTAAGAAGTCTAATGATATTTTAAAGATATTTTCATAGTATTATTTATAGATTTTCAAGGGATTTCACTAGCTTACATGAGATTTTGAGATTTTCAAAAGGTTTAAAAAAAGTTTGATATTTTTTCGATAGGTTTATGAGATTTCTGATATTCTTAAAAACACCCATGAGGTTTTCAAATGATTCTCAATGTATTTTATGACATTTTCAAGGGGTTTTCAAAATATTTTAAGATTTCATGAAAAAATATTTTTTTTCAATATATTTTCAACATATTTGCTTTAAATTCTAAGGGATTTCATTAGCTTTCTAGAGATTTTCACAAGGTTTCAAGAGAGATTTGAAAGATTTTCAATAGGTCTTATGAGATTTTTCCTATTCCTCAAAGCTTACATGAGGTATTCAAATGATTTTCAAGCGACTTTATGACATTTTTAAGATATTTTCAAGAGGTTTTAAAATGATTTTTTTTTCAAGAAGTCTTGTTATTTTTAAAATATTATCAATATATATTTAAGAATGTTTTGGTGATTTAACTAGTTTCATGAAATTTTCAAGAGGTTTTAAAATGATTTTTTTTTCATATATATTAAGAATGTTTTGGTGATTTAACTAGTTTCATGAAATTTTCAAGAGTTTTGAAGAGAGATTTGAAAGATTTTCAAAACATTTCATGAGATTTTGAATTTTATTCAAAAGCTTCCATGAGGTTTTCAAAGTTTTTCAATAGACTTTATAATATTTTCAATAGGTTTTCAAACGATTTTCAATATTTCAAGAAGTCTCTAGATATTATCAACACATTTTCAAAGTATTTTAAGAGATTTTTAAGGCATTTCACTAGCACTGGAAAGTTTTAAAAGGATTCAAGAGACTTTTGAAAGATTTTCAAAAGGTTTCATTGATTCTCAATATTCTTCGAAGCTTCTTTGAGGTTTTAAAATTATTTTCATGTGTCTGTATGATATTTTCAACAGATTTCCAAGTGGTTTTCAAAGAATTTTTAAGATTTTAAGAAGTATGATATATTCAAGATATGTTCATGGCATTTTTAGGGATTTTTAAGGGATTTCACTAGCTTTCATGAGATTTTGAGATTTTCAAAAGGTTTAGAAAAAGTTTTAAAGATTTTTGATAGCTTCATGAGATTTTTTATATTCTTAAAAACGCCCATGAGGGTTTTAAATAATTTACAAGGTATTTTACGACATTTTCAAGAGTTTTTCTAAAGAGTTTAGGATTTCAACAAATAATATATTTTCAGAATATTTTTAACATATTTACATGAAATTCTAAGGGATTTCACTAGCTTTCTTGAGATTTTCTAAAGGTTTCAAGAGAGATTTGAAAGATTTTCAATAGGTTTTATTAATTTTTTTCATATTCTTCAAAGGTCGCATGAGATTTTCAAATTATTTTCAAGTGACTTTGTGAAATTTTCAAGATATTGCCAAATGGTTTTAAAATTATTTTTGAATTTTCAAAAAGTCTTATGTTATTTTCATAATATTATCAATATATATACAAGAGAGTTATGAAAGATTTTCAAAAAAATTTCATGAGATTTTCAATTTTATTCAAAGCTTCCATAAGGTTTTCAAAGGTTTCCAAGAGTCTTCATGATATTTTTAAGAGGTTTTCCAATGGGCTATAAGATTTCAAAAAATTTCATAATATTTTCAAAATATTTTCATTGTATTTTCAAAAGATTTTTAAGGGATTTCACTAGTTTCATAAAATTTTCAAAATGATTCAAGAGAGTTTTTTTTGAAGATTTTCAAAGGAGTTAAACAGGTTTTCAATTTTATTTAAAGCTTCCATTAGGTTTTCAAAAGTTTTCAAGTGTTTTTATACCATTTCCAGAGGTTTTCAAATTATTTTTAAGATTTAAAGTAATCTCATGATATTTTCAAAATATTTTCAAAGAATTTTTAAGGGATTTCACTAGTTTCCAAAGGTTTCAAGAGAGATTTGAAAGATTTTCAAAACATGAGGTTTTCAAAGGTTTCCAAGTTTACATGAGATTTTGAGATTTCCAAAAGGTTTCAAAAATGTTTTAAAGATTTTTGATAGGTTCATGAGGTTTTTGATATTCTTTATAACATTCTTGGGGTTTTCAAATGATTTTCAAAGTATTTTACAAAATGTTCAAAAGGTTTTTAAAGGATTTTAAGATTTCATAAAATAATGTTATTTTCAAGATATTTCAACATATCTGCATTAAATACTAAGGGATATCACTAGCTTTTTATAGATTTTCAAAACATTTCCAGAGAGATTTGAAAGATTTTCAATAGGTTTTATGAAATTGTTTATATTCTTCAGAGCTCAAATGAAGTTTTCAAATGATTTTCAAGTGACTTTATGACATTTTCAAGATATTTTCAAAAGTTTTTAACATGATTTTTATTTTTTCAAGAAATCTTATGTTATTTACAAAATATTACCATTATGTATTCAAGAGATGTTTAGGTGATTTCAATAGTTTCATGAGATTTTCAAAAGATTTCAAGAGAGTTTTAAAAGATTTTCAATAGTTTTCATGAATATTAAATTTTATTCAAAGCTTCCATAAGGTTTTCAAGTGTCTTCATGATAATTTCAACAGGTTTTCAAATGATTTATAAGATTTCAGAAAATCTCATCACATTTTCAATATATTTTCAAAAGATTTTTAAGGGACTCCACTAGTTTCATGAAATTTTCAAAAAAATTTCATGAGAGTTTGGAAAATTTTTAAAGGATTTCAAGAGATTTTCAAATTTATACAAAGCTTCCATGAGGTTTTCAAAGGTTTTCAAGTGTTTATGATATTTTCAAGATATTTTCAAATTATTTTTAGTATTTCAAGGAATCTCATGATATTTTCAATATATTTTCAATGTATTATCAATGAATGTTTGAGGGATTTCACTAGTTTCTTGAGATTTTCATAAGGTTTCAAGAGAGTTTGAAAGATTTTCAAAAAAATATCATGAGATTTTCAATTTTTTCAAAGCTTCCGAAAGGTTTTCAAAGGTTTTCAAGTGTCTTCAAATTATTTTGAAGAGGTTTTCAAGTGATTTATAAGATTTCAAAAATCTCATGATATTTTCAAAATATTTTCAATTTATTTTCAAGGTATTTTCAAGGGATTCTTAAGGGATATCACTAGTTTCATGAGATTTTAAAAATGTTTCGAGAGAGATTTGAAAAATTTTCAAAGTATTTCATGAGATTTTAAATATTATTCAAGGCTTCCATGATGTATTAAAAGTTTTTCAAGAGACTTTATGATATTTGCATGAGGTTTTCAAACAATTTCCAATATTTCAAGAAGTCTCTATATTATAAACTTATTTTCAAAGTATTTTCAAGAGATTTTTAAGGTATTTCACCAGTACTGGAGAGTTTCAAAAGGTTTCAAGAAAGTTTTGAAAGATTTTCAAAAGCTTCATTGATTTTCAATATTCCTTAAAGCCTCCATGAGTTTTAAAATTATCTTCAATTGTCTGTATGATATTTTTAAGAGATTTTCAAGCGGGTTTCAAACAATTTTTAAGACTTTAAAATCTAATGATATTTTAAAGATATTTTCATACTATATTTTATAGATTTTCAAGGGATTTCACTAACTTACGTGAGATTTTGAGATTTTCAAAAGGTTTAAAAAAAGTTTGACATTTTTGTGATAGGTTTATGAGATTTTTGATGTTCTTAAAAACATCCAAGAGGTTTCCAAATGATTTTCAATGTATTTTACGACATTTTCAAGAGGTTTTCAAAATATTCTAAGATTTCATGAAATATATTTTCAATATAATTTCAACATATTTACTTTAAACTCTGAGGGATTTCACTAGCTTTCTTGAGATTTTCAAAAGGTTTCAATAGAGATTTGAAAGATTTTTAATAGGTCTTATGAGATTTTTCCTATCCCTCGAAGTTTACATGAGGTATTCAAATGATTTTCAAGCGTCTTTATGACATTTTTAAGATATTTTCAAGAGGTTTTAAAATGATTTTTTTTTTATTTTCAAGACGTCTTTTTATTTTCAAAATATTATCAATATAACTTCAAGAATATTTTGTTGATTTCACTAGTTTCATGAGATTTTCAAAAGGTTTGAAGAGAGATTTGTAAGATTCTTAAAACATTTCATGAGATTTTAAATTTTATTCAAAGCTTCAATGAGGTTTTCAAAGTTTTTCAGTAGACTTTATAATATTTTCAATAGGTTTTCAAACAATTTTCACTATTTCAAGAAGTCTCTGGATATTATCAACACATTTTAAAGGTATTTTAAGAGATTTTTAAGGTATTTCACTAGTAATGGAAAGTTTTAAAAGGATTCAAGAGAGTTTTGAAAGATTTTCAAAAGGTTTCATTAATTCTCAATATTCTTCGAAGCTTCCTTGAGGTTTTAAAATGATTTTCAAGTGTCCGTATGATATTTTCAACATATTTTCAAGTGGTTTTCAAAGAATTTTTAAGATTTTAAGAAGTATAATGATATATTCAAGATATGTTTATGGCAATTTTAGGGATTTTTAAGGGATTTCACTAGCTTTCATGAGATTTTGAGATTTTCAAAAGGTTTAGAAAAAGTTTTAAAGATTTTTGATTGGTTCATGAGATTTTTATATTCTTAAAAACTTCCATGAGGTTTTAAAATAATTTTCAAGGTATATTACGACATTTTCAAGAGTTTTTCTAAGGATTTTAGGATTTCATCAAATAATATATTTTCAGAATATTTTTAACATATTTACATGAAATTCTAAGGGATTTCACTAGCTTTCTTGAGATTTTCTAAAGGTTTCAAGAGAGATTTGAAAGATTTTCAATAGGTTTTATGAATTTTTTCATATTCTTGAGAGCTCAAATGGGGTTTTCAAATGACTTTCAAGTGACTTTATGACATTTTTAAGAATATCGTCATATTTTCAAAAGATTATTATAATATATATTCAGAAGATTTTTAGGGGATTTCACTAGTTTCAGGAGATTTTGAAAAAGTTTCTAGAGAGTTTTGAAAGATTTTCAAAAAATTTCATGAGATTTTCAATTTTATTCAAAGCTTCCACAAGGTTTTCAAAGGTTTTCAAGTGTCTTCAGGATATTTTCAAGATGTTTTCAAATGATTTATAAGATTTCAAAATATTTCATATTTTCAAAATATTTTTAATATATTTTTAAAAATTTCTAAGGGATTTCACTAGTTTCATGACAATTTCAAAAGGTTTTTAGAGAGTTTTGAAAGATTTTCAAATGATTTCAAGAACTTTTCAATTTTATTCAAAGCTTCCATGAGGTTTTCAAAAGTTTTCAAGTGTCTTTATGCCATTTTCAAGAGATTTTCAAATTAATTTTCAGATTTCATGAAATCTCCTATTGGAAATATTTTTAATGTATTTTAAGGGGATTTTTACGGGATTTCACTGGTTTCATGAGATTTTCAAGAGGTTTCAAGAGAGATTAGAAAGATTTTCAAAATATTTTATGAGATTTACAATTTTATTCAAAGCATCCATGAGGTTTTCAAAGGTTTTCAAGAGACTTTATGATAGTTTCAAGAGGGTTTCAAACAATTTTCAAGATTTCAAGAAGTCTCTTGATATTATCAACACATTTTCAAAGTATTTTTAAGAGATTTCCAAGGGTTTTCACTATTAATGGAGCGTTTTAAAAGGTTTCAAGAGAGTTTTCAAAGATTTTCAAAAGGTTTCATTGTTTTTCAATATTCCTCAAAGCATCCATGAGGTTTTAAAATGATTTTCAATCATCTATATTATATTTTTAAGAGATTTTAAAATTATTTTTAAGATTTCAAGAAATCTCATGATATTTTAAAAATATTTTCATTTCATGAGGTTTTAAATGTTATTCAAATCTTCCATTATGTATTCAAAGTTTTTCAAGAGACTTTATGATATATTCATGAGGGTCTCAAAAAAATTTCTTTCAAGAGGTTTTCAAATTATTTTCAAGATTTAAAGTAATTTCATGATATTTCCAAATTTTTTCAAGGAATTTTTAAGGGATTTCGCTAGTTTCCAAAGGTTTCAAGAGAGATTTGAAAGATTTTCAAAACATAATGTTTTCAAAGGTTTCCAAGTTTACAGGAGATTTTGAGATTTTCAGGTTTCAAAAAAGTTTTAAATATTTTTGATAGGTTCATGAGACTTTTGATATCCTTAATAACCTTTTTGGGGTTTTCAAATGATTTTCAAGGTATTTTACGACATTTTCAAGAGTTTTTTTTAAAGGATTTTAAGATTTCATAAAATACTAGGTTATTTTCAAGATATTTCTAACATATTTGCATTAAATACTAATGGATATCTCCAGCTTTCTATAGATTTCCAAAACATTTCCAGAGAGATTTGAAAGATTTTCAATAGGTTTTATGACATTTTTCATATTCTTCAGAGCTCAAATGAAGTTTTCAAATGATTTTCAAGTGACTTTATGACATTTGCAAGATATTTTCAAAAGTTTTTAACATGATTTTTATATTTTCCAGAAATCTTATGTTATTTACAAAATAATACCATTATGTATTCAAGATGTGTTTAGGTGATTTCAATAGTTTCATGAGATTTTCAAAAGATTTCAAGAGTTTCAAAAGACTTTCAATAGTTTTCATGAGATATTAAATGTTATTCAAAGCTTCCATAAGGTTTTCAAGCGTCTTCATGATAATTTCAACAGGTTTTCAAATGATTTATAAGACTTCAGAAAATCTCATGCTATTTTCAAAATATTTTCAATGTATTTTAAAAAGATTTTTAAGGGACTTCACTAGTTTCATGAAATTTTCAAAAATTTTCATGAGTTTGGAAAAATTTTCAAAGGATTTCAAGTGATTTTCAAATCTATACAAAGCTTCCATGAGGTTTTCAAAGGTTTTCCAGTGTCTTTATGATATTTTCAAGACTTTTCAAATGATTTAAAAGATTTCAGAAAATCTCATGATATTTTCAAAATATTTTCAATATATTTTCAAAATATTTCTAAGGGATTTCACTAATTTCATGAAAATTTCCAAAGGTTTCAAGAGAGTTAGGAACTATTTTCAAATGATTTCAAGAGCTTTTCAATTTTATTCAAAGCTTCCATGAGGTTTTCATTTGTTTTCAAGAGACTTTATGATATTTTCAAGAGGGTTTCAAAGAATTTTCAAAATTTCAAGAAGTCTCTCGATATTATCAACACATTTTCAAAGTATTTTTAAGAGATTTCCAAGGGTTTGCACTATTACTGGAGAGTTTTAAAAGGTTTCAAGAAAGTTTTCAAATATTTTCAAAAGGTTCCATTGTTTTTTTAATATTCCTTAAAGCATCTGTGAGGTTTTAAAATGATTTTCAAGAGTCTGTATGATATTTTCAAGAGATTTTCAAAAGCACGCGTCAAAGGATTTTTAAGACTTTAAGAAGTCTAATGATATTTTCAAGATATTTTCATGGTATATTTTTGATACGTTCATGAGATTTATTATATTCCTTAAAGCTTCCATTAGGTTTTAAATGATTTTCAATGTATTTAGGGCATTTTCAAGAGGTTTTCAAAATTATTTCAGATTTCATGAAATAAAATGATGTTTTCAAGATATTTTTAACATATTTGCTTTAAATTCTACAGGATTTCACTAGCTTTCTTGAGATTTTTAAAATGTTTCAAGAAAGATTTGAAAGATTTTTAATAGGTTTTATGAGGTTTTTCATTTTCTTGAAAGCTCAAATGGGGATTTCAAATGACTTTCAAGTGACTTTATAACATTTTCAAGTTATTTTCAAGAGGCTTTAAAATGATTTTTAAATTTTCAAGAGTCTCATCATATTTTCAAAAGATTATTAATCTATATTCAATAGATTTTAGGGGATTTCACTAGTTTCAGGAGATTTTCAAAAGGTTTCAAGAGAGTTTGGAAAAATTTTCAAGGGATTTCATGAGATTTTCAATTTTATTCAAAGCTTCCACAAGGTTTTCAAAGGTTTTCAAGTGTCTTCAGGATATTTTCAAGATTTTTCAAATTATTTATAAGATTTTAGAAAATTTCATGATATTTTCAAAATATTCTTAACATATTTTCAAGACAATTTAAGGGATTTCACTGGTTTCAAGAAAATTTCCAAAGGTTTCAAGAGAGTTTTGAAAGATTTTTAAATGATTTCATGAGCTTTTCAATTTTATTCAAAACTTCCATGAGGTTTTTATTGGTTTTCAAGAGACTATGATATTTTCAAGAGGGTCTCAAAAAATTTTCATGATTTCAAGAAGTCTCTTGATATTATATTATCAACACATTTTCAAAGTATTTTTAGGAGGTTTCCAATGGATTTCTCCATTACTGGAGAGTTTTAAAAGGTTTCAAGAGAGTTTTAAAAGATTGTCAAAAGGTTCCATTGTTTTTCAATATTCCTCAAAGCATCCGTGAGGTTTTAAAATGATTTTAAAGAGATTTTCAAATTATTTTTAAGATTTCAAGAAATCTCATGATATTTGCAAAATATTTTCAGTTTATTTTCAAGGTATTTTCAAGGGATTATTTAGGGATATCACCAGTTTCATGAGATTTTAAAAATGTTTCAAGAGAGATTTGAAAAATTTTCAAAGTATTTCATGAGATCTTAAATATTCAAGGCTTCCTTGATGTATTTAAAGTTTTTCAAGAGACTTTATGATATTTGCAAGAGGATTTCAAACAATGTTCAATATTTCAATAAGTCTCTTTATTATCAACATATTTTCAAAGTATTTTTAAGAGGTTTTTAAGGTATTTCAAGAGTACTAGAGAGGTTCAAAAGGTTTCAAGAGAGTTTTGAAAGCTTTTCAAAAGGTTTCATCGATTTTCAATATTCCTTAACCCTCCATGAGGTTTTAAAATGATTTTCAAGTGTCTTTATGATATTTTAAAGAGATTTTCAAGCGGGTTTCAAGCGATTTTTAAGACTTTAAAAATCTTTGTAAATGTAATAATTTCACTTGAAGATCATTTGAAAACATCATGGAAGCTTCGAAGAAAATAAAAATATTATGAAAACTATTGAAAATCCTTCAAAACTCTCTTGAATGCTTTTGAAAATCTCACAAAACTAGTGAAATCCCTTGAAAATATATTGAAAATATTTTGAAAATATCATGAGACTTATTGAAATTTTAAAATTTACTTGAAACCTCTTGAAAATCTCTTGAAATTGTCATAGCCAATTGAAAATAATCTGAAACCCTCATGGAAGCTACTAAGAATATTAAAAATCTCATGAAACCCATTGAAAATCATACAAAAAATTATTGAAACCCATTAAAATTCACATGAAAACTCTAAATTTTCTAGAAAATTTCATGAGAGCTAGGTAAATCTCTTAAAAATCTCTTGAAAATATATTAAAAACGTCAAGAAAATATCATTAGACTTCTTTAAATCTTAAAAATTGCTTAAAACCTCTTACAAATCTATTGAAATGTCATAAAGTAACTTGAAAATTATTTGAAAACCTCATGGAAGCTTCGAAGAACATCGAAAATCTCAATAAGTATTTTGGAAATCATTCAAAAATCTTTTGAAAACCTCTTAAAATTTATGAAATTCTCAAAGACAACTCGCGAAAGCTAGTGAAATCCTTTGAAAATCTCTTGAAAATAATGAAAAAATATCATGAGGCTTCTTGAAATCCTAAAAATCTTTGGAAAACTTCTTGAAAATCTATGGAAAATGCAAAGAAATCTCTTCAAAAAATCAGGAATCCTATTGAAAATTATTCAAAACTCTCCTGAAACCTTTAAAAAAGCAAAATATCTTCTGAATATTTTTTAAAATCTGTGAAAAATCTCATAAAAGCTAAGGGGATACCTGAAATATCTCCTTAAAAGATATTGATATATTTTTAAAAATATTATGAGACTTGACAGAATAAAAATTGTTTTGAAAACCTTTTGAAAATCTCTTGAAAATATCATAGTCACTTGAAAATAATTTGAAACCCTCATGGAAGCCTTGCAGAATATTGAAAATCTCATGAAACCCATTGAAAATCACACAACAGTTTATTGAAACCCATTTTAATTAACATGAAAATGCATGAAATTCTTTAGGAAATCTCATGAAAGCTAGTGAAATCTCTTAAAAATCTCTAGAAAATATATTGAAAAGTCATGAAAATATCATGAGACTTGTTTAAATCTTAAAATCTTTTGAAAATCATTTGAAAACCTCATGGAAGCTTCGAAATCTTGAAATTATAAAATGCATTTAAAACCTACTGAAAATCTTGTAAAATACCTTGAAAATAATTTTTAATCCTCATGGAAGCTTTTAAGAATATAGAAAATCTCATGAAACTTTCAGAAACCTTTAAAACTCTCTTGAAACCTTTTGAAGATCTCAAATTTTCATGTAAGCTGGTGAAATCCCTTTGAAATATCTTGAAAACATCTTGGGAAACGCTATAAAATCTCTTGAAAATATCATATAGACACCTGAAAATCATTTGACAACCTTATGGAAGCTTTGAAGAATTTAGAAAATCTAATGAAACCTTTTAGAAATCTTTCGAATCTGTCTTGAAACCCTTTGAAAATCTCACGAAACTAGTAAAATCATTTAAATATCTCTTTAAAATACATAAAAATATTTTGAAAATATCATAAGACTTTTTGAAATCTTAAAAAACGTTTGAAAACCTCTTTAAGATGTCATAAAGACAATTGAAAACCTTTGTATTAAATTAAAAATCTCATGAAGTCTTTTGAAAATCTTTCAAAACTCTCTTGTAAACCTTTCGAAAATATCACGAAACAAATGAAATCCCTTAAATATCTCTTCACAATGCATTAAAAATATTTTGAAAAAATCATGGGGCTTCTTGAAATCTTAAAAATCGTTTGAAAACCTCTTGAAAAAATCATAAAGATACATAAAAAAAAACTTATAAAAACCTCATGGAAGCTTTAAATAAAATTCAAAATCTCATCAAATCTTTTTTGACAAAATTTGTCAAAACTCTCATGAAACCTTTTGAAAATATAATGCAATAGTGAAATCCCTTTAAAATATTTTGAAAATATATTGAAAATTTTTTTAATATATCATGAAACCTATTAAAAATCTTTTAAAGATCTATTAAAAACCTTTGAAATTCTACATGAAATTAATGAAATTCTCTAAAAAAAAATCTCATGAAAGCTAGTGAAATCCCTTAAAAATATATTGAAAATGAAATGGAAATGTTTTGAAAATATCACGAGACTTCGAAAAAGAAAAAAACTCAAGAAAACAGTTTCTTATGAAAATTATTGAAATTCTTATAGAAGCTAAGGGAATACCTGGAAAATCTCTTTAAAATATACAACAAATATTTTGAAAAGTATCATGAGACTTGAAATCATAAAAATTGTTTTGAAAACCTCTTTAAAATTTCTTAGAAATGTCATAAAATCACTTGAAATTCATTTGAAATCTTTCTGGAAGCTTAAAATCTTGAAATCTTAAAATGCATTTAAAAACTACCTTGAAAATCATTTTTAATCCTCATAGAAGCTTGTAAGAATATAAAAACTCTCTTCAAACATGTTGAAAATCTCAAAATCTCATGTAAGCAGGTGGAATCCCTTAAATATCTCTTCACAATACATTAAATACATCAAAAAGATTTTGAAAATATCATGTGACTTCTTGAAATCTTAAAAATCGTTTGTAAACCTCTTGAAAATATCATAAAGACTCTTGAAAAGTCTTTAAAAACCTCATGGAAAGTTTTTATGAAATTGGACATTTCATGAAATCTTTTGAAAATCTTTCAAAACTCTCGAGAAACCTTTTGAAACTATAATGAAAGTAGTGAAATCCCTTAAAGATATCTTGAAAATATATTGAAAATATCATAAGACTTCTTGAAATCTTAAAAATAATTTTCAAACCTCTTGGAAATATATTGAAAATTTCATAAAGGCACTTTAAAATCATTTGAAAACCTTATGGGACTTTTGAAGAATATTGAAAATCTCATGAAACCTATTGAAAATCATTCAAAGATCTATTGAAAACCTTTGAAAATCTACAGAGAATTCATGAAATTCTCTAAAAAATCTCATGAAAGCTAGTGAAATCTCTTGAAAATATCTTTAAAATATTAGGGAAATATCTTGAAAATATCAAGCCTTCTTGAAATATAAATGAATTGAAACCCTCTTGAAAATGTCATAAAATCACTTGAAAAATATTTGAAAACCTCTTGAAAACGTTGAAGAATAAAGAACTTATGAAAATTATTTAAAATCTCCCAAATATCTCTTGAAACCTTTTGAAAATCTGTTGAAAAATTTAATAAAATCACTTGATCATTTGAAAACATCATATGAAACTCAAATGAAAACTCAAAGTAAAAAACATCATAGAGACCTATTGAAATCTTTCAAAATCTCTTTTGAAACCTTTTGAAAATCTCAAGAATGCTAGTCAAATCTCTTAGAATCTCTTGAAAGTATATTAGAAATACCTTGAAAATATCATAATATTTCTTAAAATCCAAAAATCCTTTGAAACATATTGAAAACGTCGTAAAATACCTTGAAAATCATTTAAAAACCTCAAGGAAGCTTTTAAGAATATAAAAAATCTCATGAACCTATCAAAATTCTTTAAAACTCTCTTGAAAATATTAAAAAATCTCAAAATCTCATGTAAGCTAGTGAAATCGTTTTAAAATATATGAAAATGTGTTGAAATTATCTTGAAAATATCATTAGACTACTCGAAATCTTCAATGGTCCTTTGAAAATCTCTTGAAAATCTCTTGAAAATGTCATACAGACACATGAAAACCAATTCAAAACCTAATGGAATCTTTGCGGAATATAAAAAATCTAATGAAATCTTAAAACTATCTTGAAACCTTTTAAAAATCTTATGAAACTAGTGAAATCCCTTAAAAAATCTCTTGAAAATACATTCAAAATGTGTTGAAAATTTCATGAGGCTACTTGAAATCTTAAAAATTGTTTGAAAACGTCTTGAAAATATCAGAAAGACACTTGAAAATCCTTTAAAAACCTCTTGGAAGCTTCGAATAAAATTGGAAATCTCATGAAATCTTTGGAAAATCTTTCTAAACTCTCCTGAAACCTTTTAAAATTTTATGAAACTAGTGAAATCACTTTAATATATCCTGAAAATATATTGAAAATATTTTGAAAATATCATGAGACTTGTTGAAATCTTATAAATGATTTGAAAACCTCTTGGAAATGTCATAAAATCACTTAAGATTATTTGAAAACCTCATGGAAACTTTGAAGAATAAAACACTCATTAAAACTATTTAAAATCTTCCAAATCTCTCTTCAAACCTTTTGAAAATCTCAAGAAAGCTGGTCAAATCTCTTCGAATCTCTTGAAAATATAATAGAAATATCTTGAAAATATCTTGAAAATATCATAATATTTCTTGAAGTCTTAAAATCCTTTGAAAACCTATTGATAATGTCGTCAAATACCTTGGAAATCATTTGAAAACCTCAAGAAAATTTTTAATATAAAAAATATCATGAACCTATGAAAAATCTTTTAAAGTCTCTCGAAAATATTTCAAAACCTCAAAATTTCATGTAAGCTAGTGAAATCCTTTAAAAATATGTTGAAATTATCTTGAAAATATAAATAGACTTCTTTTAAATCCTAAAAATCCTTTGAAAATCTCTTGAAATGAAATAGACAGTTGAAAATAATTTGAAAACGTAAAGGAATCTTTGAAGAATATTGAAAATCTTATGAAACCTATTGAAAATCATTGAAAACACTTCAAAAAATGAAAATCTCATAAAACTTCAGGAAACTTATTAGAAAATCTAATGGCAGTTAGTGAAGTCACTTAAAAACCTTTGAAAATATGTTGAAAATGTTTGAAATATCATGAGTCTTCATGAAACCTTGAAAATTCCTTTAAAATCTCTTGAAAATCTATTGAAAATGTCATAAAGTAACTTGAAATAAATTTGCAAACCTCATGGAAGCTTTAAGTAATATTGAAAATATCATGAAACTTTTAGAAAATCTTTAAAAACTCTTGAAACCTTTTGAAAACCTCATAAAACTAGGGAAATCCCAGTTAAATATCTTGAAAATATATTGAAAATGTTTTCAAAATATCATGATACTTCTTGAAATCTTAAAAATCCTTTAGAAAATGCTTGAAAATCTCATGAAAATATCATGTAAACACTTGAAAATCACTTGAAAACCTAATGGAAGCTTTGAAGAATTTCGGAAAAGATTTGAAAATCCGTCAAAACCCTCTTTAATTTTACCTTGGAAAGCCGTGACAAAATTTATTTTTTATTTTTGAGCTGACGGTTTCCCCTCCCTAAAAAATGAGTAGCTCATTTCATGTAAAGTAAATAACAATTATTTTATCTTTAAACCAATGGTCTCAAAATTTGTAAGCGTTCAGCATTCACTCAAGCAAAAACAGAGTCAATTGATCATTTATGGTCAAGAAAATGGGGTGCAAATTCAAGGAGATAATGTGATTTACAAGATCTGACGTAAAAACAATGAGGTCAGAACGTTTGTGCACAGATAAATTTGCTCATATTTCTGTAGCATAGGATAGATTTATTAAATATTGCAGAGCCACTTATAAGTTGCACGAGAACATCAAAATTGATGAACAGCTTATTCTCTTGGAATACCGATGTCCTTTTACACAGTACATGGCATGATACAAATCAAAGTACGAACATATTGAACGCATTTCATTACTTGGGAAAATATCAATGTCGACAGCAAATCAGCCAACTAATTGAACCATAACCTGGGAATCGTAACAGATGTCACAACTGACAATTTCTTCACATCTCTTCAATTAGCTGAACAATTAGCAAAAAACCACTACTAATGACCCGAGCCCTAGAAAAATTCCACCTCAAATAAAATCATGGAAAGGTCGTCTATATCATTCACATCTGCTGAAGAATAATGATGCAACATTGACATATACCAAAACTAGCAAAACAAGACCGTCATTCTACTCAGTTCACTTCGTCGTTCTGTTTCAGTCGGATATGGACGGGAAAAAGCAATAAACAGTTGATTACTATAATGTAACAAAACCTGGAGTAGACACACGTACCCAAATGGCATGTCATTATTCCACGAGGTGCCCTTCCAAACGTTGGCTTTTGCATGTGTTTTATAATATTCTCGATCATGTAGGTATCATTGCAATGATATTGTAATCAGAGGTTATGAATTAGCAGAGGAATAGCGGTTTCTTTTACAAATTCAAAGATGGCTGAAAGTGACGAGCATTTTCTTAATTTGGAAGAGGGTAGTAATAAGGAAGCGGTGGCAGACCTGTATGTCCAACAACAACAAAACAATTATGAGTTCCAAAAAATGAATAAACAATAATAATAAAACAAAATAAATCAAAAATATGTGTGGAAATGCACTGCTGTAACCAAGCATCATATTTTGACCTACGTGCTTTTATAATTATAATAACTATATTCTACTTAATACAGCATATTTCCAACAATCAGTACAGTTAATTTTACTCATAGGTTGCCTGATATCTACTGAAACCTGAAAAAGGCTTCCCATAATCCAATATATAGTACATTTCATTATTTGCTTTGACTTTCCTAATGCGCTTTGCTATTATTGTCTTATTAATTATTTCATGATGTTACATTAGGCAAAAAAATTAACTTTTAGTTTGATTTTTTGCCTAATGTAACATTATGAACAAATAATAAGACAATTATTTTTTTTTATTTGTAAAAAAGTTTAGATTTGAATAAATTTGTATGTAATATGAGCCGCACTTTATGAATTAAACTATTTGCAGACATGATCATGTTATTTCTCTTATTTCAATATGAATTATTTACTTAAAGATAGAACTATTGAAAAGATTTTATTGGGAAACTAGATACCTTTTTTTTATAAAAGCCGTCAAAATGACTGCTCGACCTTTAATGGTAGGTGTAGGACCTTGGCTGTTCTAGTGTTAAATCTGAGCGATTTAGTCTGACATTAAGCCAATATTTCGTCTTTTTCTCCTGAGTAAACCTTTCTGTAGTATAGTTGAATTATGGATGAGATCTTTTGCTGTAATTTACTTTTAATAATCATGAAATTAATTTGTAAGTAAATTAACTCTGTACGGTATCTCTATTACATGATTACTGCTGAGGCCATTAGGAAGAAAATTATGAAAATATGAAAACAATATAATTAAAGAATTGTCATCTGAGATAGGCAGAGATTGTCAAGCTTAGTCATTCCATTATTTATTATTAATTATTATTATTATGATTATTATTATTATTATTTATTATTATTATTATATTATTATTAATTATTATTATTATTATTCAGAATGCCAATCCCTATTCATAAGGAGCAATCCACAGAGGGCAAAGAAAAACATGAATGTATAAATGAATAGATACAAGTATTATGAAAGTAGTAAAATACCATGTACATTTTTTAGGGTCGTAATGCAGCGGAACATTGCTTGAACGTGTAAGTGTGAGGGTGCCTGCAAATTAGAGCTGAATAATCAATATACTGAAGGCCGTCGGTTTGGTAACAAATGAAAACATCAAGGGCTATGCGAAAGTCACTGAATGTCAAGAAATCCCAAGAATCTAGATGAAGATGGTCTAAAGGGCACCTGATTACCAGTGGAGGTGATGAGTAAGAGGTTGCAAGTAAGATGATGGAAATAGAAGTGTTAGGGAAACGTAGACGAGGAAGGCATAAATGAAAGGAAGACTGCATGAATGAAGGTATGAGAGACAAACAAAGGAACGAACGAAGGGAGGCCATAAAAGAAGAAGAAGAAGAAGAAGAAGGAAGAAAGAAAGAAAGACAGACAGAGAGAAAAGGAACCTGAGAAGAAGAAGAAGAAGAGGAAGAAGAAGAAGAAAGAAAGAGAGAAAAGGAGTCTGTACTCCTGGATTGTCGGGGGACGTCAGAAACTTTTCCTGTCTCGGAACAAATGGATTTGGCTCCATAACAAATGGAAGACCTGAGGCTCTTTACTTCGGACAATCCAGGAGTTGGAGTGAGCATCTTCCTTTGGATGACTAAGGGATGTTTGCTTTGTGTTTTGAAAGACTGTATCATTTTATGTAATATTTAGGACAATTTCAGTTACTCTGGAACTGTTTATGTGTGCTATCCTTAATATACAACCTTTCTTTCAGACCAAATATTATAATAAATGTGAAAGCTTTTTAAAGTATTTTTAAAAACAAAATATATTCATATCTATAATCCTTTTGTGGATTCTTGAAGCCTCGATGACGTCATCCTGTTGTCAAAGTGATTTGCAAAGAGTCCGGAAATCGGGAGAAATTCCTTTCTCATTCATCCCATTTTCCTTAGACAATGGGTTGAAGTGGACTTTAGATATTCATTTAAAAATCAATTGTTGGTGTTTTAAAAGAATGTGAAGTTTTAATTGAAGCATAAATAATATATCTTATATTGCAAGTAATGAAATTTTAATTGGTAAAATATTTCTTATAAATTAGCATAATCCTCTCCTGTCCGAATTCTAAGAAATATTACCCAAATAAGTACTCGCTTAAGCGTCATGTATCTTAGGAATATTCTTAATCATCATTATTTAATTAATGAAGGTTAAGTATATCACACAATATTATTTAGGAAGCATGGAACATGCCGTAGGCATCGTAGAGCAAAGGCTCTCTGATGCTGCCTAGGGTCTGTGAGGCTAGGCAACCTCATCAATCAATCAATCAATAAATGAAGTAAGCCTCATTCGAGGGATTCTCATACTCTAAGGTCTACCCTTCCCAATGCTGGGTGGGTCCCGGAAACTCGATTTTTCTCGTCTTTCTCTTTTCTCAAGAAAATCTCCTGAAGTCGCTGACACAATTGTTGGGATATTTCTACAATGTTTATGAAAAAATACAAACCCAAAAGTCTTTATCTATCTTTTGTACATTAGTACAATTCTTCGTTCTCTCTCAATTCACTTCCCATCAAATGGCGCTAATTAATTCCAATTATGTCAAAACTCTCAAAGTCGCCGGGATAGTCACTATCCATCAAGAGAGTCGACGGAGAATTCAATGACGCACAGAACAAACCCAAGAAAGAAAGAAAAAGTTTTTTCCTAACTACTCCGATGACGCCGAATTTTCCCCGAACCCTTTGTTGCTGTTCTTGTTTACTCTTGTTTCGTTTACTAGTTTGTATTCGATCGTTTTGTGATGGGTACACTATTCTTTTGTTTACTTTCGATTTTTCTTTACTGAATGGTGACTCCTTTTTTCTAGTCTTAGTTTGACCGGTGAAAGTATAAGTTTATTTTTTTTTGCTGGAATTGTTTTTATTTTCATTATAGCTATTTTTCCGTTTGTTTTGATATTTGTAAGTACTTTCGGATATACTATAAATCTTTAAATTGGAGATCAAATTAACAGATTTATTTTTATACAAGTTAGGTTTGAACCATAATGGTTCACGACATTAGCCGAAGTTGAATACACACACACACACACACACACACACACACATATATATATATATATATATATATATATATATATATATATATATATATATATATATATATATATATATATATATATATATGCAGAAGCCAGGTACTATGTCGTACCTCTAAGTAGATGGGGATACAATCCACAATGAAGTAAATTCCTCTTGTAGTTTAAAATATAGTTCTTGTATAGGATTAGAGCTTTCGACCATCAACTGTGGTCTTGTTCACTTTAGTGAACAAGACCACAGTTGATGGTCGAAAGCTCTAATCCTATACTAGTTACCCAACTATATATTCAACTACAAGAGGAATTTACTTCATTGTGGATTGTATCCCCATTATATATATATATATATATATATATATATTATATATATATATATATATATATATATATCTATATATATATATATATATATATATATATATGCATATATATTATATATATATATATATATATAATATATATATATAGTATATCTATATATATATGCATATATATATATATATATATATTATATATATATATATATATATATATATATATATAGATATATATATATATATATATATAGATATATACATATATGATATATATATATATATATATAATATAATATATGTATATATATATAATTATATAATATATCTGCATATATATATATATATATTATATATATATATATCTTATATATATATATATATATATATGCATATATATATATAATTATAGATTATAATAAATATATATTATATAAGATAGATATATATATTAGTATCTAATATAAATATATATAATACATATATATATTGATATATATATATAATATATAGATCCTATATATATATATATATATATATATACATATATATATTATTATTAATAGAGATATATAATATATATATATATATATGAGATATTATAGATATACAATTGTAATAATATAATGCATTTAATCTATACAACACATGCATAAGCACACACACACACACACACACACACACACACCACACACACACACATATATATATATATATATATATATATATATATATATATATATATATATATATATATATATATATATATATGTGTGTGTGTGTGTGTGTGTGTGTGTGTGTGTGTGTGTGTGTGTCTGTGTGTGTGTTAAATAAGACTTAATCATTGCATAAATACGTATAAAACAAATTGACGAAAGAATGCTTCCTTCCTAAGCAATTATTATCAAATTTCAGAACAAGGATGACGTTTATCATGTTATATAGAGTAGCCACAACCTTTTTTTTTCTAATATTTTCTGATGAAGAGGCTATGTTTAGAGAGGCCATCTGAAAATAGTAATGTTCAATTTAGTTAAAATATGTGTCTGCTTCATTTTTAAATTAGTGCAGCACCCGTTTCCTCGTAAGGAGCATACGAGTTGAAATTGCCTTGTGCAACTCCTACTCCGGAATTCCGTGCGGAGTATCTTCTGTCTTTATGGATTGGAGCGAGGAATTCAGGGAAGTGAGAATCCTTCTAAAAATACAGGTCTGAAGTCAGGATTATTTTCAACAATGGACTCATTTTTTATGAAAGGTAAAATTAATAGAAAGAAAAATGACACTATCAGAAATATAATAATTATACACAGTAGCAGTACATAGGAATAATATATTGACATAGATTATTAAATGAGCCAAGCAATAAAACTAATTTCAGTGGTATAGCAGAATTATTATAATGAAAAAAAAACTAAATAATAATAATAATAATGGAGGAGTGGGTTAGGTCCTCAATGGACTTAAGTCAAGTTAAGCAACATTGGGGCTGGTCAGTCGTTGGATGGGTGACCGTTCTCCTCGGCGTTGATTCCTTGGGAAAGGATCTTTACCATAATTTCCTCAGTCTACTCAGCTGTAAATGAGTACCTATCCCTGATGGGGTAGGGTCCAGCTATGGGTTAAATAGCAAAACTCAGCAATGATGGAAAGAAATGAAGGAATAAACGACAACGACGTAAATGGAACCTCTGGCAACAGAGGAGCTTCGTCCGGCAACCAGGTATTCAACCCAATTGAAGGGGAAGACGGTCAGGTACTTGGAGGTCGTCATCCAGCAACTGATCACCACAACGAAAGTAATCAACAGCCTGAGATTGGAGCTACAAAAGCAAAAAGGAAGAAATGGACAAGAGAAGAAAATAAGGAAATATGGAGATGCTACATCAGAAGCAACCCGACGGAGAGAGGATATAGAAGAAGATTGGTCAACATCTGGAATGAGAGGAATAACACCCCCCAAACAGAGCAGAGGCTGGCAGACCAAGTAAGGAGCATAAAGAAAAACAACTGGCTCTCCCCAACAGAAAAAAAAAGAAGAACTGGAAAAGGAAATGTCACACGACAACGAATTACACGAAGACGAACTGAGAGACGATTGCCACAGAAGACAACAGGGAAGGATGAGGTATCAAACAAACGGACACACGAAGAAACAACGACGAAGTAACAGAGAGGACGGAATGGGTAGAAAAGATTAGACAATGGATGGAGCCAGATATAGAGAGAACAAAGATCCCCTCCATGAAAGCCTACAACACAAGAAATTAAGGGAGAAAACAAGTGAGGTCAATGAAATAAATGAGTATAATACACACCACCAGTATCACAGAAACACCACCAGCATAACCAACCCAACAGAAACTAAACAGCAACCTCCTTGGAAAAGGCGCCTGGAAAAGCAAATCATGGTGATGAGATCTGACTTGAGTAAACTGAAAGAAATGGCAGAAAAAAAGGCTAAGAAAGCAAGAAAACAAGGGAGGAACTCAACGAGAAAATACAAAGTACAAGAGAGGGGATAAACCACAATAGAAGATGTAAAACAGAGCTTAAGGCCAATGCACATAAGATCCAATGGTACATGAACAGGAATAAGGGATACAACAGAACAAACTATTCGGAACCAACCAGAAAAGACTATACAGCCAACTAAGAAGGGAAGACAACCACCCAGAAATTCCTGAAGCCGAACAAAGTAAGAGACTCTGGGAAAACATATGGAGTAATCCGGTATCACACAACAAACATGCAACATGGCTCCAGGAAGTCAAGGAAGAAGAAACAGGGAGAATAAAACAAAGATTCACAGAGATCACGGCAGACACAGTCAGACACCAACTAAAGAAAATGCCAAACTGGAAAGCCCCAGGTCCTGATGAAGTACATGTGTAAGACATAGGGTTTTGATTAATAATATATTGTTCGTGCATTCTCTGTAACCTGTGGAATGTGGAGGACAGGGCAGAGTAACGACCTGAGGGTAGCTGATCAATGAGATTCTAGGGGATGGCGTGAGATAAAAGTGCTTAGTTCAGGAAGTCAATGTACGACAGTTTATGAACTCTTCCCAAAGTGCCTTTGTGAAACTAGATGCAGCTAGAACCGCGAGGCGTTGTCGAAGTGTGCATTCGTATGTGCGTGTGCGCCTCTTCTATTCATAATGCCAAGTTTATGGGAAGAATTGCACAGACATTCGGGGAGGAAGGCGAAGCCATGATGGCAGATGCCAAAGTGTTTTTATTTATCAGTGAGTGATATTCCGGTTGGGAATGGGTAAGTGTTACCTTTACTTTAGCCAAAGGGGTGGCTTGTTTGATATCTTGTAAGATGTTCCATTTTATTAACTTTGTCTTAAAACTTGTGTGTGTACTTACCGAGATGTGTTCTGTATCTTTGTACAGATGGATCTGGATTCCGGGGAACTAAAGAGTTCCCAGGACTTTTGGGTGACTTGACAATGAGTTGTTTTAAGTTAGTCTGTAAGACTGGATTACTTAGTTAATTGATTTAGTTATTGTAAATAAACGTTATGTTATGATGCAACTCTCTCATTTTCATTACCTGTTAGAATGGAGAGAGAGAGAGAGAGAGAGAGAGAGAGAGAGAGAGAGAGAGAGAGAGAGAGAGAGATGGGGTGATTGCCGGGAGAGAGAGAGAGAGAAAGAGCCTGAGTGTGTAATGGAGTTATGGGGTCTGCCTTCCGTTTCGTGTCCACGCTTACCTTATGAATACATGGGGTTTTCCCCATGTTTATAGTGGTGGCAGACGGTTAAAGAGGGGATATAAAAAGTTTTCTTGCTTTTCTATGCCTAGGAACGCCAATGTAGAGATGGTTGGCCAGTTGGAAGATAAAAAGGGTAGAGAAAATGTCCGTCCGTGAGATGGGGGGATGAGGAAAGATTTTCTATTAGGGTCATCAAATTTGCCCGTACCGAGATTCTTCAGGGTGGGAGTCGTGAGACAAGCAACTCAGTCTAGTTCATGAGTGAGTGTTGCTAGGGGTCATCTCACCGGTCGCGTGTGTATTGTGCCGACGAGATTTACGCGTTTTTACGAAGAATTTCGAGTTCCTTTTGTTCCCATTATGGAGTGGTGAGTGTTAAACTATTGTTTTAAAGGAGTGGGTTTTTGTTTAAATATTTCAGGGTGGGTATGGGATTGGTTTTCAAGAGGTCAAAACAATTTTTTCTTTCCCCATAGTGACGTGTTTTCTTTATTTGCACGTGTTTGTAATAGACGTATGCATTCGTCTTTGTTTAAAACATAGGAGTGTATTTTTCTATGCATGGGAACTGTGCTTAGATAAGCATATTTGGCTTAGTGACACAGAGCGGCCACAATTTTACGGGCTCAGCATATTGCACGGGGAGTATGGCCTGCCTCGGGGATAGTAGCATGGGAGGTACCACTAGCCTCACTCGAGAGATAGTGCAGGGGAGGGCATTGCGAGATGGGTACTTGTGTATGCCTCGGGCTGTTCTGCCGCTCGACTGAGGGGTTGTTCTCAGGGGGGAGAAATTTTTTTTTTTCTCAGTGTGGGTGAACTCCCCCTTTTCCTTTTTTTTTTTTTTTTTTTTTTCTTTGTGTTGGGGTATGGATTTGGCCTTGACATTGAATGCTAAGATGTCAGCTGATTGATTAGTTGATGAAGTGAAATGCCCGTAGAGTCTTTTTTTTAGAAAAGATTTTTTTTTTTCTCTCCCTTGGATGAAGACAAAAGGAAATGAAGAGATTTTTCTTTTACGAAAATGAGGGGAAAAGTAGTTAACATGCACGGGATGTGTTATATGTTTCTTTGTGCCTTGAAAGACACAAATATAAGGGGATACACAGATTATTTTTTTTTATTGTGTTGGAGAAATTACTTTGAAATGCCGATGATTGGTGTTGTATCTGTGTTGTGTGGCAATGGTGTTATGTCATGGTGTTGCATGCTGGAGAAATTGTATGTCATAGGATTCAGCAATACTGTTGTATGCTATTTGAATTTCACCCTTACTTGAGAGTTTTGCTATGAAGAGTTATTATTATTATTAATAATTATTATACTTGAGATGTGTCACGGGAGGTTTGCTTAAGTATAATTATCATTACGGGAGAATTGTTTTGCGAGAGATTTGAGATATTTCATGGGAGATTATTCAATAATTATTACAGATAATTATTCAAGGAGAATTATTACAATGAATTAATGGGAGAAGTCTTGTGTTAATTATTTGTTGAGTTTTTGTAACTTTGGAGAATATTTCAGTGATTCACGGGGATGAGTTTTGCTGAATCTTGATGAATCTGGCTGAATCTTGGTGAATGTGTGGAATTTTTGCTGAGTTTGTGCTGAATTTTTGGAGAATGGACAAGCATTAACATTGGTGATAATTTTTGTACTGATACTGATGATTTTGATGATAGCAATTTTTTTTTGGTGATTTTGTGATAATGATACTCTGATACTGATTTTTTATGTACTAATACGTGGGTGTTTTAATGCTATCAAGGGAGGTGAAATCTTTTGTGATTATGGGAAGAACTAACAACACATTATTTTAGTTTTTTTCTTTTTTTATGAGTTCAGCAGATAATTGCTTGACATCTAGTGAGTTACGGGAGATAGTTAATGGTGCCGTTGATTTTTCTTTTCTCCTTTTTTGGAAATTAACCATAGCTGACACAAGTTTTTTACCATGGGTGAATTTGAATTTGTTTTTTCTCTCCAGTTAGTGTGAATATTATCTCAGTTCATGACTTAGAGTCATTTAAGAGAACGTGTTCGTGTTTTAGCTATTAGATGCTGCACAAAGAGATTTATGGGAGATTTTCTTGCATTTTTTGAATGCATACGTAATGGCACTACATTTTTTCTCTGGATATTTGTGTTCCAGAAATTGTGAGTTTCTTGCACAATACCTTTGTTGTATTTGTGACAACTTTGTGAGAGATAGGAAACTTGGTTAAGTTTTCTAGTGGCTTATGTCGTAGTGCATATGGGGAAGTCTTTGCTTAGACACTGTGAGTTGGGAATTCTGTTATAATGACTTGTGGCACATTGGTGATTTTTTCTAGAATTTTCTAGACAGTTTTATTTGCCGAGTTTTTGCCCTTTTTTAGCAGTTATGCTAAATGGAGTGAGTTTTTATAGTTTTTACTATAACATTGAGTTATTCTCTGGAGTTATAATTGAGATATAATTGAGATATATTATATTTGGGGAGATAATTGGAGGTATATATTATTTTGGAGTTATATTTGAGATATAATATATGGGAGATATATTTTTTTGGCCATTTTTGATATTTGCCAATAGTGGTATGAGCTATGTTTAGTTCAATTATTTTGCAGCCATCTTTGTTGCAAATGGAGACACATATTTGGAGATTATGGGGCAATATTTGGGAGTGTGTGAGTTAGTTGCCTTGAGCGCACATTTTTTGGAGATATATTATTTGGAGCCTTGTTTTGTTCCACATGGAGTTATTGGGGAAATAGAGGTAAATATTTTGTATTTGCCGAAATAGAGGTGATTATTCTCTATTCCTGGAGTGGTGTCTTTTTCTTTCTACTGACATGTGGCTATTGGAGAAATAAGAGAATAATATAAGGGGGTTGGTTTTTAACCAAATGGAGGAAATATTTTTATAACTGGAGTGGGGTTATTATTGATATGATGTCTCATAATGGAGTTGGAATTAATCTTGGGCGGGTGACTCTCTTTTTGTGGTTATGGGAGTTTTTTTGAGCAAAGAGAAGATTTCTGTGGTTCTCTTTTTTGATTTCGTGACTATTTAGAGGCGAATGGCATTACTGCATTAAGAGTTATATGGAGATGTGTGTGCATTTTTTATGTTCACAAGTGTGTTATTCTTGGAGAAATATAATTTGGGCAAAGTCATGTTGAGAGAATAAGTCTTCGAGACAAATTTTTGAACACATTAGTCATATCCTGGAGTTAATTCTGTGAAATGTAACAGTTAGACCTTTTTTCTTGAGAATCATGTTTCCAAACTTAGGTGTCTTACTAGACAATTTTTGCGCTGTTGTTAGAGCATGCGTCCGCAGGTGATTTTTCTGCTGACAGGCGATGTGATGAGCCGTGTGCTGATTCTTTTCCTCTGATGGTGACAGATCAGAATTTTTGCAATATCTGGAAATGTTAGCTATAACATTCACGAAAGCGCATGTGTGAGAGTTTGCTTTCTGGCAAATTCCATAAACTTTACATGGAGCATTTCTGGGGATAAACGCGGGAGTTATGCATATTATTACATGTATTATGTATTTTGTGAATTGCGGGGAAATCTACTTGTGATTATCTTTTTTTTTTTTTTATTGTTTTTCTTCCTTTCCTATGAGAGAATATTATTTGGGGATTGAGCTTAAGTAGCATTTCTTTTTTGGACGGGAGATTTGATTTTACCGGGAGATGTGATTTTTTTGGGGGGCTGCTATTTACGTAAATGGGAGTTTGACATTAAGTCTCATTGTGATTAATTATTGAGCAGTAAAGGGGTTTTTGCTGTTAAAAGTTGGAGATTTTTGCTGATTTTGTGGGTTGTTTAGATGTCAGAACTTGAGAGAAAATTTTTTGGGTCTGGGTGTTACGTGATTCTTTTCTTTCTTGGGCTTGTTACGAATTTTTTCTTTTTTTTCTCTTGTGAGCACATTCGAGTTCGAAATGTGAGTGCAGAATTCCGTGGAGTTGCTGTGATTTCGTTGTTGTGTGTGCTTATGTGCGAGTTTGGAGAATTGAGTTGGAGAACTTGATGTTTTTTTCTTAGAGAGTTGCGATAATGACTTGTCATTTTGGTAGTCATATTTGAGGGAGTTAATTGGGAGACGTTCAGTTAGTATTTCTGACCTTTTGAGATCATTGTTTGATAGAAGTAGTATGTCTGGGTTAATTTTCTTAGATTGACCAAAGACTTGACTGACATACTAACACACACCCGCCAAAAGTCGTTCCCCGACACCAGCAAGACGTCCACCAGCCGTGAAGAGAGGTTGCTGCCATGTTGTCCAGGGTGATTACAAGTATTTCCATGATGGGTGATCGCGAGAATTCTACAGCGTGTTTTTTTCTTTTGGGGTTATACAAGAAGCCGTGAGAGTCTTCTACGATGAGGGAGGCATTCCGTCTTCCTACAGTTGCTACAGCCTGCTACAGTCTACTGTCTGTGCAGCTACTTGCAGACAAGCGAAGAGGGATATTCAAGAATCCTAATGCAGAAAATATGAGAGAAAATGCGTTTTGTGTTATTGGGAGATTAAAGCGTGATAAGACTTTATTTTATAATGCCAGAGACGTGCAGTTTTACTTATTTTATTTTAAGCCGGCCAGTGTTTTGTATTAAAGCAATTTGCTATGGCGGGGCCTAGCATATAGGTGCGAGGCCGAGCAATCTGTAAGACATAGGGTTTTGATTAATAATATATTGTTCGTGCATTCTCTGTAACCTGTGGAATGTGGAGGACAGTGCAGAGTAACGACCTGAGGGTAGCTGATCAATGAGATTCTAGGGGATGGCGTGAGATAAAAGTGCTTAGTTCAGGAAGTCAATGTACGACAGTTTATGAACTCTTCCCAAAGTGCCTTTGTGAAACTAGATGCAGCTAGAACCGCGAGGCGTTGTCGAAGTGTGCATTCGTATGTGCGTGTGCGCCTCTTCTATTCATAATGCCAAGTTTATGGGAAGAATTGCAGACATTCGGGGAGGAAGGAGAAGCCATGATGGCAGATGCCAAAGTGTTTTTATTTATCAGTGAGTGATATTCGGTTGGGAGGGTAAGTGTTACCTTTACTTTAGCCAAAGGGGTGGCTTGTTTGATATCTTGTAAGATGTTCCATTTATTAACTTTGTCTTAAAACTTGTGTGTGTACTTACCGAGATGTGTTCTGTATCTTTGTACAGATGGATCTGGATTCCGGGGAACTAAAGAGTTCCCAGGACTTTTGGGTGACTTGACAATGAGTTGTTTTAAGTTAGTCTGTAAGACTGGATTACTTAGTTAATTGATTTAGTTATTGTAAATAAACGTTATGTTATGATGCAACTCTCTCATTTTCATTACCTGTTAGAATGGAGAGAGAGAGAGAGAGAGAGAGAGAGAGAGAGAGAGATGGGGTGATTGCCGGGAGAGAGAGAGAGAGAAAGAGCCTGAGTGTGTAATGGAGTTATGGGTCTGCCTTCCGTTTCGTGTCCACGCTTACCTTATGAATACATGGGGTTTTCCCATGTTATAGTGGTGGCAGACGGTTAAAGAGGGGATATAAAAAGTTTTCTTGCTTTTCTATGCCTAGGAACGCCAAAGTAGAGATGGTTGGCCAGTTGGAAGATAAAAGGGGTAGAGAAAATGTCCGTCCGTGAGATGGGGGATGAGGAAAGATTTTTCTATTAGGGTCATCAAATTTGCCCGTACCGAGATTCTTCAGGGTGGGAGTCGTGAGACAAGCAACTCAGTCTAGTTCATGAGTGAGTGTTGCTAGGGGTCATCTCACCGGTCGCGTGTGTATTGTGCCGACGAGATTTACGCGTGTTTACGAAGAATTTCGAGTTCCTTTTGTTCCCATTATGGAGTGAGTGTTAAACTATTGTTTTAAAGGAGTGGGTTTTTGTTTAAATATTTCAGGGTTATGGGATTGGTTCAAGAGGTCAAAACAATTTTTTCTTTCCCCATAGTGACGTGTTTTCTTTATTTGCACGTGTTTGTAATAGACGTATGCATTCGTCTTTGTTTAAAACATAGGAGTGTATTTTTCTATGCATGGGAACTGTGCTTAGATAAGCATATTTGGCTTAGTGACACAGAGCGGCCACAATTTTACGGGCTCAGCATATTGCACGGGGAGTATGGCCTGCCTCGGGGGATAGTAGCATGGGAGGTACCACTAGCCTCACTCGAGAGATAGTGCAGGGGAGGGCATTGCGAGATGGGTACTTGTGTATGCCTCGGGCTGTTCTGCCGCTCGACTGAGGGGTTGTTCTCAGGGGGGGAGAAATTTTTTTTTCTCAGTGTGGGTGAACTCCCCCTTTTCCTTTTTTTTTTTTTTTTTTTTCTTCTTTGTGTTGGGGTATGGATTTGGCCTTGACATTGAATGCTAAGATGTCAGCTGATTGATTAGTTGATAAGTGAAATGCCCGTGAGTGTTTTTTTTTTAGAAAAGATTTTTTTTTTTCTCTCCTTGGATGAAGACAAAAGGAAATGAAGAGATTTTTCTTTTACGAAAATGAGGGAAAAGTAGTTAACATGCACGGATGTGTTATATGTTTCTTTGTGCCTTGAAAGACACAAATATAAGGGGGATACACAGATTATTTTTTTTTATTGTGTTGGAGAAATTACTTTGAAATGCCGATGATTGGTGTTGTATCTGTGTTGTGTGGCAATGGTGTTATGTCATGGTGTTGCATGCTGGAGAAATTGTATGTCATAAGATTCAGCAATACTGTTGTATGCTATTTGAATTTCACCTTACTTGAGAGTTTTTGCTATGAAGAGTTATTATTATTATTAATAATATTATACTTGAGATGTGTCACGGGAGGTTTGCTTAAGTATAATTATCATTACGGGAGAATTGTTTTGCGAGAGATTTGAGATATTTCATGGGAGATTATTCAATAATTATTACAGATAATTATTCAAGGAGAATTATTACAATGAATTAATGGGAGAAGTCTTGTGTTAATTATTTGTTGAGTTTTTGTAACTTTGGAGAATATTTCAGTGATTCACGGGATGAGTTTTGCTGAATCTTGATGAATCTGGCTGAATCTTGGTGAATTGTGTGGAATTTTGCTGAGTTTTGTGCTGAATTTTTGGAGAATGGACAAGCATTAACTTTGGTGATAATTTTTGTACTGATACTGATGATTTTGATGATAGCAATTTTTTTGGTGATTTTGTGATAATGATACTTCTGATACTGATTTTTTATGTACTAATACGTGGGTGTTTTAATGCTATCAAGGGAGGTGAAATCTTTTGTGATTATGGGAAGAACTAACAACACATTATTTTAGTTTTTTTTTCTTTTTTTTATGAGTTCAGCAGATAATTGCTTGACATCTAGTGGAGTTTACGGGAGATAGTTAATGGTGCCGTTGATTTTTCTTTCTCCTTTTTTGGAAATTAACCATAGCTGACACAAGTTTTTTTACCATGGGTGAATTTGAATTTGTTTTTTTTTTTTCTCTCCAGTTAGTGTGAATATTATCAAAGTTCATGACTTAGAGTCATTTAAGAGAACGTGTTCGTGTTTTAGCTATTAGATGCTGCACAAAGAGATTTATGGGAGATTTTCTTGCATTTTTTGAATGCATACGTAATGGCACTACATTTTTTCTCTGGATATTTGTGTTCCAGAAATTGTGAGTTTCTTGCACAATACCTTTGTTGTATTTGTGACAACTTTGTGAGAGATAGGAAACTTGGTTAAGTTTTCTAGTGGCTTATGTCGTAGTGCATATGGGGAAGTCTTTGCTTAGACACTGTGAGTTGGGAATTCTGTTATAATGACTTGTGGCACATTGGTGATTTTTTCTAGAATTTTCTAGACAGTTTTATTTGCCGAGTTTTTGCCCCTTTTGAGCAGTTATGCTAAATGGAGTGAGTTTTTATAGTTTTTACTATAACATTGAGTTATTCTCTGGAGTTATAATGAGATATAATTGAGATATATTATATTTGGGGAGATAATTGGAGGTATATATTATTTTGGAGTTATATTTGAGATATAATATATGGGAGATATATTTTTTTGGCCATTTTTGATATTTGCCAATAGTGGTATGAGCTATGTTTAGTTCAATTATTTTGCAGCCATCTTTGTTGCAAATGGAGACACATATTTGGAGATTATGGGGCAATATTTGGGAGTGTGTGAGTTAGTTGCCTTGAGCGCACATTTTTTGGAGATATATTATTTGGAGCCTTGTTTTGTTCCACATGGAGTTATTGGGGAAATAGAGGTAAATATTTTGTATTTGCCGAAATAGAGGTGATTATTCTCTATTCCTGGAGTGGTGTCTTTTTTCTTCTACTGACATGTGGTCTATTGGAGAAATAAGAGAATATAATAAGGGGGTTGGTTTTTAACCAAATGGAGGAAATATTTTATAACCGGAGTGGGGTTATTATTGATATGATGTTCTCATAATGGAGTTGGATTAATCTTGGCGGGTGACTCTCTTTTTGTGGTTATGGGAGTTTTTTGAGCAAAGAGAAGATTTCTGTGGTTCTCTTTTTTGATTTCGTGACTATTTAGAGGCGAATGGCATTACTGCATTAAGAGTTATATGGAGATGTGTGTGATTTTTATGTTCACAAGTGTGTTATTCTTGGAGAAATATAATTTGGGCAAAGTCATGTTGAGAGAATAAGTCTTCGAGACAAATTTTTGAACACATTAGTCATATCCTGGAGTTAATTCTGTGAAATGTGTCAGTTAGACCTTTTTTCTTGAGAATCATGAGTTTCCAAACTTATGTGTCCTTACTAGACCAATTTTTGCGCTGTTGTTAGAGCATCGCGTCCCGCAGGTGATTTTTCTGCTGACAGGCGATGTGATGAGCCGTGTGCTGATTCTTTTCCTCTGATGGTGACAGATCAGAATTTTTGCAATATCTGGAAATGTTAGCTATAGCATTTCACGAAAGCGCATGTGTGAGAGTTTGCTTTCTGGCAAATTCCATAACTTTTACATGGAGCATTTCTGGGGATAAACGCGGGAGTTATGCATATATTAACATGTATTATGTATTTGTTTTTTTTCTTGTTTTTATGTTTTTTTTAATTGGGAAAATTCACTTGTGATTATCTTTTTTTTTTTTTTATTGTTTTTCTTCCTTTTCCTATGAGAGATATTATTTGGGGATTGAGCTTAAGTAGCATTTCTTTTTTGGACGGGAAGATTTGATTTTACCGGGAGATGTGATTTTTTTTGGGGGGCTGCTATTTACGTAAATGGGAGTTTGACATTAAGTCTCATTGTGATTAATTATTGAGCAGTAAAGGGGTTTTTGCTGTTAAAAGTTGGAGATTTTTGCTGATTTGTGGGTTGTTTAGATGTCAGAACTTGAGAGAAAAAAATTTTTGGGTCTGGGTGTTACGTGATTCTTTTCTTTCTTGGGCTTGTTACGAATTTTTTCTTTTTTTTTCTCTTGTGAGCACATTCGAGTTCGAAATGTGAGTGCAGAATTCCGTGGAGTTGCTGTGATTTCTGAGTTGTGTGTGTGCTTATGTGCGAGTTTGAAGAATTGAGTTGGAGAACTTGATGTTTTTTTTCTTAGAGAGTGCGATAATGACTTGTCATTTTGGTAGTCATATTTGAGGGAGTTAATTGGGAGACGTTCAGTTAGTATTTCTGACCTTTTGAGATCATTGTTTGATAGAAGTAGTATGTCTGGGTTAATTTTCTTAGATTGACCAAAGACTTGACTGACATACTAACATACACCCGCCCCAAAAGTCGTTCCCCGACACAGCAAGACGTCCACCAGCCTGTGAAGAGAGGTTGCTGCCATGTTGTCCAGGGTGATTACAAGTATTTCCATGATGGGGTGATCGCGAGAATTCTACAGCGTGTTCTTTTGGGGTTCTACAAGAAGCCGTGAGAGTCTTCTACGATGAGGGAGGCATTCCGTCTTCCTACAGTTGCTACAGCCTGCTACAGTCTACTGTCTGTGCAGCTACTTGCAGACAAGCGAAGAGGGATATTCAAGAATCCTAATGCAGAAAATATGAGAGAAAATGCTTTTGTGTTATTGGAGATTAAAGCGTGATAAGACTTTATTTTATAATGCCAGAGACTTGCAGTTTTACTTATTTTATTTTAAGCCGGCCAGTGTTTTGTATTAAAGCAATTTTGCTAGGCGGGGGCTAGCATATAGGTGCGAGGCCGAGCAATCTGTAAGACATAGGGTTTTGATTATAATATATTGTTCGTGCATTCTCTGTAACCTGTGGAATGTGGAGGACAGGGCAGAGTAACGACCTGAGGGTAGCTGATCAATGAGATTCTAGGGGATGGCGTGAGATAAAAGTGCTTAGTTCAGGAAGTCAATGTACGACAGTTTATGAACTCTTCCCAAAGTGCCTTTGTGAAACTAGATGCAGCTAGAACCGCGAGGCGTTGTCGAAGTGTGCATTCGTATGTGCGTGTGCGCCTCTTCTATTCATAATGCCAAGTTTATGGGAAGAATTGCACAGACATTCGGGGAGGAAGGCGAAGCCATGATGGCAGATGCCAAAGTGTTTTATTTATCAGTGAGTGATATTCCGGTTGGGAATGGGTAAGTTGTTACCTTTTTACTTTAGCCAAAGGGGTGGCTTGTTTGATATCTTGTAAGATGTTCCATTTTATTAACTTTGTCTTAAAACTTGTGTGTGTACTTACCGAGATGTTCTGTCATCTTTGTACAGATGGATCTGGATTCCGGGGAACTAAAGAGTTCCCAGGACTTTTGGGTGACTTGACAATGAGTTGTTTTAAGTTAGTCTGTAAGACTTGGATTACTTAGTTAATTGATTTAGTTATTGTAAATAAACGTTATGTTATGATGCAACTCTCTCATTTTCATTACCTGTTAGAATGGAGAGGAGAGAGAGAGAGAGAGAGAGAGAGAGAGAGAGAGAGAGAGAGAGAGAGAGAGATGGGGTGATTGCCGGGAGAGAGAGAGAGAGAGAAAGAGCCTGAGTGTGTAATGGAGTTATGGGGTCTGCCTTCCGTTTCGTGTCCACGCTTACCTTATGAATACATGTGGTTTTCCCATGTTTATAGTGGTGGCAGACGGTTAAAGAGGGGATATAAAAAGTTTTCTTGCTTTCTATGCCTAGGAAACGCCAATGTAGAGATGGTTGGCCAGTTGGAAGATAAAAAGGGGTAGAGAAAATGTCCGTCCGTGAGATGGGGGGATGAGGAAAGATTTTCTATTAGGTCATCAAATTGCCCGTACCGAGATTCTTCAGGGTGGGAGTCGTGAGACAAGCAACTCATTCTAGTTCATGAGTGAGTGTTGCTAGGGGTCATCTCACCGGTCGCGTGTGTATTGTGCCGACGAGATTTACGCGTTTTTACGAAGAATTTCGAGTTCCTTTTGTTCCCATTATGGAGTGGTGAGTGTTAAACTATTGTTTTAAAGGAGTGGGTTTTTGTTTAAATATTTCAGGGTTATGGGATTGGTTCAAGAGGTCAAAACAATTTTTTCTTTCCCCATAGTGACGTGTTTTCTTTATTTGCACGTGTTTATAATAGACGTATTCGTCTTTGTTTTAAAACATAGGAGTGTATTTTTCTATGCATGGGAACTGTGCTTAGATAAGCATATTTGGCTTAGTGACACAGACGGCCACAATTTTACGGGCTCAGCATATTGCACGGGGAGTATGGCCTGCCTCGGGGGATAGTAGCATGGGAGGTACCACTAGCCTCACTCGAGAGATAGTGCAGGGGAGGGCATTGCGAGATGGGTACTTGTGTATGCCTCGGGCTGTTCTGCCGCTCGACTGAGGGGTTGTTCTCAGGGGGGGAGAAATTTTTTTTTTTCTCAGTGTGGGTGAAATCCCCCTTTTCCTTTTTTTTTTTTTTTTTTTTTTCTTCTTTGTGTTGGGGTATGGATTTGGCCTTGACATTGAATGCTAAGATGCCAGCTGATTGATTAGTTTGATGAAGTGAAATGCCCGTAGAGTGTTTTTTTTAGAAAGATTTTTTTTTTTCTCTCTCCCTTGGATGAAGAGAAAAGGAAATAAAGAGATTTTTCTTTTACGAAAATGAGGGGAAAAGTAGTTAACATGCACGGGATGTGTTATATGTTTCTTTGTGCCTTGAAAGACACAAATATAAGGGGGATACACAGATTATTTTTTTTTATTGTGTTGGAGAAATTACTTTGAAATGCCGATGATTGGTGTTGTATCTGTGTTGTGTGGCAATGGTGTTATGTCATGGTGTTGCATGCTGGAGAAATTGTATGTCATAAGGATTCAGCAATACTGT
This sequence comes from Macrobrachium nipponense, assembly GCF_015104395.2. Lineage (NCBI taxonomy): Eukaryota > Metazoa > Arthropoda > Malacostraca > Decapoda > Palaemonidae > Macrobrachium > Macrobrachium nipponense. The sequence goes on from NC_061092.1 coordinate 67,930,581, forward strand.
TGTATGCTATTTGAATTTCACCCTTACTTGAGTTTTGCTATGAAGAGTTATTATTATTATTAATAATTATTATACTTGAGATGTGTCACGGGAGGTTTGCTTAAGTATAATTATCATTACGGGAGAATTGTTTTGCGAGAGATTTGAGATATTTCATGGGAGATTATTCAATAATTATTACAGATAATTATTCAAGGAGAATTATTACAATGAATTAATGGGAGAAGTCTTGTGTTAATTATTTGTTGAGTTTTGTAACTTTGGAGAATATTTCAGTGATTCACGGGGATGAGTTTTGCTGAATCTTGATGAATCTGGCTGAATCTTGGTGAATTGTGTGGAATTTTGCTGAGTTTTGTGCTGAATTTTTGGAGAATGGACAAGCATTAACTTTGGTGATAATTTTTGTACTGATACTGATGATTTTGATGATAGCAATTTTTTTTTGGTGATTTTGTGATAATGATACTTCTGATACTGATTTTTATGTACTAATACGTGGGTGTTTTAATGCTATCAAGGGAGGTGAATCTTTTGTGATTATGGGAAGAACTAACAACACATTATTTTAGTTTTTTTTTCTTTTTTTATGAGTTCAGCAGATAATTGCTTGACATCTAGTGAGTTACGGGAGATAGTTAATGGTGCCGTTGATTTTTCTTTTCTCCTTTTTTGGAAACTTAAAACCATAGCTGACACAAGTTTTTATTACCATGGGTGAATTGAATTTGTTTTTTTCTCTCCAGTAGTGTGAATATTATCTCAGTTCATGACTTAGAGTCATTTAAGAGAACGTGTTCGTGTTTTAGCTATAGATGCTGCACAAAGAGATTTATGGGAGATTTTCTTGCATTTTTTGAATGCATACGTAATGGCACTACATTTTTTCTCTGGATATTTGTGTTCCAGAAATTGTGAGTTTTCTTGCACAATACCTTTGTTGTATTTGTGACAACTTTGTGAGAGATAGGAAACTTGGTTAAGTTTTCTAGTGGCTTATGTCGTAGTGCATATGGGGAAGTCTTTGCTTAGACACTGTGAGTTGGGAATTCTGTTATAATGACTTGTGGCACATTGTGATTTTTTCTAGAATTTTCTAGACAGTTTTATTGCCGAGTTTTTGCCTTTTTTAGCAGTTTTTATGCTAAATGGAGTGAGTTTTTATAGTTTTTTACTATAACATTGAGTTATTCTCTGGAGTTATAATTGAGATATAATTGAGATATATTATATTTGGGAGATAATTGGAGGTATATATTATTTTGGAGTTATATTTGAGATATAATATATGGGAGATATATTTTTTTTTTTGGCCATTTTTGATATTGCCAATAGTGGTATGAGCTATGTTTAGTTCAATTATTTTGCAGCCATCTTTGTTGCAAATGGAGACACATATTTGGAGATTATGGGGCAATATTTGGGAGTGTGTGAGTTAGTTGCCTTGAGCGCACATTTTTTGGAGATATATTATTGGAGCCTTGGTTTTGTTCCACATGGAGTTATTGGGGAAATAGAGGTAAAATATTTTTTGTATTTGCCGAAATAGAGGTGATTATTCTCTATTCCTGGAGTGGTGTCTTTTCTTTCTACTGACATGTGGCTATTGGAGAAATAAGAGAATAATATAAGGTTGGTTGGTTTTTAACCAAATGGGGAGGAAATATTTTATAACCGGAGTGGGGTTATTATTGATATGATGTCTCATAATGGAGTTGGAATTAATCTTGGGCGGGTGACCCTCTTTTTGTGGTTATGGAGTTTTTTTGAGCAAAGAGAAGATTTCTGTGGTTCTCTTTTTTGATTTCGTGACTATTTAGAGGCGAATGGCATTACTGCATTAAGAGTTATATGGAGAGTGTGTGCATTTTTTATGTTTCACAAGTGTGTTATTCTTGGAGAAATATAATTTGGGCAAAGTCATGTTGAGAGAATAAGTCTTCGAGACAAATTTTTGAACACATTAGTCATATCCTGGAGTTAATTCTGTGAAATGTGTCAGTTAGACCTTTTTTTCTTGAGAATCATGAGTTTCCAAACTTATGTGTCTTACTAGACAATTTTTGCGCTGTTGTTAGAGCATGCGTCCGCAGGTGATTTTTCTGCTGACAGGCGATTGTGATGAGCCGTGTGCTGATTCTCCTCTGATGGTGAACAGATCAGAATTTTTGCAATATCTGGAAATGTTAGCTATAGCATTTCACGAAAGCGCATGTGTGAGAGTTTTTGCTTTCTCGGCAAATTCCATAACTTTACATGGAGCATTTCTGGGATAAACGTGGGAGTTATGCATATTATACATGTATTATGTATTTTGTGATTGGGGAAATCTACTTGTGATTATCTTTTTTTTTTTTTTTTTTTTTTTTTTTTTTCTTCCTTTTCCTATGAGAGATATTATTTGGGATTGAGCTTAAGTAGCATTTATTTCTTTTTTGGACGGGAGATTTGATTTTACCGGGGAGATTTGATACCGAGATGTGCTTTTTTTGGGGGGCTGCTATTTACGTAAATGGGAGTTTGACATTAAGTCTCATTGTGATTAATTATTGAGCAGTAAAGGGGTTTTTGCTGTTAAAAGTTGGAGATTTTTGCTGATTTTGTGGGTTGTTTAGATGTCCAGAACTTGATGAGAAAATTTTTTGGGTCTGGGTGTTACGTGATTCTTTTCTTTCTTGGGCTTGTTACGAATTTTTTCTCTCTTGTGAGCACATTCGAGTTCGAAATGTGAGTGAAAACAGAATTCCGTGGAGTTGCCTGTGATTTCTGAGTTGTGTGTGTGCTTATGTGCGAGTTTGAAGAATTGAGTGGAGAACTTGATGTTTTTTTTGTTTTTTTCTTAGAGAGTTGCGATAATGACTTGTCATTTTGGTAGTCATATTTGAGGGAGTTAATTGGGAGACGTTCAGTTAGTATTTCTGACCTTTTGAGATCATTGTTTGATAGAAGTAGTATGTCTGGGTTAATTTTTCTTAGATTGACCAAAGACTTGACTGACATACTAACATACACCCGCCAAAAGTCGTTCCCCGACACCAGCAAGACGTCCACCAGCCGTGAAGAGAGGTTGCTGCCATGTTGTCCAGGGTGATTACAAGTATTTCCATGATGGGTGATCGCGAGAATTCTACAGCGTGTTTTTTTGGGGTTCTACAAGAAGCCGTGAGAGTCTTCTACGATGAGGGAGGCATTCCGTCTTCCTACAGTTGCTACAGCCTGCTACAGTCTACTGTCTGTGCAGCTACTTGCAGACAAGCGAAGAGGGATATCAAGAATCCTAATGCAGAAAATATGAGAGAAAATGCGTTTTGTGTTATTGGGAGATTAAAGCGTGATAAGACTTTATTTTATAATGCCAGAGACGTGCAGTTTTACTTATTTTATTTTAAGCCGGCCAGTGTTTTGTATTAAAGTCAATTTTGCTAGGCGGGGCTAGCATATAGGTGCGAGGCCGAGCAATCTGTAAGACATAGGGTTTTTGATTAATTAATATATTGTTCGTGCATTCTCTGTAACCTGTGGAATGTGGAGGACAGGGCAGAGTAACGACCTGAGGGTAGCTGATCAATGAGATTCTAGGGGATGGCGTGAGATAAAAGTGCTTAGTTCAGGAAGTCAATGTACGACAGTTTATGAACTCTTCCCAAAGTGCCTTTGTGAAACTAGATCAGCTAGAACCGCGAGGCGTTGTCGAAGTGTGCATTCGTATGTGCGTGTGCGCCTCTTCTATTCATAATGCCAAGTTTATAGGAAGAATTGCACAGACATTCGGGGAGGAAGGCGAAGCCATGATGGCAGATGCCAAAGTGTTTTATTTATCAGTGAGTGATATTCCGTTTGGTTGGGAATGGGTAAGTGTTACCTTTACTTTAGCCAAAGGGGTGGCTTGTTTGATATCTTGTAAGATGTTCCATTTTATTAACTTTGTCTTAAAACTTGTGTGTGTACTTACCGAGATGTGTTCTGTACTTTGTACAGATGGATCTGGATTCCGGGGAACTAAAGAGTTCCCAGGACTTTTGTGACTTGACAATGAGTTGTTTTAGTTAGTCTGTAAGACTGGATTACTTAGTTAATTGATTTAGTTATTGTAAATAAACGTTATGTTATGATGCAAATCTCTCATTTTCATTACCTGTTAGAATGAGAAGAGAGAGAGAGAGAGAGAGAGAGAGAGAGAGAGAGAGAGAGAGAGAGATGGGGTGATTGCCGGGAGAGAGAGAGAGAAAGAGCCTGAGTGTGTAATGGAGTTATGGGGTCTGCCTTCCGTTTCGTGTCCACGCTTACCTTATGAATACATGGGGTTTTCCCCATGTTCATAGTGGTGGCAGACGGTTATAGAGGGGATATAAAAAGTTTTTCTTGCTTTCTATGCCTAGGAACGCCAATGTAGAGATGGTTGGCCAGTTGAAGATAAAAAGGGGTAGAGAAAATGTCCGTCCGTGAGTGGGGGGATGAGGAAAGATTTTCTATTAGGGTCATCAAATTTGCCCGTACGAGATTCTTCAGGGTTGGGAGTCGTGAGACAAGCAACTCAGTCTAGTTCATGAGTGAGTGTTGCTAGGGGTCATCTCACCGGTCGCGTGGTATTGTTGCCGACGAGATTTACGCGTTTTTACGAAGAATTTCGAGTTCCTTTGTTTTCATTCCCATTTCTTATAGGAGTGGAATGAGTGTTAAACTATGGTTTAAAAGGAGTGGTTTTTGTGGCGGGTTTTTGTTTAAATATTTCAGGTTATGGGATTGGTTCAAGAGGTCAAAACAATTTTTTCTTTCCCCATAGTGACGTGTTTTCTTTATTTGCACGTGTTTGTAATAGACGTATGCATTCGTCTTTGTTTAAACATAGGAGTGTATTTTTCTATGCATGGGAAACTGTGCTTAGATAAGCATATTTGCTTAGTGACACAGAGCGGCCACAATTTTACGGGCTCAGCATATTGCACGGGGAGTATGGCCTGCCTGCGGGGGATAGTAGCATGGGAGGTACCACTAGCCTCACTCGAGAGATAGTGCAGGGGAGGGCATTGGCGAGATGGGTACTTGTGTATGCCTCGGGCTGTTTCTGCCCGCTCGACTGAGGGGTTGTTCTCAGGGGGGGGAGAATTTTTTTTTTTCTCAGTGTGGGTGAACTCCCCCAATTTTCCCCTTTTTTTTTCCCCTCCCCCCCCCCCCCCCCCTTTTCCTTTTTTTTTTTTTTTTTTTTCTTCTTTGTTGTTGTATGGATTTGGCCTTGACATTGAATGCTAAGATGTCAGCTGATTGATTAGTTTGATGAAGTGAAATGCCCGTAGAGTGTTTTTTTTTAGAAAGATCCCTTCCCTTGGATGAAGACAAAAGGAAATGAAGAGATTTTTCTTTTACGAAAATGAGGGGAGGGGAAAAGTAGTTAACATGCACGGGATGTGTTATAGGTTTCTTGTGCCTTGAAAGACACAAATATAAGGGGGATACACAGATTATTTTTTTTTATTGTGTTGGAGAAATTACTTTGAAATGCCGATGATTGGTGTTGTATGTGTTATGTGGCAATGGTGTTATGTCATTGTGTTGCATGCTGGAGAAATTGTATGTCATAAGGATTCAGCAATACTGTTGTATGCTATTTGAATTCACCCTTACTTGAGAGTTTTGCTATGAAGAGTTATTATTATTATTAATAATTATTATACTTGAGATGTGTCACGGGAGGTTGCTTAAGTATAATTATCATTACGGGAGAATTGTTTGCGAGAGATTTGAGATATTTCATGGAGATTATTCAATAATTATTACAGATAATTATTCAAGGAGAATTATTACAATGATTAATGGGAGAAGTCTTGTGTTAATTATTTGTTGAGTTTTTGTAACTTTGGAGAATATTTCAGTGATTCACGGGGATGAGTTTTGCTGAATCTTGATGAATCTGGCTGAATCTTGGTGAATGTGAATTTTGCTGAGTTTTGTGCTGAATTTTTGGAGAATGGACAAGCATTAACTTTGGTGATAATTTTTGTACTGATACTGATGATTTTGATGATAGCAATTTTTTTTTGGTGATTTTGTGATAATGATACTTCTGATACTGATTTTTTTATGTACTAATACTGGGTGTTTTAATGCTATCAAGGGAGGTGAAATCTTGTGATTATGGGGAAGAACTAACAACACTTATTTTAGTTTTTTTTTCTTTTTTTTATGAGTTCAGCAGATAATTGCTTGACATCTAGTGAGTTACGGAGATAGTTAATGGTGCCGTTGATTTTTCTTTTCTCCTTTTTTGGAAATTAACCATAGCTGACACAAGTTTTTTACCATGGGTGAATTTGAATTTGTTTTTCTCTCCAATTAGTGTGAATATTATCTCAGTTCATGACTTAGAGTCATTTAAGAGAACGTGTTCGTGTTTTAGCTATTAGATGCTGCACAAAGAGATTTATGGGAGATTTTCTTGCATTTTTTGAATGCATACGTAATGGCACTACATTTTTTCTCTGGATATGTTCCAGCCAAATTGTGAGTTTCTTGTACAATACCTTTGTTTTTGTATTTGTGACAACTTTGTGAGAGATAGGAAACTTGGTTAAGTTTTTCTATGGCTTATGTCGTAGTGCATATGGGGAAGTCTTTGCTTAGACACTGTGAGTTGGGAATTCTGTTAAATGACTTGTGGCACATTGGTGATTTTTTCTAGAATTTTCTAGACAGTTTTATTTGCCGAGTTTTTGCCTTTTTAGCAGTTATGCTAAATGGAGTGAGTTTTTATAGTTTTTACTATAACATTGAGTTATTCTCTGGAGTTATAATTGAGATATAATTGAGATATATTATATTTGGGGAGATAATTGGAGGTATATATTATTTTGGAGTTATATTTGAGATATAATATATGGGAGATATATTTTTTTGGCCATTTTTTGATATTTGCCAATAGTGGTATGAGCTATGTTTAGTTCAATTATTTTGCAGCCATCTTTGTTGCAAATGGAGAGACACTATTTGGAGATTATGGGGCAATATTTGGGAGTGTGTGAGTTAGTTGCCTTGAGCGCACATTTTTTGGAGATATATTATTTGGAGCCTTGTTTGTTCCACATGGAGTTATTGGGGAAATAGAGGTAAATATTTTGTATTTGCCGAAATAGAGGTGATTATTCTCTATTCCTGGAGTGGTGTCTTGTCTTTTTCTTTCTACTGACATGTGGCTATTGGAGAAATAGAGAATAATATAAGGGGTTGGTTTTTAACCAATGATGGAGGATTTTTTATAACCGGAGTGGGGGTTTATTATTGATATGATGTCTCATAATGGAGTTGGAATTAATCTGGGCGGGTGACTCTCTTTTTGTGGTTATGGGAGTTTTTTTGAGCAAAGAGAAGATTTCTGTGGTTCTCTTTTTTGATTTCGTGACTATTTAGAGGCGAATGGCATTACTGCATTAAGAGTTATATGGAGATGTTTGTGCATTTTTTATGTTCACAATGTGTTATTCTTGGAGAAATATAATTTGGGACAAAGTCATGTTGAGAGAATAAGTCTTCGAGACAATTTTTGAACACATTAGTCATATCCTGGAGTTAATTCTGTGAAATGTGTCAGTTAGACCTTTTTTTCTTGAGAATCATGAGTTTTCCAAACTTATGTGTCTTACTAGACAATTTTTGCGCTGTTGTTAGAGCATGCGTCCGCAGGTGATTTTTCTGCTGACAGGCGATGTGATGACCGTGTGCTGATTCTTTTTCCTCTGATGGTGACAGATCAGAATTTTTGCAATATCTGGAAATGTACTATAGCATTTCACGAAAGCGCATGTGTGAGAGTTTGCTTTCTGGCAAATTCCATAACTTTACATGGAGCATTTCTGGGGATAAACGCGGGAGTTTTATGCATATTATACATGTATTATGTATTTGTGATTGGGGAAATCTACTTGTGATTATCTTTTTTTTTTTTTTTATTGTTTTTCTTCCTTTTTCCTATGAGAGATATTATTTGGGATTGAGCTTAAGTAGCATTTCTTTTTTGGACGGGAGATTTGATTTTATTTTACCGGGAGATGTGATTTTTTTTGGGGGGCTGCTATTTACGTAAATGGAGTTTGACATTAAGTCTCATTGTGATTAATTATTGAGCAGTAAAGGGGGGTTTTTGCTGTTAAAAGTTGGAGATTTTGCTGATTTTGTGGGTTGTTTAGATGTCAGAACTTGAGAGAAAATTTTTTTGGGTCTGGGTGTTACGTGATTCTTTTCTTTCTTGGGCTTGTTTACGAATTTTTTCTTTTTTTTCTCTTGTGAGCACATTCGAGTTCGAAATGTGAGTGCAGAATTCCGTGGAGTTGCTGTGATTTCTGAGTTGTTGTGTGTGCTTATGTGCGAGTTTGAAGAATTGAGTTGGAGAACTTGATGTTTTTTTTCTTAGAGAGTTGCGATAATGACTTGTCATTTTGGTAGTCATATTTGAGGAGTAATTGGGAGACGTTTCAGTTAGTAATTTCTGACCTTTTGAGATCATTGTTTGATAGAAGTAGTATGTCTGGGTTAATTTTCTTAGATTGACCAAAGACTTGACTGACATACTAACACACACCCGCCAAAAGTCGTTCCCCGACACCAGCAAGACGTCCACCAGCCGTGAAGAGAGGTTGCTGCCATGTTGTCCAGGGTGATTACAAGTATTTCCATGATGGGTGATCGCGAGAATTCTACAGCGTGTTTTTTTGGGGGTTCTACAAGAAGCCGTGAGAGTCTTCTACGATGAGGGAGGCATTCCGTCTTCCTACAGTTGCTACAGCCTGCTACAGTCTACTGTCTGTGCAGCTACTTACAGACAGCGAAGAGGGATATTCAAGAATCCTAATGCAGAAAATATGAGAGAAAATGCGTTTTGTGTTATTGGAGATTAAAGCGTGATAAGACTTTATTTTATAATGCCAGAGACGTGCAGTTTTACTTATTTTATTTTAAGCCGGCCAGTGTTTTGTATTAAAGCAATTTTGCTAGGCGGGGGCTAGCATATAGGTGCGAGGCCGAGCAATCTGTAAGACATAGGGTTTTGATTAATAATATATTGTTCGTGCATTCTCTGTAACCTGTGGAATGTGGAGGACAGGGCAGAGTAACGACCTGAGGGTAGCTGATCAATGAGATTCTAGGGATGGCGTGAGATAAAAGTGCTTAGTTCAGGAGTCAATGTACGACAGTTTATGAACTCTTCCCAAAGTGCCTTTGTGAAACTAGATGCAGCTAGAACCGCAAGGCGTTGTCGAAGTGTGCATTCGTATGTGCGTGTGCGCCTCTTCTATTCATAATGCCAAGTTTATGGGAAGAATTGCACAGACATTCGGGGAGGAAGGCGAAGCCATGATGGCAGATGCCAAAGTGTTTTTATTTATCAGTGAGTGATATTCCGGTGGGAATGGGTAAGTGTTACCTTTACTTTAGCCAAAGGGGTTGGCTTGTTTGATATTTTGTAAGATGTTCCATTTATTAACTTTTTGTCTTAAAACTTGTGTGTGTACTTACCGAGATGTGTTCTGTATCTTTTGTACAGATGGATCTGGATTCCGGGGAACTAAAGAGTTCCCAGGACTTTTGGGTGACTTGACAATGAGTTGTTTAAGTTAGTCTGTAAGACTGGATTACTTAGTTAATTGATTTAGTTATTGTAAATAAACGTTAGTTATGATGCAACTCTCTCATTTTCATTACCTGTTAGAAGGGTAGAGAGAGAGAGAGAGAGAGAGGGAGAGAGAGAGAGAGAGAGAGAGATGGGGTGATTGCCGGGAGAGAGAGAGAGAAAGAGCCTGAGTGTGTAATGGAGTTATGGGGTCTGCCTTCCGTTTCGTGTCCACGCTTACCTTATGAATACATGGGGTTTTCCCCAGTTTATAGTGGTGGCAGACGGTTAAAGAGGGGATATAAAAAGTTTTCTTGCTTTTCTATGCCTAGGAACGCCAATGTAGAGATGGTTGCCAGTTGGAAGATAAAAAGGGGTTAGAGAATGTCCGTCCGTGAGATGGGGGTGATGAGGAAAGATTTTCTATTAGGGTCATCAATTTGCCCGTACCGAGATTCTTCAGGGTGGGAGTCGTGAGACAAGCAACTCAGTCTAGTTCATGAGTGAGTGTTGCTAGGGTCATCTCACCGGTCGCGTGTGTATTGTGCCGACGAGATTTACGCGTTTTTACGAAGAATTTTGAGTTCCTTTTGTTCCCATTATGGAGTGGTGAGTGTTAAACTATTGTTTTAAAGGAGTGGGTTTTTGTTTAAATATTTCAGGGTTATGGGATTTGGTTCAAGAGGTCAAAACAATTTTTTCTTTCCCCATAGTGACGTGTTTTTCTTTATTTGCACGTGTTTGTAATAGACGTATGCATTCGTCTTTGTTTAAAACATAGGAGTGTATTTTTCTATGCATGGGAACTGTGCTTAGATAAGCATATTTGGCTTAGTGACACAGAGCGGCCACAATTTTACGGGCTCAGCATATTGCACGGGGAGTATGGCCTGCCTCGGGGGATAGTAGCATGGGAGGTACCACTAGCCTCACTCGAGAGATAGTGCAGGGGAGGGCATTGCGAGATGGGTACTTGTGTATGCCTCGGGCTGTTCTGCGCTCGACTGAGGGGTTGTTCTCAGGGGGGGGAGAAAATGTTTTTTTTTTCTCAGTGTGGGTGAACTCCCCCACCCCCTTTTTCCTTTTTTTTTTTTTTTTTCTTCTGTTGGGTATGGATTTGGCCTTGACATTGAATGCTAAGGATGTCAGCTGATTGATTAGTTGATGAAGTGAAATGCCCGTAGAGTGTGTTTTTTTTTTAGAAAGATTTTTTTTTTTTTCTCTCCCTTGGATGAAGACAAAAGGAAATGAAGAGAGTTTTTTCTTTTACGCAAAATGAGGGGAAAAGTAGTTAACATGCACGGGATGTGTTATATGTTTCTTTGTGCCTTGAAAGACACAAATATAAGGGGATACACAGATTATTTTTTTTTATTGTGTTGGAGAAATTACTTTGAAATGCCGATGATTGGTGTTGTATTTGTGTTGTGTGGCAATGGTGTTATGTCATGGTGTTGCATGCTGGAGAAATTGTATGTCATAAGGATTCAGCAATACTGTTGTATGCTATTTGAATTTCACCTTACTTGAGAGTTTTGCTATGAAGAGTATTATTATTATTAATAATTATTATACTTGAGATGTGTCACGGGAGGTTTGCTTAAGTATAATTATCATTACGGAGAATTGTTTTGCGAGAGATTTGAGATATTTCATGGGAGATTATTCAATAATTATTACAGATAATTATTCAAGGAGAATTATACAATGAATTAATGGGAGAAGTC